>NC_081193.1:11466691-12066691 GCF_902713425.1 Acipenser ruthenus
CGCGTCTGGTGGATAGCAGCTATAGTATATTGAATAAGTGCATTCCTAATATGGTAAAAAAGAGTGTGAATTCTCTGTTCTATATATAGTTAAAAGAGCGCCAAGAGTACACCTATATATAAGCCTATACGTGAGAAAAACTGGAAGTTACTGTTAATGTGTGTATCTGTAGAGAAATAAAGGAGATTATTTTTCTTTCACACAATTGTCTGTTCTAGTTCTTCGTATAGCAATCAGCTTACTGCACACTAATATGTAATGTATTTGTTGAACTCATATTGAGTCATCTGAATATACAATAGCAGCCTTTACTCAGCGTTCCATGCAAGCCTTCTGAAGAAATGGAAGAATATGATTGGCTAATAGACATGCTAATCATAACTATAGAGGAGTCAAGAGCGTGCCTGCCTCCTCCAAACGTACAGCGGTGACTGTGTGGAGAATCTGGATCAGATGGCTACCTCCGGGTAAAAGCTATACATTTACTGTTGCATATTACATAAAAATAAATACATAAAAAAAATGATTTATTAAAAAAACTTCAAGTAGGCAGTGCCGCCTCTGACGAGCCATCACTGCTGACAGGGCTTGATTTTCAAAGAGATGCACCCATCAATTAATGATGCAAAGGGTATAACACTGGATGCACTGTGAACTGTGAAAATACTGCATTTTTTTCCACTATATGAATTCCGAAACAGTGCATATCTCTTTCCACAGTTTGGCCAGTTCACTTTATAATCATCCATGCTTTATGTACTGTGTGAAAAAGTTTTGAGAATCTGATTTACTGATAGGTAGACCAGCTTTGTTATTTTGCTTGTCGCTTCAAGTGTTACTTGTTATAAATCATTATGAAATTCCATTCTGATGCTGGGCACATAGGATTTAAGGCTTGTGGTTTCCTTAAAAAGTTGTCTTCCGTCAGTTAGAATTGCATGAGAAGTCTCAGAACGAACTGACAAAGAATAGAATGTCTTCACAGGATATGCCATCAGTGGGTACAATGAAGCAGAAACAAACTAACCACACAATCCTGCACAGCGGAAGTGTGCTATCCCCAACTTCCATCTGGACTAAACTGATTGCATTTTTAGTGTATATTATTTATTTTATGAAGAAATGATGGTAAGTTGGTTTAGTGAGCCAGCGTTTTGTTTTTTGTTACTGTTAAATAATTTACTGTAAATTAAGAGAACATTGTTAAATGTATGCATGAATCCACAACCAAACTTTTCTTACTTGTGAACTTTTTTGTTTTCAAAAACACTGTTTGTGTTGCTTTATTCTATTTGAAATACACCCAGAAAGTGTTATTTTGTTCTGCATAGTTAGAAAACACAAGTCTATATTATACATTCCAATGATTTTTACCTTACATATCAAAAACCTATGAGAATGTTAAGATTCAGATACAATATTGATTATTTATTGACCAACCAATTCCATTCATTTTAAACACAGCACTACTGTAGAGCTATTGGGATAAGTAAATATCAATTGAAAAGGAATACTTGTAAAGCTTGTAAAATACATTACATAGGATTATACTGTATATACTAATATCAAATGAATCCTATTACAAGGTCAATCCTATTCCTAACCCTAAAGCCAACTCAGTAGAAACAAACGTCAGATTCTGCCTGATAGACCTTGTGTAAATCAGACTCAGCGTTTAGATAATGCAACTTGTTATGCAGCAGCACACTATCTCCATTTAATGATACCGATTTATTTCCATTCAAGAGCTTTCCTTTCAGTTACTGCATGTGTCAATTGAGTCACTCTACAGATCCTCTTATCATGATCCCTGACACTTGGAAATGTTGGCTGGTTGAGGTATACTGACACTTGGAAGTGTTGGTTGGTGTATACTGTATATTTTTTCTGGGCCACCCAAATGAAACAGCTCACTATTCAGGCCTTAGAACACGTACAAATTATAATTCTGTGTTTTATTTTTTTCTAATGCTGTATATTCAGATCTGTAATAATCTTTGAATTGCGTATTGCAAATACTTTAGTGTTTCACAGTAAACCAATGTATCTGGCTAATAACAAACTTTATAGCACAGCTGATAAGTTGTTGGAATACGATACGAGTTATAATTGCATGTTATGAATGTATGTAATCTTTGGGGGAGGTGGTTAATACATAAATTAAAATGTAACAACCATGTTGGTATAAACGTTTTCTTAATAACTAGAAAACAGCTATGTTGTTTCATAATGTTTATTAGTGTATTTTAAATTTCCATTGCGCTGTTTAACCAAACAACAAAAAAATGCCCTTAAAAACATTGCTAAGACAGTCCTGAAAGTTTTGTGAACTGGGCCCAGTAATTTATTTTATAGCGGAAATTAATTAAAGATACAATTCAGCTCATGCATGATCAATCAAAATCCCTGATGACAAAGCTTAACCCCTACAATAGTTGCTGTACATTCCCAATGCAGTCTATGAAACTGCACAGTCTTTACATCAGGAGCATTAGTCACCCTATAGATACAAGGCTTCTCCCCAACATGGATGCCATTTGCTTTGGAAATCAAACAGTTGGCGCTAAACATAAGCAGATACACTAGTAAACAGATTAGTAGCTTGTAAATATGGATTCATAATAAACTAATTTACAAAGAAATCCTCTCAGGCCTGACCAGGCTGTTCACATTCAGGTCAGACGCATCTTGGCATTACAGGGCTAAGCTGTTTGAAAGGCTTTCGTCCTCAGGGACTGTAATCCTCAGAATGGCCTGGTTTCTTAAGGTTACTCCTAATGATGCACTACCCACTGTGAGGTCATTTAGTGACATCAATTTCAAAGTAACGGCCACTATTATTTCTGATAAAACAGAACATGCTTGTGATAGATTTGCTTGAGAGGGCTAACTGTTTCCCCATTGTTCCAGTGTAGAGTGCTCTGAGGTGACACTCAAGGCAGTATAAAACTGGACAGCCACAAACCCTCTTCAGTTTAGAGATTTGAATTCCAACAGTGATGACTGGATTAGTTCTATAAAACCTGGGTTAAAGGCTGCAGACTGCATCCATCTGTTGTTTTGTATTTCGTGACAAACTCTACAAAGAACTATGACAAATCAATAGGCTTTCTGAGACTGCTGACCGTTTATAGAGGTAAATCTCTGTTTATGTGGAGAGAAAAGGTTATTTTAGGGAAAGGCAGCCAGCGTTTATTTTGCATCATAATAAAACTGGTAAACAACATGCAAACGGAAAATTACTGTTTTTATTTGTTATCCAAATTCTGAAATAGTAGTGAATACATTAAATACCTGAAAATAATTAGTGCAAGCTTTTTGTACCATCATAGATTGTTGTCTGATATCTTACAGTGGATGAGGTGGAAAGTGTAAACCTTAATTGCAATTCCATAGTCTGCTCTACTAATGTTGACTTTTAATCTTACTTCAGACCCATTTATCAACAACCCACTGCTACTTGTAGCTTCAATATGTGAGACTTTCCTTCTAAAATATAGATTCTCAAAATCTGTACTGGATATATTACCGAATGTTAACAAACTCAGCACAGTTACAGTATGTAATGTTAATTTAAATCCTTGGTTACTCTTCTTAGTCAGATACATGGATTATTTTTCTTATTTATTTCTTAGCAGAAATATAGGATTACCTAAGTTTCTGCTGTAACCAGAGTTAGCATAGTTAAAAAGACCAATAACAGTACAACTGAAAAGGACGTTAGAGTGAGAGGCAACAGTTAATCTGAAAATCCCCGGTGAAACCTGTGAAATGAAGGCATTACAAACATTGGTCCAGAAATAGAACACTGGTACAAATAAGCTCCAATTGTACTGAATTACATTACCAGTGCATAATGCTTTTGTGCATTGCCGCTTCCAGTACAGAACCATTGCATTGCCATTGAAGGTGATTTTGTAAGAATTCTTACAGAAATAGTCAAATTACAGGTGTAATAACCAAGGATTTTAAACATCATCTTCTCAGTAATTAGCACAACAGCAGTCTCACAAACCCTAACGGAATCTCCTTTTTGTTTGAATGTTAATCTTTTGGTTTTCCAGGCTTCATTTTCACTTTGACTGAGGTAAATCCATGTTGTGACAAGGCTTTGAGTTCACATCTCAAAGAACTTTACACTTGTGTTCCGGTATTTACTTGTGAAGGTATTTACCCCACATACGAAATCCATACGAAAATGGCAATGAAGTCTGCTGAGTCGGCAGTCTGCTCATTTACATTAGGATAGTTTAAAAGATCTGCAGAGAAGCAAAATTATTGATTTATTGCTTTCTTTCCTGTAGGTTATCAAGTGCCTTTCCCGGTAGCTGGTTCAAGATCAAGTGTCGAATAAAATCCTTTCCCTTAAAGACCAAAGAGTAATTGTAACACTGCAGATATAGGTTACATTAAATATAAACATGAAGCAGCTGAACCAAGAATAGCTGTTAATATAGAACAGTAAAGGTGAAATGAGGTGGCTGTCTGATTGAGCATTTACATGGTTTGTAGGAATATCCTTTAAGCAGGGCAGAGAATAAAATAACTAAAAAATGACTGCGTGTTTAAACACCATATCGGGCAGCCGGATAGTACTCCTTGATTATAAGTGCCTTTTTTTTGGAACCGAAAAAATTGATAAAGTATTTTGCGAGTTATTTTAATATTGCTTCGGGAGTGTGCAGTCGGGCTCCACCACCAATAGTAAGTTAGGGTATTCATCAGTTTACTAATTCTCTGTGGGTAATTTTATTTGAATTCCTTAGGTCACTTATGTCTTGTGGTTGCTGTGGATCCTGACTTATCCATTTCATTTTTTACAACTTATTTATTTATTTATTTTTAAATGCTTCCAACCTTAACTCAGCCTGTAAAGCTAAACCCCGGAAGCAGTACCATGATTGACAGCGCTATCTCCAATGGGGACTCCAGAAGTTGATGTAGCAACGAATGAAATTGTATGTCTTTTAAATATTTACATCCAAGATATTAGTCAGTATATATTTAGTTTATATGCATTATATACACTTTTAAACATAAGCATAAAATATCTGTATTCGTAATACTAATATATTGTGTACAGTAACATATTACAAACAATGTAATGTGCATGATAATTGATATTAAAAAAATTGCTTGAGGGTTTGTTTCCGAACACAAACATCAAGTAATACATTTCTCACAAACAATTATGGTAGCTGCAGTTGAACAGAAAAAAGTAAAGGCAGCACTTAAAAGTGTTATTCTATTTTTTTTTGTATGTGATTTACCCCAGCATTTTGTTAACATGTTGAAATCCCTAATTAACGGAGTTACAAGTATCTGGGAGATCCTGTTGTTCATGATTATTAGGCTGAGGATTCAAAAGTTCTCTGAAACAGCCTGATAGATATCATTTAGAAGTATCTCGTGCAGATGACTTACTATCTCGCGAGCACGAGCATTATAGTGTGTCGTGCGCATGAGATAGTAAGTCATGCGCACAAGATAGTACACTCCCATTTTAATTTTAACACCATGTACCTTTAGGGCTTCATTACTGTACCAGTTAAGCAGTGTGTGCTGGAAAGCATTGTCAGATCATGGGTCAGGTAAGGGAACAGTGGCATCCTTACTTGACAATTTCTTTTTCGGAATTGTCACCTCTTACCACCAAGTAAAATGTAGTTTTTTTCTGTTTAAATGTCTATATGTTTAGCAGTAGTTCCTGAATACTATCTTCATTTTTATGTTTTGTATTAAGTTTATACGCTGTGTATAGGGTGTCTCTTAATACAGTATAATTAGACATTGTTTCAGCACAGCAGTCAAACTGTACAAAGATGATATCTTTTATACAATGAGAGACAACCTACCCCTGTATATCCCATATTCACACTTCAAATATACAGTACTTCTCTGTTTCCTCCTTTTTTACAAAATGTAATAATCAGTGTAGCAGTTTAGTGCACTAGTGTGCAATAATTCAACCGTTTTGTGTTGGGTTTTTTTTTTTAGTTGTTACAGTTGAGCAAGACACACCCTTTTTAAATGGGTGAGAAGTAAGTTAAGAACCCACTGCTTCCCCCTTCCAACAGGTATCTTTCTTTTCTTCTCTTTTCAGTTTTTTCTTTGGCCTTTTGGACGCAGTTCTTACCAGAAGACTAATTAGCACTGCTATACTACAATTCAAGTCCCTTGTTTCCCAATTTTTGCTTGTAGCATTCAGTGGTTTCAATTTTCCTTTGACAGCTATTTCCATGTGCTTTATGAATATGTTTTGGTGCCACTGTAGACTCTTAGCTTTTATAACTACAGTAGTAAGTCCCCCTCAGCTGCACCTCAGTATGGTGGCAAATCTGTTTGCAATGCATCATTTCTTTCCTGATTGGGATGGGTGCTAAAAAGACAACAGTGCTTCTATCCATTAATCCTGAGGGGTCAGGAACTAGTTTGGAAAGCACAGCAGGGTATCCCTCACTTCCCTTGACCTGCACAGGTCAACCCAGTCAAGGGTCAAGAGGATAAACTTGACTGACATCTCTCAGGGAGCTATTCTTTGGTAGAACAGTCATTAATCTTGAAGAAATGTCTTCAACTAACTAACCCTCCAACTGACTTCAGAGAACACTTATTTCCTCATCTGAATATCCTTTTTGCCCAAGCTTTTGTGTAAATAAACGTTCCTCTCAATATTCTGCTATTGTCCAATAAAGAAAATAGAAAAATGGCTGAGAGGGATTTTTATTTTCAAAGGGAAGGGGAGCATAGGCTTCTTTGGGGAGCCAATGGCACACTGGCAATTTAATGTCATAGGTTAACGCACCAGTAAAGACATACTTAAAACATTTTGGCCTAATACACTATAATATTGGTACAGGACTAAAAGGGTTATACCATTTAGTTATACTCATTTCTCCATATTTTCTTATACTGTATCTTGTTTTTAACACACCATTATATATACATTGCCAATTTCTTATCTCCAGTAGACCATACTGGAATACCTTTCTGAAAATATCTGACCATTATTGATCAAACAGTAGCTGTCCCCATTTGTTGCCACTTTCTTGTTACACACAAGAGTCAATGTACTAACTATGTTTTGGTATGCTACAGTATGCATGGAATGCTGTCAAGTTTAGCCTGTGTTAGACACCCACTTCACTGTTCAAACCGTTGAAGTTACTCAGGCTGTGAAAACTATAAAAAAATGTTGCTATTTGAAGTTCAGGGTGATGGTATGATTGCAATTTATGGTCACTTTGGCGGGGTGCCCAGTACCTGTGAGTATTTTTTTGTTTTATGTTTCATGTGGTGTGTATGTATTGATGAACAGAGTGTGGGTTATGTAGCATAGGTTATTTAAAATGTATAGTTGTATTTAAACACGGGGATTGCACAATCACTTCACGTGCAGATAAAGTGTGTATTAGTATGTTGGCACGGGATTGCACAAATTATTTCACGTGCTGGGATTCAAGTGAATGATTAATTAGTAATTGAATCCCGGCACAGCTGTATGCATAGATGCATGAATCACTCACTTGGGGTTAGTGTGTTCGGTGATGAGAGAACGCGAGTCGGGGGGTGAATAAATAAGAAATTACAATTGCTACTCATGCTGAACTAAATCAGCACTTTACTTGTTTTTGGGTTTGTCTCACCGTGTTTATTTAGTGTATGTCTATTTGTTTTGGCAAACGTGCCGTTTGTTTTTTGCATTAGTGTTTTGTTTTGTTTAAACCTTTTATTTATAATAAACCGGCTCAACAGCGCACTCACTCACCAGTCCTGTCTGTGTCTTGCATTTCCGGGCCTGACGTAACCACCAGCCAGCCTGTCACAGTCACCTATTATTGGTCAGAAGTGACTGGTACTTAGTTAGCATAATTCCTAGTAAAAAAGAAATAACTTTGAGATTAAGTCAGGAAGGTTACAGTAGCAGCCTATTCAACACTGAAATATTATGACTGTAGTTGTAACAATCAGTCAGATCCAGGGTCTGCATGTTGCTTTATTATTTACATAATTGCACTGACATGCTAAGAACTACTGTGCTAAATATCAGAACAATTGAATTGAGAAAACATTATAATGCCAATGAAAAAGCCCCAAAAAAGACCAGAGCATTACCAACAGCTGCTGGGCTATTAAGTCTACTGCTTGAAACTTTGCATAGTCTTACATTCTAGTGATTCTATCACTGGCTCATATCATTGTAGCTACTCTTGAGGCTCACATATCCTTAATATCATAACAGTGATTGATATAAAAGTTTTTTTTTTAGATAAGAACACAAAAATACAGTATTGTAACCTACCCCCCCTTATTTTTCGACTAGAATGCCCACAAACCCAGCGGTAGCGTGTGTTGCTGCCACCACCTTTAGTTAGCTGGGACGGTAAACATGGTCAGGTAAAGCCAGGCAAAGACACAGAAAGTTAAAATTTACCAGTCAAGGTTTTATTATATAAAAGCAAAATATAGGCACACAAATCAATGTATAACTATTCCAAGACAGTCTAACTAGAAATATATAATACAAGGGGAAACACTGGCTCTTTAAACTCATATTTTAAAAAAAGTGATCATAAAACCCAAAGAAATAAAAATAGATTCAAGTGTATTCAAACTGTGTTTCAAAACAGAATATATAAATAAGTATAAAATGAACAACAAACACAAACCAAACAACCATTAGATCCATTGTCCCCCAGCGCCAAGACACTCTACAATCTAAATATGGATTTTAGTAAAATGGTAAAGATTAATGTACCTTAAGAGAAATAGCAGCAATCAAGTAGAACAAAATAAGAGACAACAAAATACGCCCTGATTTCAACCAGTTTACCCGCAAAGGGGGTGGTCTAAAAATGAGAAGGGGGAGGCTTATCTGTAACAGTCGTATTGGAGAGCCGCTCTCGGGAGGAAGTCTCAGGCACGCCGGCGTCTCACACAGTATAATCCTCGTGTCTGCACACTGTCCAAATGCACAACTCCACGGTCAGCTTTCCCTGGCAGCTCCCACACAGGTAACTCAAGTCTTGGATCTCTGCAACAGCCTCAGATTCAACAGCACTCTGATCCCGTCTGCTCACTCTGCTCACACTCTGCAACCCCTGCTTTGATCTCTCAGCCTTTCCCGTCGGCTCTCACCCCCATTCATTTATACATCTCTCTTCAATCTAATAATTAGCACCTAGTTGAAAACTTGTGAGCTTTTAAACAGAATTAAAAAACATGCTTGCTACATGTTCGCTAGTTTCAGCTTTTTAAGCTGAAACTAAGCCCTTGTTATAGTATTAGTTAAATGTCCACATTAAATTCCCAACCCATTTTTAAAAGAGAAATGTGTTAAATAAATTTAAAAAAAGTAAGTTTTATTATACCGTTATGAAGTTATATCTGGAAAACTAAAGGTTAACATGTTATGAAAACAACACAGCAGTCGTTGTTAAAGGTTTACAACTATATGTTGAGCTCCTGACTTTCTGTTCTGGGGAAAAGCATATTCCGTTTGTCAAAAGTTTGTCAGTTTATTTCACTTTGTGCCTATTTTTTTATAATAGTAATATAATAATAATGGAGAAGAGCAGAACAAAGTCAGAACGAGGGACTCAGGCCCAAATTTATAAAGGGGAAAAAATGACCGCAAAAAGCCACGTAATGTGCGTGTTCAGTATGGCCGCATTCACAACCTATTTTATAAGACTAATGAGGTGAAGCAGGCAATTCCACAATCAAACAATTTAAATACCCCTCACCGCAATTAGCGGTGGAGAATTACACACCTCCCACAATAAATAGTGGGTTTTTATATAGCCTACTGTCTGACTGCAGCAAATTAACGCCTGCTTTTCGAGTTCTTAAAATAATCAAGCAAATACGAGGCCTGCAATTACTGACAGCATTAATTGCTCAAAGATTGGCAACTTACCTATTAAAGAACTGCTTCATTGACACTTCAGTACAAGGGTTTTCCAGGTTTCCCAGGATGCTTAGAACACATCAGTGTGATCTGGCAACAAATTCAATCAGCTAAAAAGGAGAGGAAGGCGCACCATGTGACGTTCTTGGATTTGGCTCATGCATATGGTTCAGTGCCACATGAACTTCAGCATTTGATTTTTTCAGTGTACCGATGACAATAACAAATTTAGTGAAAGCCTACTTTGGAGATTAGCAATTTAGTTTTTCAACTTCAGAATTCAGCACTACATGGCAATGCCTAGAAGTTGGAATATTGGCAGGATGCACCATTTCTCCATTTGCTTTTACCATGGCAATGGAAGTAATTATTAGGGCATCAAAATGGGTAGTGGGAGGAGAACGCTTGGCTTCTGGAATGCGACTACCACCAATTCGAGCATATATGGATGACATGACAACCATGACTACAACAGTAGCCTACACTAATCGGTTATTGGGCAAACTAACCGATAACATTGAATGGGCACGAATACAATTCAAGCCCACTAAATCAAGGAGCATCGCTATAATTAAAGGTAAAGTAGTAGAAAAAAAGGTTCTACATTAATGGTGAGGCAATACCAACAGTGTCTAAGGAGCCACTGAAAAGTCTTGGGAGATGGTACGACAGGGATCTAAAGGACACAGTTTGTGTGGGAGAAGTTAGACAACAAGCAGCAGAAGGGTTCAAGAGCATAGACAGCAGCGCTTTACCGGGCAAACTAAAACTCTGGTGCTTTCAGTTTGGTCTACTGCCGAGACTGCTGTGGCCACTGACTGTGTACGAGGTTTCTTTGACAACAGTAGAAAAGCTGAAAGCTTTAATCAGTTCATACGTCAGGAAATGGTTTGGAGTTCCACACTGCCTCAGCAGAGTGGGACTTTATAGTAAAGGAATACTGCAGCTACCAGTCTCTGCTCTAACCGAGGAGTTTAAGTGCGCCAAGGTCCAACTGGAAATTACATTAGCAGAGTCATGTGACAAATGTGTAAGGGAGGCAGCACCTGTGTTAAAAACTGGAAGAAAGTGGGCAGCAAAGAAAGCTGTGGAAGATGCAAAGACTGTCCTTTGAATCGGTGATATCATGGGGCAAGTTCAGCATGGAAGAGGGGGTCTTGGTCTCAGTTCAGCTCCTCCTACATGACACAAGGCAGCCCCAGCTCAACGGAGGAAGGTGGTAGTCAATGAGGTGCAAAAGCAGGGAGAATGGATGAGATGGGAGAATGTGGAACAACGCAAGATTGGCTGGCAAGACCTATGGACAATGGAACAGAGCAGGATCAGTTTCCTCATCAGGTCAACATATGATGTTCTCCCTTCACCACAGAACCTAAACCTCTGGGTAGGAGAGGATCCCTCATGTCCTTTATGTTCATCACCTGCAACTTTAAGGCATATTTTGACAGGATGCAAGGTAGGTCTTAGCCAAGGACGGTTTACTTAGCGCCATGACCAGGTGCTGCAATGTTTGGCCTTAGCATTGGAGGACAAGCGTAACATGACCAATAAGTTGCCACCAGTTCCATCAAAACATTAAGCACAAAAGACAACAGTCCGCCCAGGAGAGCAACCGCCAAGAAAAGGTGTTAAGACCAAGCCTCGCCCAGGACAACTGGAAGCTGCTAGAGACTGGAAAATGCTGGCAGATGTTGGTCAACGGCTTATTTTTCCACCTGAGATTGCCACCACTAACCTTCAACCAGATATTGTCTTGTGGTCTGGATCAGCACACCGTTCACCTGGTAGAGTTAACAGTGCCATGGGAGGATGCTGTAGATCAGGCATATGAGAGGAAGAAACTGTGGTATGCTCAACTAGCTGCTGAAGCAGAACAGCGAGGATGGAGAGTCCAGGTTTACCCAGTGGAGGTGGGTTGTCGAGAATCTGTGGCACACTCCACAACCCGGTTTCTCAGAGACATCGGCTTCAGTGGTCAAGAGTTCCGACACATAGTGAAGAACTTATCTGAAGCAGCAGAGAGTAGCAGCAACTGGCTGTGGTTGAGACGGAAAGATTCTGGTTGGGGATCTCAAGCACAATAGAAAAAAGAAACGCTGATGTACAGGTAAGTAAGCTGGGTTGAGTAGAGTGTGGGATGGAGGGGGGTGATGCTGGGACGCCAGAATCACCGTCGAGCCCTCTTGAAGTGTCGTGGGCTAGTCAACGAAACACAGAGGACAGAAGGTGCCCACTTGAAGACCCCAGAGATGTACCCTACTTAGCTCAATCCAGACAGTTGTCATGATGATGCGCTGGTCTGTGTGTGCTGATGCTCTGTGGAGGCAAAATAAGCTGATCCCTGGAGCCAGCATTACACTTCAGCCATCAACCTGAGGCAGAAGGATATCTACATCATCAGATGGAAGGAAACACAAATGGATGGAGACGCAGATGGATCACATTAGTTTACTGTAAAGCTACGTCTTAGTTGGTGCTTATCTTGGCGAGAGCCAAGTTCAAATCAGAATGAGTTTTAACATCTACTCTCATGTAACGGAAATCATAATTATACATGTCATTTCAACATACATATCATGTTATATACATATAAAGTTACAAAATATATTACCACATAAAATAAACTTTAGTATTTTTCAACATACAATAATAGTTATAATTATATGACTAATTTTGTTTTAAAATGTTAATATGAAACTAGGTTTATAATATGCTATCATACTCATTTAAGATTCATTAAACTGTAAAAGCACAGCTGTAAAATGACACAATTTCCATAAGACAAGCATTTCCTAATCTTCCTAGTATGGTTAGAAACACTAGTACAACCAGTGGTCCAGATAAGCTGCATAACTGCCGTTTTTACGCATTACAAATCTGAAATTAGCACTAAATTAAAACTGAATGCGTAAAAATACGCATAGCAATTTTGCTACACAGTTTGTCTGCCTCCCCTACCGCCTCCCCTAAAACTTCCACTAACAGCTATATCTCCCAGAATACAATGTCTTCAGTTACTAGGAAACTGTGTACAAGAAAACCAACCCAACAAACATTACCCAATCTCTGGCTAGCCCTACTGTCTTTGCAGCCAATCACAGTAAGAATAAGAAAAATTCAAAACTACACAGGTTGAAGTATAAATACCCCAGTCGAGCTACAAATCCAACTGGAACCATTGTCAGAAGCAACCACTAAATAAAGGTGCATATAATATTAAACCTAACTATTCTTTTTTTCCGGAAAGCTTGCTCTAGTGGGCTTGCTATTGTTTTCTGTAGAATCAAACAGGAAATTGTTGAAGGTTATTCATCTTTTAAAGTTTTAACCTTGACATTAAACAGTCCATTACTTATTGAAATTATTTATTGTAATTATTTATCGACCACCTAAGTCAAACCTGCTATTTCTGACTGAATTTGGGGATGTGCTATCTATAGTGACAGTCAAACATGATAGTATTTGAGAGCAGAGACGCAGAGACTGAAATCCAAAGAGAAACCACAGATAGGAGATACACCAGTAGAACAAGCAGGCTGTACTGGAGGGTGGACGAAAGGGTTCAGTTTTAAAGGGAAGTAGTTGGCCCTCTTTTTATTTATTAGTACATTGCCTAATAGGGTTTTTGACCTGCTTGGTGTTTAGGGATCCAAGTGCACCTTTATTTTCTCTCTGCTGGGAGTAATACCTGCATTTTATTTTAAACCACCAGCTGGAAAAACTGGTTGCACGTGTCCTGGAGCAGTTGATGAGGATCCAGTGGTAGCTGTTGTGACCTGGCGGCCTGACAAAATTGTTTTTGTTTTGTTTTTTTGATACTTTGTGCACTAGCCAATTAGTATGTGCTTATTTTAATGATTTTACAAGAACAAATAAACATTTTATTGTGAAACTGCATTGCTGTTGTCTGCCTCTCTTGTCATGTTCTGTCTGCTCTGAGTTCAACTTGTCATATTTACGAACATGTGTTGCTTTAGGGTTCCTTTTGGTGTTGCTAGGGTCCTAGTGCCCTATATGTTTAGTCACTAGGTGGCGTAGTTGGCTACTGATTAATTTAAGTTCTGAAAGTATCTAGTGATGCGAATGATGCTACAAGGGGAGAGAAGCTTTTCATACCTGAGCATGAAATTAATCAAAAACTATTTACTTTTTACAATGTTTCAGAACAATGTGCACCAGATTTGC
This sequence comes from Acipenser ruthenus, assembly GCF_902713425.1. NCBI lineage: Eukaryota > Metazoa > Chordata > Actinopteri > Acipenseriformes > Acipenseridae > Acipenser > Acipenser ruthenus. The sequence continues at coordinate 11,480,787 of NC_081193.1, forward strand.
CAAGAAATCTGGATTATTCAGCTACAATTGCAGACTTTGCCGCTGCGAAAACACAAAAGGTTCATTTCTAACTGTCTTTCTGAGTGTTTCTTTTTTTTTCTTTTTGTGCGATAGCTGTAGTAAAAATTAATGCAAATAGTCGTTGTTGCCCTGTTCAAAAGTCACGGTATACCGTAGTACTGGTAAGAATAGGCAACGGGCCCCGGATCCCCTGTTCAAAAGTCACGGTATACCGTAGTACTGGTGAGAATAGGGAACGGGCCCCGGATCCCCTGTTCAAAAGTCACGGTATACCGTAGTACTGGTGAGAATAGGGAACGGGCCCCGGATCCCCTGTTCAAAAGTCACGGTATACCGTAGTACTGGTGAGAATAGGGAACGGGCCCCGGATCCCCTGTTCAAAAGTCACGGTATACCGTAGTACTGGTGAGAATAGGGAACGGGCCCCGGATCCCCTGTTCAAAAGTCACGGTATACCGTAGTACTGGTGAGAATAGGGAACGGGCCCCGGATCCCCTGTTCAAAAGTCACGGTATACCGTAGTACTGGTGAGAATAGGGAACGGGCCCCGGATCCGAGCATTGCATGGGGATACCAGGACAAATGCCACCACTGTTTGCAGAGTCAATGTGATACCTAGAAAAAAATGTGCTGTGCTGATAAAGAACCTTGTAGAACACACGTGTGGTTGTACAGTTCAAAGTAACAAAGTAATATTGCAGTTAAAATGAAATGCTCTTTTTTAATGCATACCCCATTGCCATTAAAGATTGTACAGTATCTATCAAGATTACTCATGACTTCAAGGTAATGTTGCATTTTACCCCTGAATATACATTTTACTCTCTATGTTTTTGGCAGGATTGCCACAAACCCTACAACATTAGCACAAAGTATTGTTTTGCTCATATTTAGCAATAAAACACCACCAAAAAAAGTGTTAGGATAAAGCAAGCCGGAGAATGACAAAGGCAACTGGTCAAAGGGTTGGTGTCATCAGGCTACTAGTTTAAAAAAAAAAAAGGTGAACATTGAATTTGCCAGAGGAAAGTTATCTTTCTTTTCCTGGACAGCTGAGTGTCTTATGGGATTAAACTTTAACATTTGGCCTCCAGGAATGTTAGAGGAGACCACATACATGAGAATTGGAACCAGGCCGAGGATGGTTTTTTTGAACAGCTGAGGCTTTGGTAAACCCTGGATACCTGCCAGCTTTGTGATCAGCATTCATGTGGAACAGCTGGGAGATGAAGGGGAGCACTGCTCTTAAAGTTACAGAATGAGTTCTTGTAATAGAGCTAAATGTGAGAGAAAAGAAAGGAAGGTAAATACTTTCTGAGTTTCATAATGAGTTTTACAAGCAAGATTTTAAGTAAAGAGAAAATTCTCTCTCTCTCTCTGTATATATGGTGGTGTGGTGTGTGAAAGTAGGAGTCTGTGTGGTGGGGGGTGAAGTAGGAATCTCTGTGGTGGGGGGTGAAGTAGGAGTCTGTGTGGTGGGGGGTGAAGTGGGAGTCTGTGTGGTGGGGGGTGAAGTAGGAGTCTGTGTGGTGGGGGGTGAAGTAGGAGTCTGTGTGGTGGGAGGTGAAGAGGGAGTCTGTGTGGTGGGGGGTGAAGTAGGAGTCTGTGTGGTGGGGGGTGAAGTAGGAGTCTGTGTGGTGGGGGGTGAAGTAGGAGTCTGTGGTGGGGGGTGAAGTAGGAGCCTGTGTGGTGGGGGGTGAAGTAGGAGTCTGTGTGGTGGGGGGTGAAGTAGGAGTCTGTGTGGTGGGGGGTGAAGTAGGAGTCTGTGTGGTGGGGGGGGGGGTGAAGTAGGGTGGTGTGTGGTGTGTGTGAGGCATGGGAAATTTGGATTCCATAGCATACCAAAAGACATTGGCAAATCATCTGAAACCCTCTGCTACAAAATTTGGTTTAAACCACAACTGGACATTCCAACACAACAATGATGCAAAGCACACATCAAAATCTACTTCAGAATGGTTAAAGAAGATAATCTTTGGTATGAACTGAAGAAAGCTGGAACAATTTTGCATTGAAGAATGGTCAAAAATCTCTAAGGAATCATGCCAAAAGCTCATTGACAAATATCCTAATTGTTTAAAATAGGTTAGTATTGCCTCAACTAGCTATTAATTTCATTTTCCTTGTCAGGGTATGAATACTTTTGAATTATATATATATATATATATATATATATATATATATATATATATATATATATATATATATATATATATATATATATATATATATACCGAGCATCAAAAGAAATGTATCACTATTATAACACATTTATTAAAAAAAAAATAAGGTATATAAATGATGGACATTTACAAAATGTTTTTGGTTTCTTTTTAATCACTCAAGCATTCATCCTTGACCATGACACGCCTGAGTGACTATGACTGAAGCATATGCACTTAATCACCTAATTAGTGAGACAGTTGATTGGACACTGGATATGGAGTGATTTCAGCTGTTGAATTGCAAGCTTGAATAAAAGCAATAAAGAAAAAAAAAAAAAAAAAAACAATATGCCACGTCTGTCAAGAGAGCAGTGCCTTTGTGCAATCGGCATGTTGGAGGCTGGACTAGGGCAGCGTACTGTGGCTCGCTGTCTTGGGTGCTCACAGCCAGCAGTTTCAAACCTGGCGAGACGGTATAACCAGACACACTCTGTCAATGACAGGCCACAAACTGGGAGACCAAGAGTCACAACACCTGCCCAAGATCGACAGATCATTTTGCAGTGAGATTTTTTTCCCCCCAGATAGTGTAGTCCTGGGGGGAAAAAAAGGACTACACTTCCCAGAAGAACACAGGCTGAAAAGCTGCAATTATGGTTCATTGTTTAATTGAATTGTTTTATTGTTAATTATCCCCTGCACCTGGTAGTGATTGTAAATTAGGACCAGGTGCAGGGTATTTAAGAGGTGCAGTCAGTCTGCTCAGGGCTGCCGAGTAGAAGGAGTGCTCTGCTTCTGAGCAGTCATTAAAAGGAAAAAAAGTAAGTCTCAAGAACAGGGTGTTTTGTTATTGGTCAGGTAAACCGCTTAGCCGTCCTGAGTGTTAGTTTAGGTTGCTGTTTGTGTTTTAGTTTAGTGCTCCAAAAAGAGCTAGGTGTTTGTTTTGCTTATTTTGTGTTTGTTTATTAAAAATAGCGCGTCAGTGCTTAAACCTCAATTTACTGTGTCCTGGGTCTATTTTTAAAGGGGCAACGAACCCGAGTGGGTGCAATTATTTTACAGCACTGGGGTATGAATGCACTTCTTGCGTGTTTTAATAATAAATAAACAAAAAAAAGGTTTGAACAAAACAGAACACTCAAAATAAATGGCACGATGGCCAAAACAGACAAAGACAAAATCAAACACAGAACCTGCAATAAGAAACAGTTCAGCACGAGTAGCAATTGTTTTCTTTAGTTTTTATTCTCAGCTCAGTCTCCTGTTCTTTCTCCCTGAACACACTCCACCTCACTCAGTCACAGCTGCAGGTTTTTATACATGTGACCGTCTCCAAATTAGCAATAAATTAATTAATCTGGAGGCAGTCACTTTCTGCACGAGTTTAGCATGAATTTGAACCCCATCCATGCTGCAAAATAACAATAACAAAAACATTGTGTTTTTATTAACTAAACAATACGTTTTAAATAAAAATACATACACACAGGGGTGGGGTCTACCCTGTCACAGTGTGGTACAGTACAGAAATATGCATTTGATCTCTTGTATTTTGCATACGTGAGACATACATTCCAGTAATATCTACATTGTGTTGCTTCATGACTTTTTGACGTCTGCAGTTCTACAGTTATTTGCTGCTTCGGACACAAATTATATGAAATGGTAACAAATGTATCAACATGTTTCAACAGTTCTATAGTGTTACAAGATGATGAATGTAGCAACATTCTCTACCACACATAAACTCAGCTTCTCTGTGCTCATTCTTTCCCATATGATTTGTTAAAAGCTTCAATGTACCTCTGTAGAAGCTGGAGACACAGCTAGCGAAACGTTAGGACAGTTCCGGTGTTGTCTTAATTTGTGGATTTATTTGACTTATCTGTGTCACTGTGTTTTGGAAGAACAATGAGACTCAAGGTATATGTATACCTTGATATATATATATATATTATTTAAAATATTTGTTTATTTAGCAGACGCCTTTATCCAAGGTGACTTACAGAGACTAGGGTGTGTGAACTATGCATCAGCTGCAGAGTCACTTACAATTACATCTCACCCGAAAGATGGAGCACAAGGAGGTTAAGTGACTTGCTCAGGGTCACACAATGAGTCAGTGGCTGAGGTGGGATTTGAACCGGGGATCTCCTGGTTACAAGGCCTTTGCTTTAACCACTGGACCACACAGCCTCGATATATATATATATATATATATATATATATATATATATATATATATATATATATATATATATATATATATATATATATATATATATATATATATATATATATATATATATATATATATATATATATATATACAGGTAGTGGACAAAAAAATGGAAACACCTGGGTAAATGAGGGATACCAAGTATATTGAAAGCAAGGGCTTCCACACAAGTGTGGCTCATGCGTTAATTAAGCAAATAACATCCCAGCATGCTTAGAGTCATGTATAAAAATGCTGGACAGGCCTGGTTGCCTATAATTATGGCTAGCATGGCCAATAACTTTTCCCAGTTGTATTTTGTTTATATATATATCATTTTCCAGAAAAAGAATAATAAAAAAGTAAACATTCTAAATGTTTTCCATTTATTTTCTTTAAAAGGAACGCAAAATCCCAGACACTTCAGGCATTGACTGTCGTAGTTTTATTTCTTGACTTCATACAACCTCTAACAGTTGACCGGAAGTGTAACATTAAAGTAAGGAGCCATCAATACATTTTCTTCACTAACAGCTTCAATTACATTACCAATAAGAATTAAAATGTACATATTGTGTCGTATAGAAAAACTTGAGACCTACAAAATAATAGCAATTAGCTAAGATTTACTTGAATAATTTTGTTGGCTCTGTGTAACATTACTAAAAACATTCACTAGGCTGGAGCAATGGGATCCAGGAGTGTAGTGGGATCTGTCCCTCAGTTCCTCTGTCCTGTCATTAAGTATTAAGAACCGCCATTGTTTGCATAATAACATAGAGATATCAAGCTTGGAGTGCATTATTTGTTGGTGATGGTTTTAAAAGCAAATAACAAAAGTCAAACCATTTGTAAGAAATGCATAGAAATTGTTTTTGGTTTTAGCCATGCCTTGCCTATAATTTTATTTAACTTAATTTAGTATAATGTGATATACCATAGCATACAAAAGATCAGTGGAGTAAATGAAGCAAACGCAATCTGAAATGTCACTTCTGTTTAAAATGAGCTTTAGGGGCTATTCCATAAATCTCCTTGACCCACTTAATCATGATTCCATGTATCTCTGAGCAACTGCATGGCAGTTTGATCTCCCAAGAAAATATAATTCCACACATATTAATAATAGTTCCCATTTTTTACGTTCCCCATGGAGTTGCTATGGAAACATTGTGTTCAGTGAGGGCTTAAGACAGTTAATAAATTATGCTCTTGTCTTCACACCACTATTTTACGTTTAAGGCTTTTTAAAATGTTCTACAATTCTGCACACTTTAGACTGAGCCTTAGGGCACAATATAATTCATGCTTGTTAAATATTTAATAGCATGCAGCATACATTCTGAACTATAAGACACAAACACTCATTTGAACTCATTAAAAATACAATTAAACTGGATGAGTGAGTTGTACATGTTTTCATCAAGACCAAAATTGTAACCAGTTTATTATAGCCCAGGTACAGATAGAATAGTCTTTTAATGCTACAGTAAGTCTAGAGCCAACAGCAGTTTGATAGAGTTAAGGACCAACTACACACTGGAGCATCAGGGCACAACTTATTAGACAAGAGAGGATAAAACAGAAGCAACATTTCACTAGAAATAAACTACGACTGGAAACAGCAAAACACATACAAACTGCTGCTGCCATGGGTGACTTGAAAGTGTCCATAAGATTGGATTTGACTCTTTTCCAGTTCAATGTCCTTCTGTTTTCCATACAACAAGGGGCTTAAATAATACTAAGATGTGTCTAGTGTGTTTAGTTTTGGATCAATTAAGGAAAACACATTTTAAGAGTAAAGGGTGGAATTGCATTGCCAAGCTACAAAGATTTTGTACATTTTATGTACAGTATGTCATATCTTCACTTCACTAATTTAAGGTCTACATGAAATGCTGAAGCGCTTATCATTTATTTACATCCGTAGGAGGGAGATAAATTGAACAAATACAAAAGTTCTTTCAAGAAAAAAGAACCTTATGTGTGGACTTCTACATTTAATTTATATGTTTTTGATTGCTTCTCTTGAAAGAAAAACAGGTTTCATTTGTCCATCAGAAAGAGTATGTTCTCTAAACTTTAATTTGACATTATGGCTTCGTGCGGGACACAGCATATGATGCAGGAATGTACAGTCGTAAACACGTGATTTCCATACAGATGGAAATGCATTTATAACACCTCTCAATTATCATACTCATAGTAAGTTGGGCAAATAATTGTTAAAGTAAAATCATATTATTAGAAAGCTTTATATATTATAATAGGCAGAATCATTCTATAACGTCACACATCTTCTGCAGGGTTATTGTAAAACTGACATTCCTGTGTATTTTAGGCAAGAGAGCTGTGGAGAGAAGCATGTGCAAAGTAACACAGATGATGTATTAACGTATTATAAATCACAAAAATGCAGATTTTTGGAACAGAGGAACTGCTATTAATCATAAAGAGCCAGATACACTGTGATTTTTTTCCAGTGAAAATTGTAATTAGAAAATTATAACTTACATGTGTGTGGGAGGACTTGGTTTAACATTCAGAGCTGCTTATGACTTGTTCTGTCTAGTTTTAATTTCCTTAGAATCAAGTGGAGTAAACTTGGAAATAAACCCCAAAAGGCATATAGTCTAGGCACCTGGGCATGACATCTGTACACAGGATAACAGGTACTAAATCGTAACTGTGATTGGTTTCTTATATGTAAGGTTAAATAGAGATCCCCCTCTTTGGGTTGTGGATTTTTACTCTCTGAAGCAAATGTAACCTTGATAGTCAACTTCACCCGAGGAGAAGGGAATGAGTCCGGGTCATAGACATTCAGTCCAGACTCACTTTGGTACTTCATTTCTTCAAGGCATTTCTGCAACGGACACTACCATTCTTAGCATTCTCCTTTCCTGAAATCCATTCGGGGGGGGGGGGGGGGGGGTTGGTAAAATTAGTAACACATTTGTGGGTACTGCACTTGCAAATACTGTGTCTAATGTATATTAATAAAATGTGTAGCCTATTTGCCTACCAAGATATTAAAAGCAACAAGATTTGTATTTTATTAAATGTGCTTTTTGTTAAAGTTAAGAAAAGTTTAAACTAAACAACAAAACAGTGGATACATCTTTTTTTATGTTTCAAAATAATTTTAATGTCTGCTGAATTTTAAATTTTAAATTGCAACTACATGTCATCGACACGACTGACTATGCGAAAACATGTTTTTCAAATAAAATGAATTATAAATGAACCTTTTCAATGTTATTGAATTTATGGAATTTGTGAACATTTCAAAGGTTACGTTTCTCTGACCTTATTTGAGTAAGGTACAAAAAGCATGGAAATGAATGGAGAAGACTACGGAAAATGTGTTATAGAAATAGAACCTGCAAATTGCATGTACAGAGAGTACCTTCTTTACAGTAGAAGACAGCTTTGTTGTAATTTTGTATTCAGGGCATGTGCACGACTGTACCAGCGATCATGAAAAATGTACTTGGGAAAGAAATAACAAAGTGTGCTCAGGTGTATTTGGGCTTTGATTCTTTGAAGAGCCTTCAGATCTCACCATGTGGTTCTGTGAAATAAAAATGGAATGACCTCCACAGAAAAAAGACTGTAAAGACTTTTAATAAAAAATAAATGAATCCTCACTACTGCATAAGTATACAGTTTGTAAAAATTCATGTCAATGAAAATTATTTGTAACAAATCTTATAATTATTAAAGCTCTTGGAACTGTTCCTATGTATAGAATGTATATACATTTGTATTTTCATTAACATTTGCAGTGACAACATATTTTGTCTTCAGCATCTGCACGCCATAAGAAGATGGTGTTCAAACATACTTGTTTAAATGTATTTTTGAAAATTAATACAAATATTCCTACTGAGGTCCTAGCATTGCAGAAAAAAACAACCTTTATAGCATGAGCAAATGTTCTTACCTTCATTGCAGTTTTGATAATATATAGTTCATAATGGTGTGAACTAACCTTAGAAGACCACACTTTTTTTTTTTTCAAAATTACATTTCCTAGTTTATCACATTCTAATGACACTGCACGTCTGGTTTGCTGAATTCACTTCTATATATCTACTGATGCTAAACCTAATTAGGCTCAGGTGGACAGTTGAAAATACATTTCGATACACAATCTGACAGTTTGACAGCTCTTGGTCCTAACTAACTACTAATCCCTTGCAATGCAGTGATGTAATAGGCATCGTTGAATGATGCACTGCCACTAGCAGCGGCGCCTGGGCAAGGTCAGAGGGTGAGAATGCACTTATATTTCGAACAAACATCTCATGAAGTAAAAGTATACTGAGCATATAACCGCAACTAAACATTGTGTGCTATACAAGCACCTTTTTTTCAAAAAGTGGGGGCCCCCCCAGCTCCCCCAGCTCCGGTGCAAATACAGTAGTCCAGGGCACTGTGTGCCTAAAACACACGCCCAAAGGGACAGATTATTTTTTACAGTGGTTAAACACGGATTCCTACAAATCAGCTTCACAGACTTTGTTACATACTACCTATGCAAGTGTTCAATTCAACATCTGGGCTGTAAAACAGTGATCACCATGCCCTGGCACTGACTTCTTCGTGCACCATTCTTGCATGCTGTGAAATGTTGATGTCTTGACAGCCAGCACTAATACTCACTGTACATTGGAAAGATTACCTGACTGGCTGTGATTCTGAGTGAATTTAGATGTTGTATCCATAAGGGGATTTCAACAGCACTCTTCGGTGTATGGAAGCTGCAAGATTATGCAGCCCTGCCTTTTGTATACACTAAATGCCTAAATTCATTTATACTATTTAGAGAAAATGTACATACAAATGTATGAAAAAGGTCCATATTATTTGTACAATATGAATGTAATAAACTCCTGTATCTTCACTTGGGATATAACATTAAAATATGGACTTTTTGCTTCTTACAAAAAATATAATAAAAGCACTGATGGTGTACATGAAGTCATTAATTTGCAAAAGTGGATCTTTCACAGTATGCTAATCAGACATGACATCCTACTGCATTTAATATGTTGATGTGGGGAAAAGTGTTTCTAGTTTTAATGTCCTATTTAATTAGGCAAATTACTGCCTGTGATATCAACCCATTTAATTTAATCAGCACTCGGGTCATGTTTCAGTTTAAATGACTTTGGAGGTTATTTGAGTATCAATTAAACAAGCTGAAAAGAAAAAATGTTCCAGGCATCTTTTTTTTTTCAGTATCCAAATTATGCTACTGTAAGTGTTTGTTAAAACTAAAAAAAAAAAAACTTGATTATAGAATAAGCCATGGTTTTTTTTTTAACTCTGACTTTTTCATTGCCTGTATTATCCCTTGGTTTTCCAGCCCAAATAAAATGTTTTTATATAGAAAATGAGGATAGTTATGATGATAAATCAGGAAATATGCTGGGTTATCTGGGATGATTCACTTATTTTAATATAAACCGCAGATATATGCCCATGGGGAATTATTACCTCCACTGACCAATATACTGTTTCCTCCTTGCATGTGATAATGAGTTGTACTCCTCGACGGGTATATATATTGTATTTAAGAACATAAGAACATAAGAAACAAACGAGAGGAGGCCATTCGGCCCATCTTGCTCGTTTGGTTGTTAGTAGCTTGTTGATCCCAGAATCTCATCAATCAGCTTCTTGAAGGATCACAGGGTGTCAGCTTCAACAACATCACTGGGGAGTTGATTCCACACCCTCACAATTCTCTGTGTAAAAAGTGCCTCCTATTTTCTGTTCCGAATGCCCCTTTATCTAATCTCCATTTGTGACCTCTGGTCCTTGTTTCTTTTTTCATGTCGAAAAAGTTCCCTGGGTCAAAATTGTCAATACCTTTTAGAATTTTGAATGCTTGAATCAGATCACCACGTAGTCTTCTTTGTTCAAGACTGAATAGATTCAATTATTTTAGCCTGTCTGCATACGACATGCCTTTTAAACCCGGGATAATTCTGCCTTTTAAACCCGGGATAATTCAACACTTTTCACAATATATCCAAGCATCTTTTTGGCCTTTTTTATAGCTTCCCCACATTGTCTAGATGAAGATATTTCCTAGTCAACATAAACTCCTAGGTCTTTTTCATAGATTGCTTCTTCAATTTCAGTATCTCCCATATGATATTTATAATGGACATTTTTATTGCCTGCATGCAGTACCTTACACTTTTATTAGTAGCTTATTGATCCCAGAATCTTATCAAGCAGCTTCTTGAAGGATCCCAGGGTGTCAGCTTCAGCAACATTACTGGGGAGTTGGTTCCAGACCCTCACAATTCTCTTCAATTCTCTGCTCTCCTATTTTCTGTTCCGAATGCCCCTTTATCTAATCTCCATTTGTGACCCCTGGTCCTTGTTTCTTTTTTCAGGCTGAAAAAGTCCCGTGGGTCGACATTGTCAGTACCTTTTAGAATTTTGAATGCTTGAATCAGATTGCCGCATAGTCTTCTTTGTTCAAGACTGAATAGATTAAATTATTTTAGCCTGTCTGCATATGACATGCCTTTTAAACCCAGAGTAATTCTGGTCGCTCTTCTTTACACTCTTTCTAGAGCAGCAATATCCTTTTTGTAGCGAGGTGACCAGAACTGAACACAATATTCTTACTAATGCATTGTAAAGTTTTAACATTACTTCCTTTGATTTTAATTCAACACTTTTCTCTATATATCCAAGTATTTTATTGACCTTTTTTATAGCTTCCCCACATTGTCTAGATGAAAACATTTATTTATGATTTTTATTTATTTTTATTACCCAAATAAAACATAAAGACTTTATACATAATATTAACAACAAAACCAAAAATAATGACCTCTAGTAATAGCAATATTCACATACACTTGGGGTATGTTTCATGTCTGTACCTACAGGACACTAGTCCCTGTGTAGGAGCCTATTGTTCCATACATCCTGACACCATTTTTTCAAAGTCACATTAACGGAAGACAAATGGGATGAGCTAGTTTTTTCTCTGACCCATGCATTTTTCTACTTAATAAGCTCTATGCCCAAACCGCAAATGTAATTATCAGATTGATTTTTTCACATTAGTGTCATTGAAATGAAATGAGTTCCTTCCTGGAGTGTGTGCATTCCAGAGGAGCTGTGTCTTCCTGGTTCTAACGCAGGGTCTTGTGCTCGTCACCCACACACAGAAGAGCTTTGTCTTGTAGTCGTCTAGCTCCTTACTTCCAGGGCCCTCCTACATCTGCCATCACTTGAAACAAATTAGTCAGATCCACATTTTAAAATGGCAAATCCAAATTTAAAGATGAGCCTTTTTGGAAGAAATGTTCTCAAGAGATAAAGCCCTGGGAAATATGCTGAAGTGTTTTACTGGTTAGCGGTATTGTGTCTTATTGCCCAAAGCTTCTGTTCTAAGACATAATTAGCACTGAAAATTGTCTAAAAGATTGAGTGTATCTAACTATGAATTACATGAGGGGGTTTGACTAATTCATAATTGTCTCTAATCTGATTAATTGATCTGAATACTCCATTTTAATTTCAAGACAAATAAAACATTGTAAATCATTTTAATTAAAGGCCATTAGAGGTTTTGTTTTTATTATTATTAAATTAATATTATTATTATATCAAGTGTTTGTAATGCCATGCAAAATATATAATGAACAATTTAATATTCAAACATCAGATTGCATTAAAATCAGTTCAATCAATATGCCTTTACTGCTTTTAAGAAATATTTGTATTAATAACATTTACCTAACAAAAACATACCAGTCTATGAATTAATTAAAATTGAATATGCCATTATTATTCAGTATTATTCAGACTTGTGCAAAGGAAGGTAAAGTCATTTTTAAAAAAAAATTGAGTTATATTGGAAAATGTCCTATAATGTATGATATTCTTATATATATTATATTTGTTTTTTTGTACAGTAACTAAGAACTTGGTAATTTTAATATTTGGAAAAAAGTTTTCAACTTTTTGACATGTTTAGAGATATGTTTAGTTGGATGCCCTACTAAAGTTATATCTAACTGGCCAGAAAGAGCTTTAGTTTCCAGGGTAGTGTAGTTCCTGACAATGAAAAGCATCAATTTGTAATGAATGAACTACTATATATAGATAAATACATAAAAATAACAGCTAGCTCAGACGAAATAACAAGGCTGAAACATAATCAAAGGGATTGGATGATGTCATCATCGAGAGGGAGTTTAAGGTCATCCAGACCTTGAAATGGTATTACTGTCATGAGGCTCACAGTCAAGACAGCTGTTGTTGTTGTTTACATCACCACATGGCTTGAGCTTGTGTATAAAAACAATTTAAATAGGCAACAAAGTAGTTTACTGTTTGGTTTACACGCAATAATTAATTACTGAAATGTATTTCAATTGGCAACAAAAGTGCATTGTGGAGTAAGTGCATAATGACTACTGTTACAGTTTGTCTGTGTTGTTGAAAAACAGGTATACAGTAGGTCCTAAGCAACAAAAAAATGAGATTTCTTGAAAAGCTAGATTGTGGTATTAACAGTTACACCATTTTTGCTATTAGAAAAATTATGAAAAAGAAACTTAAGTCTAACTTCAACCTCCTGCTTAGATATGCTATACACATACTGTATATTTGATAGACTTGATCTGTGATTTAACATGTTTCTGCTTTATTTGTGCATAGTACACTTTGCTGTGGTTTAATATGATATAGTATACTGCAATAAACTTCTATACATGTGCATACATCTATTATTATCAATTTAATTTAAACATATTTAATTTGTGTTTACTGAATCAGAAGGACAGCTTTTCCATTTGAATACATTACAGCATTTAATTGAAGGCAAGCACTTACATTGTCAGCAGGTTTTACTATTTAAACTTACCACTTCTGTTATTCCCTTCAAAACGTGCTTGGTATTGCAGTTTTATATAGTGGTAAAAGTGCTCAGTCACAGCTTTCACTAAATATTTTAATATTGGAAGCAAAGTACTACGTGCTAATTAGCTCAAAAGAATGTTGAACAAATGCATTTAGAATATAAAGTTAATAATTCAGTTTACTAAACACAAATGACAAAATAATCTGTTTTACACCAAAACTAATTTTGCTAAACGAAAGCTGCAAAATACCCCCGTGTGAATCTAAAATGAAACTAAATATGATAAAGAACAAAACCTACGGAACATTATAAATCACAGCACACTATTTGTTGCAGGAGTCCCTTCAGTACCCCTTTTCATTTAGTTTGGGACTTTTCAATTTCAATTTCACAATGCACTGGCTTTCACTGCAGTACCTGTAATCCCAATTTTATACCATTAATCTCTACAAGCCCTTGTACTACAGGATTGATGACCTCTTTTGTCATTATTAACCTTTGAATGTCCCTTTTATAGATTAAATGTAGACCCCTTTGAATAGAATGTATCTGCAACCCTGCACAATAGCTTCAAACCACAAATCGACTCTTTTTTCAACTCCACTTGTGCTGTTTTCATCCATTAAAATTTTCCAGGAATTAACTGATGCACCCTTTCTTTTGTGTCTAAATTAATAAGAATAAATGGTATTTAAAATGTATTAATACCAGATTTTGGACTGTAAATGAATCCAATAACATGTAACTAATCATGAAACAAGAACAGATGCCTGCTTTTTACAGGGGTCAGGATTTGTGTATGAAAACATCTCACTTTAACAGGGCATTATAGTTGCAAGCCAGTTTCAAACTTTTTTTTTCTACTTTGTTTTTGGGTAATGTCCTGGTTGGTGTTTATTTCTTGTGTCTGTGTATTCAAAGGGTTTTGTACCAGGTTAGTTCAAGAATGAAAATGTTGCCAAGTTAAAATACATTGTGCCTGTCATTGTGTTTAAAACATCCAAACCAGTAGATTGCCCCCTATTTATAGTTCACTTGATTCCAGGTTCATTCTTGTTTTGTCAAAAGGATTATTAAAACATATCATTACTGTGGCCTTACTTAACCCAGCTGTCATCTACTCTTGGTTGTGGGCATATTCAGTGGATTATTTGCACAATCTTAAACTTGCAAATGTTACTAGCAATCCCAAAAAGTTACTGCTCGTGACATATTGTATAGGTTTTTCATTCAAAATCATTGATATTTTACTCATAAGCATCTAACACGTTTTAAGCAGCAGAATTTATTTTTCTCAAAGCTTTGAAGTCTTTCACACATTCTGTGTTCTGCAACACCATCATATATGGGCATGGGCAGCAGTGTGGAGTAGTGGTTAGGGCTCTGGACTCTTGACCGGAGGGTCGTGGGTTCAATCCCAGGTGGGGGACACTGCTGCTGTAACCTTGAGCAAGGTACTTTACCTAGATTGCTCCAGTAAAAACCCAACTGTATAAATGGGTAATTTTATGTAAAAAAATAATAATAATAATGTGATATCTTGTAACAATTGTAAGTTGCCCTGGATAAGGGTGTCTGCTAAGAAATTAATAATAATACATTTCACAGAGTAATGGTTCAATTAATAAATAATGGAATCTGAAAAATACATGCTGTTTTCTTTCCTTCTGCCTGTTGCAACTGCTTTTATTTTAATAGAATTGTGTCTGTTGTTGAAAAACTTTGCCTCAGTCTACATTCCTGCTTTATCTCTCCCCTCTAATAGTATTGTGTCTATATTTTCAAGAGTTGTAAGAAAAATCACAAACTGGAAAATGTTGTTAAGCCACCACTCACTCTTTCAGTCTTTGCTTAGGTAGCACTGTTCCAACAAGGCTTTCACTCAGTGTCTGTTTAGGCCATTGTAACTTTATATCCTTCACAGTGAACTGGAATCAGCACGTTTTTTCAATAGTAGAAAGCACATGAATGTTGTGTGCATGTGTGTATGTATCAGGTTTAAACTTGTATGAAACATGTCTCACTTTCTTAGATGTACACATGGGGAATATTTTACTTTTAAAATACATTACTTGGAAAACCACTAATAAAAAGGACATTAAGATGTGATCAGATGCCAAAATCAAGGCACATTGATATCTGGAGCGATATCGTTTTGAACTTCAGAGTTCAAAACGAAACGCACACATTATGATAAAAATGTACCTTACGTTTTTAAGAAACAAAGCCAGAACGTTCATGCTAAGAAGTGCTGTGTCTTCTGTGGGCACGATCTCCATATTTGCCAGGTTTTAAACGTAAAATACAGTGCATGGCGGGATAATGTCATATTCAGTCCCACAGTCCATTGCGCTGCTAGAAACTGTAACCAGACTATTTTAATAGTGTTTGTACACATTAAGATCATGAAACGGTACTTTAGTGTGGACGCTTTGAGCTAGATTAATTAAACCGTTTTTGAGTATGGTTCTCGAGATCGGTTATATCGTGTGGACAGGACCAAAGCTACATTCTTTAAGATGTAAAACCGAGATCCTATTGTAAGTCACTCTGCAGCAGCAGCAGTTGTTGATGCATAGTACACCCCGTAGTCTCTGTAAGTCGCTTCCTCTAAATTAATGAATTAATTCATTACAGGACTAACAGGTGCTGACTTAGTATCGACAAATACAACTTCCTTCTGTCTTCATACAGTTTTATAACTTATAATTTGGACACACAGCAGCCATTATTTTCTGGCTCCCCCTAATCCTACTGTTTTCCTCTTGCTGCTGATGCCTCCTGTCAGTTTGTCCCGCCTCCTAAGCCCCCCCCCCCCCCCCCCCCCCGATTCCCCTTAATCAGCATAGAGCCAGCTGCTGTCACAGCAGGAAAAATGATAGGATCTGCAATGCAGATGAATCACCAGAGCCAGATTAGCTGCTGATGCTGATGATGAGCTGTCCCCCCCAGGGTGACTGTTCTCTGCAGTTTCTTTTGTCTGCACTGTCTGTGTTTGTGGCAGTCAGATGGTTTCAGCTGGTGCCAGCCAGTTCCATTCCACTCGTAGATGTGATACTGTAGCACCACCCAGAGGCAGGCTGTGGGATAGCCTTGCCTCAGGTGTTACAAAAAGGGGGATGGAACAATGGGGACATTGTTGGAAGAAACAACCAACCAACTGGATGGAATACATTGTTACGGCACACATAACAGGGAGTATAGGAAAAAAGCTGAATGACTGCCAAGGGTTTGACAAGGGTCCCAAATTTAAGAATTTTATTCATACTACATGGGATTTCAAAAAAGAACAGTATGATGAAAAATAAAAAAACAGGTTATATTCTTGACACTGGTCATACTGCCAGACCAATACCCACCCCAAGTAAAATGAGCGACCCAACTAACATTCATTTTCTAGCTGGAGTAGGAGTTTCTTTAATTTCTAACATCTGATAATGCACCTTCGTGGTAGGTGAGATTGGCTTGATCTGATTATAGAGATTTTTGTAATATACATAAACTGGAACGTAAACCAAAGTTGAAGAGCTGACTGCAGGAGGACGAGTAGAATATCCTGTGTAGAATAACTAGGTTTATCTTTGTTTCTGTCTTTGAGAGTTACACAGGTAGGAAGATTAAAGACATTACTGTAGTTGTAGTAATGATTAGTGCTAGCAATCAGTAACAGTGCTTTACAAAGTTGTTAACTCAGAACATGGAAAAGCAGTTTCCATTGAGTTTATTGCACATTATGAATGTGTTTTACCTTCTGTACACTGAACATTAGTGCAGTAGAAATGGAGTGCCTTTTGAAGTCACTTTCTTGATTAATTATCACATCTTGCAGCTTCAGTCATTCTGTCACCATGGGAGCTGTTAGCTGTTTTTAGCACTTACTCTGAATAAAAATAAAATATGTATGACTTAAATTATATATATATATATATATATATATATATATATATATATATATATATATATATATATATATATATATATATATATATATACTGTGCATTCAGGATATATAGGGCTGAAAAAATGATGACAGTTATGATGATAAATCAGGAAATATGCTGGGTTATCTGGGAGGATTCACTTATTTTAATATTTGACAAAACCACAGATATATGCCCATGGGGAATTATTCCTTCTACTGACCAATAAACTGTTTCCTCCTTGCATGTGATAATGAGTTGTACACATCAACGGGTATTATTATTATTATTTATCTCTCAGCAGACGCCCTTATCCAGGGTGACTTATAATTGTTACAAGATATCACATTATTTTTACATACAATTACCCATTTATACAGTTGGGTTTTTACTGGAACAATCTAGGTAAAGTACCTTGCTCAAGGGTACAGCAGCAGTGTCCCCCACCTGGGATTGAACCCACGACCCTCCGGTCAAGAGTCCAGAGCCCTAACCACTACTCCACACTGTATGCACTTTCTTGCTTGTGATAGTGAGTTGTACACCTCAACGGGTATGCACGTTCTTGCTTGTGATAAGGAATTGTACACCTCGACGGGTATGTACTTTCTTGCATGTGAAAATGTAAATAAGTGGTAGATATAGCAGAAGACCATGGGGAAGAGGGTGTTGCTGCATCATGCAAACCAGACCACCCTCTTTATCTGGGCTACAGTGCAGTTTATTGTAACATTTTGCATAATACACTTTATTTTCATGTTATCATTCATTTGGGTTATTATGAAACATGGTGAATAAGGGTGAAACACAATTTAAGTGTAAGGGAAAAGGCAGATTTACTGAAAGGAATACAATGTATAATGGTGTGAAAGCAGGAAAAACAGCTCAGATGCATTCAGTTACAGGTACATTATTCTTCTCAGACATTCCTTGCTAGGTGTGCACAGTTTTCAAATAACTGACAGGGTTGTAATAGAAATATGTTTCTTAAACTGGTAATGCTGTTTTGCAGAGGTGTCAGGTAACACTAACACAACTTTCCTGTCTAGATTATCTCACTTACCGGTACTCATCCACTTGTAAGGTTTATTACACACTTACACAATCACCACACCTAATCATGAATAGGTTTCTTAAAAGTACATTATCTCTGTGTCTTGAAAGCAAACACGACGTTGTAGATACTAGAGACAGGTGCACTGATTAAAAAGGTAAAACAATCCTTTTCAGTTTTGCAGTCGACTGACCTTCATGTTGAGAAATTGTTCTTTTGGGAAAGATTAACCAAAGAAAGGGAAACGTGACATAGTGGATGAATATAATAGGCGCAAAGCATGACAGGTCTATTACACTGAACAAGGGGTTGGAAAATAAATAGGACTATTATGCACAATTGACCCCTCTGAATACTACTAAACCTGATACTTCTATATGTTACAAGACACTTCGGCCATTGGCAGTTTAACTGCAATAAATCAGCCTTTCTTTTACAATAACTTCTGTGGGCCATTGAAAGGCAGCAGCATTTCTTAAACAAAACAATTAACATAAACCCAATGAGTGTGGTAGACATGTACTTTTAACTGGTTACAAGCACAAACAATAATACCATTCTGATGGATGTGTAAGTAGAGTACTAAAGAACACTATATAGGATGTACTGTAAAAAGATATGTATCCATATTTTAATAACGTCCAATACAACTTAGAATCTTAAATAACCTTGAACTAGGATATTGTACAATGCACAGTTCAGGTTTTAAACTTCATATTCTGATATTTCAGAGTTTTTCCTTTACAGTCCCTCCTGACTTCCAAATGATTTTATGTAGTTGGGGAAAGCAATAGTGAGAGTTAATTAAGTTGATTAAACATATACAATTGAAATACGTACACATTATCTAGAGTACTGAATCTGTTATTTAATAATGTAAGCTCTGTTTGTATTAAGGCTTTACCAGAGAGGATAAACAAATCATTATGCCTTTCAAGGGAAACCACTGGCCTATACATAGAACAACAATGTATTTTTATATGCTTCAGATTCAGCCTAATATCATCATTGAATACTAGCAAAGTGCCTGTGTTCATGCTTATTCGTTTTTTTTAGTACTATATGTTGTGCCCTGGTTGGCGGCTTATTTGAGAGGTATTATTTAAATGTGTCTGTCCTCTCCTTAACAAGAATTGAAATTGACAGACACAGGCCATGGGGAAGCTCCCAATTACTCAAATCCCAGCCGTGGAACAATAGAGCCATCGCTTTACAATATTGCTATTGTGTTGCCAACTAGTAGCACATTATTGCCAGTGATTCGCTCTTTTAAAACGGTATCCAAGCATGTTTAATATACAGATCATATGCCCATTAAAACTTACGTTACTTAAGTAACTTGTTCAGTGATTAGCACTCCAGATAACTGTTGAGAAGATCCCTACTAAATGCCCCTTAGAATCTCTCCCATCAAGAGCAGCCAAGCTTGGTTGCCAAAATAACTGCAAAAGAAATGTATGAGGCCTCGTAATGCATTTATTAACACATAGTCCTACTTTAATTTTTTTCCTCATGGACAAAATTGTAGACAAACTGTCTCTATAATACATGTATTGCATGGGCAATTTTCCTGGTCCAGCAGCAAATGTCCGGTCACATCCCTCCAGAGGGAGCACTCAAACACAAACCCCTATAGCCTGGCATCACTGCCAACTTCCACACAGGGTGGCATGCTACAATATCAAACCATGTACAAGAAGACTGTAATCTATATAATAATACAAAAGAGATAACTGCACCCGCTATCTGGCATGACTCTTCATCACGTTGCATGGAAATGACCTTGCAATGGCTCAACTGTGTTATTTATAAACAACTTTAGAGCAAACAGGGTGGAGTTTAACCATTTTAATCTCCTGTTTGATATGATTTTATTTGGTTTAAACAGTGTGACATCTGGTCTGAAGGTTTATCAAAGCCCAGACAGCTTAGCGCACTTTTGATTAAATCAATGGGAATAAGCAAACCCATGCAAACAATGGTAGAATAACATTATTATTATTATTATTATTATTATTATTATTATTATTATTATTATTATTATTATGATTATTATTATTATTATCATCTTACAGGTAAAGATTACCGCTCACATTATTTACACTGTATATTATATTAATTATATTATATTATTATATTATATTATATTATATTATATTATTTCCCGTGTCAGGGCCAAACAATTCTATGGCTGTAAAATGTAGTATAAAGGCTCAAACTACCATTTTTTTTTGTTTGTTTTTTTTGTTTGTTTTATCCACTGTTATTCATTGTGTTGTTGATTTCCATAGCTTTAGACTACTTTCAGCAGCCACTAATGCATTAGCCGGTCTGTAAGCAGTGGGATTTATATGATTATTTATGAGGATTTTGTTAGATGGGTCAGAGAAACAGGATGCAGTTAACAAAATTGGATAAGCTTTTACAAATATTTATTTCTTTTTTTCTGGCTTTCCCTTTTTTGTGTGCTTTCTCGTATCCAAAAGAAAATATAATTTGGATTCCTCATTAATAGCACAGCTGTTGGTCCTGGCAGTACACTGCTTGATGTCAGCTCGCTGTTTGGGAAATGTAGAAACTATATATCTGGATACAGTAGAGGTTCTGGCACATTGCAGTTCCCAGGACAGTAATCCATAGGTTAAATGAGGCAGCAGCTCAGTTCTACTGTATCAGCAGCAGTGATAGGCAGATATTGTCACAACGTATCATGTCTGATCTTTCAGTCAAGTTCAAAGTGTCTAGCCTGTTATGAAACACTTTTGCTTAAATTGTTTTGAAAGCCAGAGGGGATTGCAACATGCACTTACTGATTAGTTTTTTTCTGTAGTTAATGGTAGTACAGTATTACCCTCCAGTAAAAAATAAGTGATAAACAGATTGCTGGTGTGCTGTAAACTAGAACATACCCCAAGACTAGAATTTATACCCAAGTCCTATTTGGTGTCTTAGCACCAGCTATGTTATATCATTAAGACAAATAGTCATTCAGGACAAGCTCTTGCTTGTCATAGTAAGTGTTTTATTCAGTTGAATCCTAGAGGAACACAATGAATTGCTTTAACAGGTGACAATATCATTTTCTGCCTTCAGGCAGCAGAAGCCTTCAAAGATAAAATAAAGGAACATTTTATACTTTGTAATTAGCTGGCCATTCAGAGAAATGACTGTGACAAATCTCATAATAAGACAACTCATCAATACAAAATTATTTCTAGGTGATCTGGCAAGTGAGGTCCTGCATGAAGCTCAAAATGGTTTACATTTGAATCAGTGAGACTTTTTGAGACGCTCTCAGACAAGCTAATATCCTGTTGGTCGGACTTTTGCTTAAGGTTTCACAATGTGATATACTGCCACTAATTATTAGAAACCATCCCATGACCTCTCCTGGGCTAGGTTTTATTTCTAGGCATAGCAATTAGATAAGTTTAATCAATTATTGATTCACACAGGAATGTATTTATACACACCTCGTCCGCTCTCACCTCACCCTCTCTCAACAGGAGTCCCCCAAGGGTCAGCCTTGGGTCCTCTCCTGTTCTTTTTCTCTACACCCGCTCCCTGGGCCCTCTCATCGCATCCTATGGTTTCTCATACCATTTCTATGCTGATGATGCTCAGATTTCCCTCTCCTTCCCCACCTCTGACTCCACCATCCCCTCCCATATCCCTACCTGTCTGTCTGCTATCTCCTCCTGGATGCACTCGCATCACCTCAAACTCAACCTCTCTAAATCTGACCTCCTTTTCTTTCCCTCCTCCTCCCCCTCCTCTGATCTCTCTATCTCCATTCCTCTGGAATCTACCACTCTCACCCCGCAGTGGTGGAATGACCTTCCTACAGATGTCAGGACTGCCCAGTCCCTGACCACCTTCTGGCGCCTCCTCAAGACTCACCTCTTCAGACAGCACCTGTAGAACTCCTCTTTTCCCCCTGGACACTTTATCACTCTTCCTTAATGCGCTTTACTTGCTCTTATCTGCTCCCTATTTTACTGCATTTAATCCTGTACTTTACAGAGTACTGTAATCTGTCACAAGTGTTATTTAATCTGTAATATTTTGTACTTAATTATATGCTGATGTAACTATCACTGACACTTATCTGCTCTGTTATTGAATCGTATTTTGTCATACACTTGTACTTGCTAGAACCGAAGTCATTGTATTTTATCTTGCTCTTAATTGTATTAATTCTTGTACTGTGATTCTTGAAATGTATTTTTGTTTACGACTGTAAGTCGCCCTGGATAAGGGTGTCTGCTAAGAAATAAGTAATAATAATAATACAGTAGCGCTTGAAATGTACTTGAAGTTGGGACTTTAGTTATGACTTTAGCTGTGACATCCACTGTGTTTTAAATGTGTTAAAACAGCATTTTTGTGTTTAGTAAAATGCTTAAAAAGTCAAAGTTAATTGCTGCTAATGTTGCTCAAATGACCATCTGATTCTTGCTCAGTGTTCAGTTAGAAGCCCCCCCCCCCAGGTAATCAGTTAATCAGTTAATCAGTTAATCATTCTTTAACTGTTCTCACTTTTAGGGACTCACTATTCCGCTAATACTGAATAATTAACCATTACACACACACACACACACACACACACACACAATGTGAAACTAATGGGCAGTGAACCGTGCCTTATGCATCTTACATTGTTTACTGTGAAACTGATATGAAAGTGTTCAATAAATTTCCGGTTCAGGCTCTGAACTCAATGAGCCATGGATCTGCATAATGCAGAGAAACTGGATTAGTATAAAACAATTAATTAAATGTATTGTAATTTTCCTTTTTTCGTGGCGCCTTTGTTTCTTATATCTTTATGCATTGCCACAGACGTAATACATTTACTGCATGTGGGCTGATAAACAGACAATATTCAAAATGGCAAGAACAGAGTAAGTGTTCCAAGCTGTGCAAATATGTCACCATAAACACTGTTCCTGCTTTAACAAAACCCTTAGGCTTGTGGATAGGGAACCATCTTTCAACACTGTGGTGTGCTATTGTGTGGGCAGAAATGCTGCTCTCTGATTGGTCAATCACACATTCCACCAATTGAAAATGTTCACAATATCACCACGGCTTAAGCCTCATCACAAAATAGTGATGATTAAATATGACTCCTCCAGCAGTTAAACAAAAAGGAAAGGCGCCGTGCCACATAACGCCCTGTTGTGATATTTCAGCATATCACATTACCATAACTTTGAACTATAATATGGTTTTCTATGACATCCTACACAATTTACATTTATGTTTACAGTATATTTAAAATTCATTACAATGTCCAAATGTATTTGGATATATTTTCAGAGATTACATTTGGATGCATATTTAATATATTTATTCATCTATAATGTAATGAGGCAATCTTTACACTCTCTGCACTTCATGCAGGGTGACACCTGAAGACACCAAAAAGTTGAGGGTCTCATAACGACCCATATAGGCCTGTGTGTTTAAGATTCAGTTTAGCCTTATTTTGTCATGAACAGGTTTTTTTGCAGCACTGGGGGGGGTTAAACCTTTCAGTAATAAATAATTCTTAAGATCACATTTCACTTCAGATTAGAATTCCCATCTAGTCAATGTACATAGTGTACTGTATATACATAGTATTCATTCATTTTAATAGCTGTGGATTCCAGCCCATTACCCTTAACTATGGTTGTGTAATTTCCTTCAGAGTTTAGACCACATTGCACAAACCTTTTTAAATGGTTCTTCCTCTCAGGAACTCATTTGAAAGGATGTATAGCCACTTGGATTCTTAAATCCGTCCGTCTCAATTTCTCTCACTCACTCAACCTCTGATTCTTTTTATATTATAAAACCATTAGGTTTGAATATTCTATCAAGCAGGGGAACTGAGTGTAAAATAAAAACATTGGGATTAAAAGGTATTTGATTTCCACATGTAATTTCTGTTTGAGAAGGCGTGGCTCAGAGCTCGTCCTGAGAGACTCAATTTGACTGGAATCTGGGGGGTAGAACCGACACTGAATATTCATAGGTAAAAAGACATTTGTATTTCAATACTGTAGGAATAAGAGTGCTTTATGTGGTCTAATCTTGTACCCTGCCTCTCACTTTCCTATTTTTTATTTCCTTTCCTGTTTCAATGTACAGGGTATAGATGGGCCTCACAGCATGGCCACCACAGAGCACACTGGTCATATGAAACTGTCAGCACTCCACAGGACTTTACCATTACATCAGTGCAAGGCTGCTCCTGTGGATTTTTGTAAATGAACCTTTATGTGCTGCATGCCAAAAGCTGTCCTACTGAAGGTATGAAACTGGTGGCTTATTGTGTAGTCTGTGTCAGAAACACCTCCTGTCCTTTACTTAACCCTCACTATCTTCAAAACCCTGTGCGATTCCGTTTGGTGCTCTTTTGAACTTGCAGATATTTTACAATCTTCATAATACAGTGATCTTGCTTGAACAATCCAGGTTTTAATAAGAAGAGCACACAAAGTGTGATCAATCAAATGATCAAATCAGACTTACAGCTATGGCCAAAAGTTTAGCATCACATAGAACTTTAGGATTGAGGCATAATGTGTGTATAATATATATATATATATATATATATATATATATATATATATATATATATACAGTGCCTTGCGAAAGTATTCGGCCCCCTTGAACTTTGTGACCTTTTGCCACATTTCAGGCTTCAAACATAAAGATATGAAACTGTAATTTTTTGTGAAGAATCAACAACAAGTGGGACACAATCATGAAGTGGAACGAAATTTATTGGATATTTCAAACTTTTTTAACAAATAAAAAACTGAAAAATTGGGCGTGCAAAATTATTCAGCCCCCTTAAGTTAATACTTTGTAGCGCCACCTTTTGCTGCGATTACAGCTGTAAGTCGCTTGGGGTATGTCTCTATCAGTTTTGCACATCGGGAGACTGAAATTTTTGCCCATTCCTCCTTGCAAAACAGCTCGAGCTCAGTGAGGTTGGATGGAGAGCATTTGTGAACAGCAGTTTTCAGTTCTTTCCACAGATTCTCGATTGGATTCAGGTCTGGACTTTGACTTGGCCATTCTAACACCTGGATATGTTTATTTGTGAACCATTCCATTGTAGATTTTGCTTTATGTTTTGGATCATTGTCTTGTTGGAAGACAAATCTCCGTCCCAGTCTCAGGTCTTTTGCAGACTCCATCAGGTTTTCTTCCATCCATCTTCCCATCAATTTTAACCATCTTCCCTGTCCCTGCTGAAGAAAAGCAGGCCCAAACCATGATGCTGCCACCACCATGTTTGACAGTGGGGATGGTGTGTTCAGGGTGATGAGCTGTGTTGCTTTTACGCCAAACATAACGTTTTGCATTGTTGCCAAAAAGTTCGATTTTGGTTTCATCTGACCAGAGCACCTTCTTCCACATGTTTGGTGTGTCTCCCAGGTGGCTTGTGGCAAACTGTAAACGACACTTTTTATGGATATCTTTAAGAAATGGCTTTCTTCTTGCCACTCTTCCATAAAGGCCAGATTTGTGCAGTATACGACTGATTGTTGTCCTATGGACAGAGTCTCCCACCTCAGCTGTAGATCTCTGCAGTTCATCCAGAGTGATCATGGGCCTCTTGGCTGCATCTCTGATCAGTCTTCTCCTTGTATGAGCTGAAAGTTTAGAGGGACGGCCAGGTCTTGGTAGATTTGCAGTGGTCTGATACTCCTTCCATTTCAATATTATCGCTTGCACAGTGCTCCTTGGGATGTTTAAAGCTTGGGAAATCTTTTTGTATCCAAATCCGGCTTTAAACTTCTCCACAACAGTATCTCGGACCTGCCTGGTGTGTTCCTTGTTCTTCATGATGCTCTCTGCGCTTTAAACGGACCTCTGAGACTATCACAGTGCAGGTGCATTTATACGGAGACTTGATTACACACAGGTGGATTCTATTTATCATCATTAGTCATTTAGGTCAACATTGGATCATTCAGAGATCCTCACTGAACTTCTGGAGAGAGTTTGCTGCACTGAAAGTAAAGGGGCTGAATAATTTTGCACGCCCAATTTTTCAGTTTTTTATTTGTTAAAAAAGTTTGAAATATCCAATAAATTTCGTTCCACTTCATGATTGTGTCCCACTTGTTGTTGATTCTTCACAAAAAATTACAGTTTCATATCTTTATGTTTGAAGCCTGAAATGTGGCAAAAGGTCGCAAAGTTCAAGGGGGCCTGTGGCAAAGCGCCCCGCCCCTGTGTGCATTTGTGTTATGTGTTGTATGTTGCGTGCGTGTGTGTGTTAATGTTGGTGTATAGTCATTGGTACACGGGATATAAACGGGTCTGTGTTTCACGTGTATTTAAAAAGTGTATATTTGTATTTAGGCACGGGATTGCACATCACGCACGTGCATTTAAAATATAATATGTGAACACGGGGTTTCACGTAATTAATTCACGTGCTGGGATTCAAGTGAATAATTAATTAGTAATTGAATCCCAGCACAACAGTATATATAGATGCACGTTTCTTGCACTAAGGGTTGGGTGTTCGGAAGAGGAGAACGGGTGAGAGAGAGAGGAGAAACTAAATAGTGGAAGATCATAAAGATTAGTGTTATCTGCTCACCGTGTTTGTCCGTTTGTCTGTTCACTGTTTAGTCCGTTTTGTTTATATGTTTCTTTGGGCGTCAAGTGCCGTGTCCTGTTTTTTGTACTGTTAAACCCTTTTATTTGTTAAATAAACGCTGAGTGCAGCCATTGCACTCAGCTCCTCATCACCACCGTCTCTGTCTGTGTATTCCTGTCTGGTCTGACGCCACCCACTCTGGCCGTCTTTGTGACACGTGGTGTCATCGTGGGATAACCGCGCCTCCAAGCGTCAGACCAGGAGGGGTTTTGTTTAGAAAAAAAAAAAAAAAAAAAAAAAAAAAAGAGGCAATGGCAGAAGACGCCATCAAACTGCGGGGCTGGTTCCTGGAGAATGCTGGGCTGGAGGCCCAGTCTCTGCCCATGGTCGTCCGGGCTCTGTGGATGATGGACTGTGAGAGATGGGAGGCATATCAGGAGGAACACACCCCAAACACCTTGGAGGAAGGTGTGGAGTTTGTCCTCAGCTACCTGGAGGCAACCATCAACGGAACAGCAGCCCAGGTAGCAGGACCACCAGCAGAGGAGTACCTGCTGTCCCCATCTCCACCAGCAGAGGGTGAGTACCTGCTGTCCCCATCCCCACCAGCAGAGGGTGAATGCCTGCTGGTTTTGCCTCCACAGCCCAAGTGGGAGGAGCCTGAGCGTCCACAGCCCGAGCGGGAGGAGCCTGAGCGTCCACAGCCCAAATGGGAGGAGCCTGAGCGTCCACAGCCCAAACGGGAGGAGCCTGAGCGTCCACAGCCCAAGCGGGAGGAGCCCGAGTGTCCTACGCCTGAGTGGGAGGAGCCCGAGTGTCCTACGCCTGAGTGGGAGGAGCCCGAACGTCCTACGCCTGAGTGGGAGGAGCCCGAACGTCCTACGCCTGAGTGGGGGGAGCCCGAACGTCCACAGCCCAAAAGGGAGGAGTCGGTGCGTCCACAGCCCAAAAGGGAGGAGTCGGTGCGTCCACAGCCCAAAAGGGAGGAGTCGGTGCGTCCACAGCCCAAAAGGGAGGAGTCGGTGCGTCCACAGCCCAAAGGGAGGCAAGTCGGGGCTTCCACAGCTCTGGGACCCAAGCCACCAGCAGAGGGGAAATGCCTGCTGGTTCAGCCCCAAGAGCCGGAAGGGGAGGGGTTACAGGCTCAACCCCCTGAAAATTTTTGGGGGGGAGAAGGGCAGGATGCTGGTGTCCCCCAGCAGCCTCTCGCTATGCTGCTGAAGGCAGCACGGCGCGCACATGCCCAGCCGCCACAGCAGAGGGAGCCAGCACCGCCAGGAGCAGAGGAGCTGGAGCTGCCTCTGCCTCCACCACCTCCAGGAGCAGAGGAGCAGGAGCTGCCTCTGCCTCCGCCACCACCACCGCAAGGAGCAGAGGAGCAGGAGCTGCCTCTGCCTCCGCCACCACCACCGCAAGGAGCAGAGGAGCAGGAGCTGCCTCTGCCTCCGCCACCACCACCGCCAGGAGCAGAGGAGCTGGAGCTGCCTCTGCCTCCACCACCGCCAGGAGCAGAGGAGCTGGAGCTGCCTCTGCCTCCACCACCGCCAGGAGCAGAGGAGCTGGAGCTGCCTCTGCCTCCACCACCGCCCAGAGCAGAGGAGCAGGAGCTGCCTCTGCTGCCCGTACCTCCGCAGGGAGTACGGTGGCCGGAGCCCCAGAAAGGGGAGCTGCCGGCCACGAAGAAGGGGGAGGAGGTCTGGAGACCACTTTCCCCAGCAGCAGTTTCGCTGCAGGAGTTCTTGTGGCCGGAGCCCCACAGGAGGGAGCTGCCGGCTACGAAGAAGGGGGAGGTCGGGGGACCACCTGCCCCCGCAGCTTTTTCGCTGCAGGACGGGACCAACAGGCTGTCGGCCGTGCCACTACCGGCAGGGGTGCTGACAGCATGGCCAGCCATGGGCCCACTGAAGCCTCCCTTCCCAGCCCGAGACTTTGTCCTGGACTGCTGGGTTTTTAAGGGGGGAGGTGGCCGTTGAGGCCATGTGTGCTGCGCACAAGGGGGGGTATATGTGGCAAAGCGCCCCGCCCCTGTGTGCATTTGTGTTATGTGTTGTATGTTGCGTGCGTGTGTGTGTTAATGTTGGTGTATAGTCATTGGTACACGGGATATAAACGGGTCTGTGTTTCACGTGTATTTAAAAAGTGTATATTTGTATTTAGGCACGGGATTGCACATCACGCACGTGCATTTAAAATATAATATGTGAACACGGGGTTTCACGTAATTAATTCACGTGCTGGGATTCAAGTGAATAATTAATTAGTAATTGAATCCCAGCACAACAGTATATATAGATGCACGTTTCTTGCACTAAGGGTTGGGTGTTCGGAAGAGGAGAACGGGTGAGAGAGAGAGGAGAAACTAAATAGTGGAAGATCATAAAGATTAGTGTTATCTGCTCACCGTGTTTGTCCGTTTGTCTGTTCACTGTTTAGTCCGTTTTGTTTATATGTTTCTTTGGGCGTCAAGTGCCGTGTCCTGTTTTTTGTACTGTTAAACCCTTTTATTTGTTAAATAAACGCTGAGTGCAGCCATTGCACTCAGCTCCTCATCACCACCGTCTCTGTCTGTGTATTCCTGTCTGGTCTGACGCCACCCACTCTGGCCGTCTTTGTGACAGGGCCGAATACTTTCGCAAGGCACTGTATATATATATATATATATATAGTAACCGACCGGCACTCACTCGGGTTCGTGCCCCTTTAAAATTACGACCCAGAAACACATAAATGGAGTTTTCAGCGCTGTCGCGCTATTATTTTAATAAATACAAAATTAAAACAAATACAAAACAAACACCTAACTCCGTTTGGAGCGCTTACTAAACAGGTTTTTCCCTCACTAACTTGCAGGACGGCTAAGCCGTTTACCTGCTAACACAAACACAAACTGGTTTAACACCGCACTTACTATTAGGACTGCTCGGAAACAGAGCACGTCTTCTGTCTCCTTCTACTCAGCAGCCACGTACAGCCAAGCTGCACGTCTTATATACCCTGCACCTGACATTAATTTACAATATATATCTGGTGCGGGTGATAATTAAACAATAAACAATTAAACAAAATAATAAAACAATTAAACAAAATGTGCATTCCGCACATGTTTCTCTCGCAGGGAGGTTTTAACCCCCTCCCTGCTGTCTCTCATAACCCGCTATCTCACAATATATATATATATATTGTAACACATCAGGGAGGAGGTTAGTATCCTCCCTGAAGAAAACATGTGTGTATGCACATTTTGTTTAATTGTTTTATTGTTTTGGTAATTTGTTTATTGTTTAATTATCACCCGCACCTGATATATTGTGAATTAATGCCAGGTGCAGGGTATTTGAGACGTGCAACTTGTCTGCACAGGGCTGCTGAGTAGAAGGAGGCAGAAGGTGCGCTCTGCTTCCGAGCAGTCAAAGTGCTGAATTAAACGTGTGTGGTTTCCAGTGTTTTTATGACAGGTAAATGGCTTAGCCGTCCTGCGAGCTAGTCAGGGACCTGCATAAAATGTTTAGTTAGTGCTCAAAACGGAGCTAGGTGTTTTGTTTTGTTTATTTATGTATATTAAAATTAGCGCGTAAGCGCTTGAAAATCCATTTCTTGTGTCCTGGGTCCTGCTTTTAAAGGGGCAACGAACGACCGTGAGTGCCGGCCGGTTACATATATATATATATGTATATATATATATATATATATATATATATATATATATATATATATATATATATATATATATATATATATATACAGTACTGTGCAAAGGTTTTAGGCAGGTGTGAAAAAATGCTGTAAAGTAAGAATGTTTTCAAAAATAGACATGTTAATAGATTATATTTATCAATTAACTAAATGCAAAGTGAGTGAACAGAAGAAAAATCTAAATCAAATCCATATCTGGTGTGACCACCCTTTGCCTTCAAAACAGCATCAATTCTTCTAGGTACACTTGCACAAAGTCAGGGATTTTGTAGGCATATAGTCAGGTGTATGATTAAACAATTATGCAAAACAGGTGCTAATGATCATCAATTCAATATGTAGGTTGAAACACAATCATTAACTGAAACAGAAAAAGCTGTGTAGGAGGAATAAAACTGGGTGAGGAACAGCCAAACTCAGCTAACAAGGTGAGGTTGCTGAAGACAGTTTACTGCCAAGTCATACACCATTGCAAGACTGAGCACAGCAACAAGACACAAGGTAGTTATACTGCATCAGCAAGGTCTCTCCCAGGCAGAAATTTCAAGGCAGACAGGGGTTTCCAGATGTGCTGTCCAAGCTCTTTTGAAGAAGCACAAAGAAACGGGCAACGTTGAGGACCGTAGACGCAGTGGTCGGCCAAGGAAACTTACTGCAGCAGATGAAAGACACATCATGCTTACTTCCCTTTGCAATCGGAAGATGTCCTGCAGTGCCATCAGCTCAGAATTGGCAGAAAACAGTGGGACCCTGGTACACCCATCTACTGTCCGGAGAAGTCTGGTCAGAAGTGGCCTTCATGAAAGACTTGCGGCCAAAAAGCCATACCTCCGACGTGGAAACAAGGCCAAGCGACTCAACTATGCACGAAAACACAGGAACTGGGGTGCAGAAAAATGGCAGCAGGTGCTCTGGACTGATGAGTCAAAATTTGAAATATTTGGCTGTAGGAGAAGGCAGTTTGTTCGCCGAAGGGCTGGAGAGCGGTACACGAATGAGTGTCTGCAGGCAACAGTGAAGCATGGTGGAGGTTCCTTGCAAGTTTGGGGCTGCATTTCTGCAAATTAATGGTCTCCTCAATGCTGAGAAGTACAGGCAGATACTTATCCATCATGCAATACCATCAGGGAGGCATCTGATTGGCCCCAAATTTATTCTGCAGCATGACAACGACCCCAAACATACAGCGAAAGTCATTAAGAACTATGTTCAGCGTAAAGAAGAACAAGGAGTCCTGGAAGTGATGGTATGGCCCCCACAGAGCCCTGATCTCAACATCATCGAGTCTGTCTGGGATTACATGAAGAGAGAGAAGCAACTGAGGCTGTCTAAATCCACGGAAGAACTGTGGTTAGTTCTCCAAGATGTTTGGGCCAACCTACCTGCCGAGTTCCTTCAAAAACTGTGTGCAAGTGTACCTAGAAGAATTGATGCTGTTTTGAAGGCAAAGGGTGGTCACACTAAATATTGATTTGATGTAGATTTTTCTTCTGTTCACTCACTTTGCATTTTGTTAATTGATAAATATAAACTATTAACATGTCTATTTTTGAAAGCATTCTTACTTTACAGCATTTTTTCACACCTGCCTAAAACTTTTGCACAGTACAGTATATATATATATACAGTGCCGTGAAAAAGTATTTGCCCCCTGTCTGATTTTCTGCATTTTTCACATTGTATTGGTCAGATTTTTTTGTAGGTTTTAGCAGTATAGAGAGGGAGTCTGAGAGAAAAAATGACACCAAAGTTTGGTGCTTCTTTCATTTGTTTGGTGTGCAAGGTAATCAAACATGCAATCTTCAGGTGTGAAAAAGTGATTCCCCCCCCCCCCCCCCCCCTAGTTAACTCAACCCAATTAAAGGGATAATTAGGGTCAGCTGTTTGAGTACTTTGGTTAACAACCAGGTCTGATTTGGGCCAGCCCTGCTCAATATAAATCTGACTAACTTTGGCTCTTACCATCAGAGTGAAGTTGTCAGCACACAGGTTCTAGAGGCACATCATGCCACAAACAAAAGAAATTCCTGAAGACCTCCGGAAAAAAAGTTGTTAATGCCTATCAGTCTGGAAAGGGTTAAAAAGCCATTTCTAAGGCTCTGGGGCTCCACTGAACCACAGTCAGAGCCATATTGTCCAAATGGAGAAAGTTTGAGACAGTAGTGAATCTTCCCAGGAGTGGCCGTCCTGCCAAAATCTCTCCAAGAGCAAGGCGTAAAATCGTCCAGGAAGTCACAAAGAACCCTAGAACAACATCCAGGGATCTGCAGGCCTCTCTTGCCTCAGCTAAGGTCAGTGTTCATGACTCCACCATCAGAAAGGCACTGGGCAAAAATGGGTTTCATGGCAGAGTAGCAAGGGGGAAACCATTACTCACTAAGAAGAACATGAATGCTCGTCTCAAGTTTGCCAAAAAGCACCTAGATGATCCTCAAGGGTTCTGGAACAATGTTCTATGGACAGATGAATCAAAAGTAGAACTTTTTGGCCGACATGGGCCCCGTTATGTCTGGCGAAAATCAAACACTGCATCCCACAGTAAGAACCTCATACGGTCAAGCATGGTGGTGGTAGTGTCATGGTTTGGGGACGCCTTGCCATCATTGAAGGAACCATGAATTCTGCTCTGTATCAGAGAATTCTACAGGAGAATGTCAGGCCATCCGTCCATGAGCTGAAGCTGAAGCGCAGCTGGGTCATGCAGCAAGACAATGATCCAAAACACACAAGCAAGTCTACATCAGAATGGTTGAAGAACAAGAAATTTTTGGACTGGCTTAGTCAAAGTCCAGACTTAAACCCCATTGAGATGTTGTGGCAGGACCTGAAACGAGCAGTTCATGCTCAAAAACCCACAAATGTCACTGAGTTGAAGCAGTTCTGCATGGAGGAGTGGGCCAAGATTCCTCCACGGCGCTGTGAGAGACTAATCAATAACTACAGGAAGCGTTTGGTTGCAGTTATTGCTGCTAAAGGTGGTGACACCAGTTATTGAGTCTAAGGGGGCGGTTACTTTTTCACACGGGTACATTGGGTGTTGCATAACTTTCTTTAATAAATAAATGAAATATGTATCAAATTTTTGTGTTATTTGTTCACTCAGGGTCCCTTTTATCTAATATTAGGTTTTGGTTGAAGATTATTGTTATTATTTATTTCTTAGCAGACGCCCTTATCCAGGGCAACTTACAATGGTTACAAGATATCACATTATTTTTACATACAATTACCCATTTATACAGTTGGGTTTTTACTGGAGCAATCTAGGTAAAGTACCTTGCTCAAGGGTACAGCAGCAGTGTCCCCACCGGGGATTGAACCCACGACCCTCCGCTCAAGAGTCCAGAGCCCTAACCACTACTCCACAGAGATCTGATAATATTCAGTGTCAAAAATATGCAAAAATGCAGAAAATCAGACAGACTGTGTGTGTGTGTATATATATATATATATATATATATATATAAATTAGATCTTTTATTTATCATCATGTAATCAAAGAAACTACAAAATGATATTGCAAAAGTCTATGAGAAGCCATGATAACAGTACAGTATTTCATGTTAGATTTAGAAATTTTTCCATTTTGTCAGTTTTTCATTGTGTAATAACGTAACATTATTCAGCAGGCTTCATTCAACTTTATGAAGCACGAGTAGTGAATTCTCTAGGGTGATGCAAAACGTGTGGCCATAGCTGTAGAGGAAGCAGGTGTTCTTGTCAGAGACTGGAGATTACTCAAAATGTATAGCATTAAAACTACGTCACGTTTTACTTGCTTAAGCATGTTACTACCATTTAAAAACCATGCAAGCTGTATTATTA
Source organism: Acipenser ruthenus (assembly GCF_902713425.1). Lineage (NCBI taxonomy): Eukaryota > Metazoa > Chordata > Actinopteri > Acipenseriformes > Acipenseridae > Acipenser > Acipenser ruthenus. Next base: position 11,515,205 of record NC_081193.1, read on the forward strand.
ACATGATGCCTACAGTCAGCTAAAATGTAAAACTACTTGTGTTTTCATTTTCATTTCATTATTTTGTAATGAATGTAGTGGAACTCATTTGTATTTCCACTGCATATACTGTATAATGTGGCACACTCAGCAACATGTGTTTTTCATGTTCTTTAAATCTTTATTCTAGTGGGAGTAAAGATGTGCCTAATTATCTTGTGGTTTTGTGAAGGGTCATCACGCAGCTGAAGTGACAGAGGTGAGTATAGTATGTTCTTACTAAAACCCAATATCCATATTCATGCCATAACAAGCAACTTTAACTTCATTATGAAATCACAACAAAAGCACTTTTCCATGGTGGCTTAAGCAATTGCACAAGTATAGTTTATGTAGTTGTGTAAAATATGTTAATGAAGACATCTGTGGCCTGATCTGGCATTGTAATGTCAGCAAACAAAGACAAATGCTGATCAAGACATTACACAATGTTACACAATGTGGTTTTCTGGTTCTTACTTTAAAGAAGGGCACCTTATGATAACAAACATTATACCACATTTAAATTGGTTGAACATTTTGAAAAAAAAGCTGGAACTCTGTAAATTATTTCTAATATTATTATTGTAATTCTTAATAATAATCGCATTAGCATACCTCACTGCAGTGAAAAAATAGCTACAGTATAATACTGACCAGTTCCATCTGCCATTATCTGGAGGATCATGGGGACATCTTTGCTTCTTCTCTTTGTTATTCTGTGGCATTAATTGTAGTTTACACACAACAATATAGCTTCAATAGTTGCAGTTTCAGTGATTGTACTCTCTTGTATTTCTGTGGAAACATGTGTTCTCTCTAGCTAAATGTGGATCTGAATTTCAAATACAAATAATGAGAACCAGAGCAGTTGAGGGAGTGCATTCCATTAACCTGATGTAAAGGAACGGAATTAAAAATATGCATTCCACTTGGAACAGTTTCAATGCATTACATTTAGGAAATGTATTTCAACAACCATCTTAAGATTGCTAACCGGAGGGAAAAAAATCACCTCCAATTAAACATATAATATATGATTGAACTAAAATAACAATGTTTTTCTAATTTGATTCCAACTGGGCTTTAATAGTGCAGGGTGTGAGTAAAAAATGTTTTTAACCAAGAACCTCCAAGGCTACTATACTGAGTATCCTACCACATGCACTGTACCAGTTCAAAATCACTTTTGAAAAAGGGTCTTCAAACAAAGGATTTTTGAGAACCATGAAGTGCTTGGATTCATATTTCTTTAAAAGAACAGCTCAAGAATAACAATCTGCTGAAAAAAAAGGTTACAATCAAATTAAATTATCATGCTGTAACCATAGCAGTAGAATATAAATGAACATAATAAAAAAACATAAATAAACCAAGCATGTGCAGTTATGTTGGGTAAAGTATCTAATGTCCCTGTTCAGTTCTTTGTACACTGGGCCTTGAACACTGAACTATAGAATGGTCAATCCAAGAGTAATACAATCCCAGATACAAACATGAAGATAATCAGCACACGTATCAGCACTTCTTTGTTGGGCACCCACTACAGATAAGTAGGGGTGAGGGATCGAAGTACCAGTGATCTAAATACCAAACATACTGTAGGTTTCTGAGAGCCAAGTGCGACAATGGAAGGGCAGCCCCCCTGTTGTGCATCATGGTGGAATGCAAACATTCGATTATTTTTATTGGAGTCTTGCTTCAAGATGGAACAGCTTATATGTGAACATGATTAATGACTCTTACAACACAAGGGATTTGTTTGTTCTCACTGATAAATGAGGAATCATGTCACACATACTTCCCAGTATTTCCACAAGGCTCTCTTCACCTTGAACGTTCGGTTGGTTGGCTGACATTTTGAATAAAACTATTCTGTATATATTTGTGTGATGGCAATTTGAGCGTGCAAGTCGTTTTGCAGACTAGCAGTTAATCCCAAACATCACCACTAAAAAAATCACATACTTGCAAACCTCCCTTTTATTTAACCCTTGACACTGACATGTGTTTCCGGGAACCTTCCAAAAGTGGTAATTAGACAAAATGCAAAGTCTATTACAGTACACAAGATTCTGGACAAATATCAATATAGTGTAGGGTATGCATTATAATTCCAGAACATTCTAAAACCAATACATTAAATTAATACATAATTCCCTACAATATATTGATTTGCTGCAAGGTTATTGTACCTTATAAATCCAAATTTAAATCAGTCATATTAAAATGAAAATTAACAACAATTCATACTTCTTGAATGTTGCAAGACAAATTAGCTTTAGATGTCTAATAGTTTCTTTTTTTTTTTTTTTTTTTTTTTATATATTGATGAAAGATCAGTTTGTCATTGGTGTCAGATAAAAAAATAAATAAAAAGTCTCGTCTACAGCCCTGTGATTGATTCTAGGCTATTAGGATTCTGTAACCTAAAGGAAAGTGATGCTATTGATCTGAAAAGTGAGAAGGATCATCTTTCTCATGATCAGCATTTGGGATGAAAGGTAATGAATCTGAGAAAGCACTGTCTACTTGAAATGAATCAATGGCAGAGCACTTTTGTTACCATTAGAAATTAGTCAATGCTTTTCAGCTTTAACAAAGTATATTTATTACCATCAAAATATGGTTGAAACTGTAACAATGATCATGTCTAGTTTGCACTGAATAACAGTAGCAATATTTAACTATTTATTCTAATAATATTAACATTATAGTCTTACATTTCAGTTGATTTTATTAATGGACAGTAAATGTGTTTTAAATATGCCACTAATTTGCTCATGTACTGTATATGGGTTTAGATATTTTCTATATCCAGTTCATAAAGTCATACCCATGATGTTTTCTGATAATTTGTAATTGTCAATTATATGTATTTGATATCAAAATTGGATTGTTACCGATAGAACTAGCTTATCCTTATAGTGAAAAAATAAATCATAAGTGGAATAATATCTAATAATGCCAAGCTTCCAATGACTCAGTCAAACAGTTGCCAGTACCTTGAAAAAGTTAGTTGCCTTCACCAACATGAATAGTGCAGTGTTAAAAAAACATTTTGTAACACATAGCTTCCCAAGTGTTCAAATTTTGGTAAGTGATTCCTTAGAAATACTGTTTGTTTACACAGGATTTTCAGAATCTCAAGCAATATTTAATGTTAATACCAAGTTTAATCAAACATATAGACAGATGTTAAAACCTTACAACACCTTTAAAGTCCTCTAGGAGCCATTCCAGTAAGCATTTGGAATACCATTTTTGGACTGTTTTTCAAATCAGATATTGAATAGTTCAATTAAGTAATTGAGAACTCAGTTGGAATGAAAACCAGCAGACAAAGGGGTTCCCCAGGACCAGGGTTGGGAAACCCTGCACTTAATATACAGTATATGTCCTAAAGTTTCAAAGCATTCTGAAATGTGTTCGTATAGACGTCATATTATACCGAAGATGTGGATATTTTGATAATCCTTGGCCTGAAAGTCACATTATGGATATGTAGCTATCAATATCATTTGCTGACCTTGTGATCTGACTGCCCGGCAGTAAATAGAGTAGCTGCCCCCATAGGCCCCTGTGAGTATGTAGACCATTCATTTCTGAAAGGTCACATGGGTGAGAGTCATTCTCTGCTGCTGTTAGTCTTTTCATAAACCAGGCCTCCTTCAGCTTTCATTGACATGTAAGAATGTGTTGGAAGAACAGCTCAACACTTGTTGTGATGTACAGTGTGTAGGAAAAAAAAAAAACCAACAAAGCCTTGTGAAAGGACAGCACACCCCTGAAGGTGACCTTCTGGTTATTTACAGTGAGAAAGATGCCTCAGACAGTATACTATAGACAATGTAAATGACTGATTCCACATGTCCAAATGCCTACCGATGCTTCCCTTAAGGTACATTAGGTAGAAAATCGGAAAATTCTCTCATGAACAACCTTACAGCACTTCAGATTATGAGAAAACTATTAGCATGCATAATAGTTAACGTTAACTGCATTTTACACTAAGTTCACCTTCAGGCCAATAATGATTTGCTGTGAAGATACGAATCAAATGTTGGCACTTAGTGCCAGTTCAGTACAAATGCTTGTGTGCAGTATAATAAAAGCCAGATAATGTAAATGATATACTCAGTGCTGAGGCACATTGTTGTAATTTACCGTGGCGTGTATGAATGCAAGCCCTGCAGCAGTGCTCTTGTGTGTGTAATTTGCTCCATTGCTCCACTGTCTAAATACAGTAGCAGCAGCAATACATGAAGTAATTTAAGTGTAAACACCAAGTACTGTAAATATTAATTGACTGCAAAAAAACACCATAAAATGAAGACAAGCAACAATTACATATACAAATACAGTCCAATCATTTACTGCCACATATGTGCTCTTTAAACCCTATGAGACATTGTGATTTTCTGAAACATCTGTGACATTCTGAACTTCAAGCAAAGTCATTTGGTCAATTTTAATTATCCAAACAGTGATGGATCTTAGTACCAACACTAAAATGAATAGACCTGATTGTCCACATACCTGTATGGTTATAAATAACATACAGTTAAAGAATGGTGGTATATACACCCAGAAAGTCATTACTAAAGCACCAAAGCTTGATATACTTAGCATTATGCAGCAAGTTTTTGTAAAATCCTAATGGTCCTTTGTGTGTTCTTGTACTCACACATAATTTCAATGTTAAAATTCTTATTTTATTTGAAAAACATTTTATCCATGTTTAAATGTGAGTAAAATGCATTTTTTTATACTAATGGCATGCTGTTTATTTGTTGTTTTCTAAAAACAAAGTCCAATATATTAAATATTAAAGAAAAAATGTATACAAATAAGAAAATATATTATTTATATTAATTGTAAATAAAACAATACAACAGCTATGTTTTCTCTTTAAATACACTGATGTTAGAACCCATTTCTGGTTGATTTCTATTTATTTTAATAATGTATGTTGTACAGGAGATTAAGTGGATAATTGTGTTACATAATTTCCTTGTAAACGTTCACGATTTGAATAACAGAGCCATTAGTCCCATGGCTCCTTTAATTAGGAGCTGAAAAGTCTCCATTTTAGCATTGCTACTCAATAGTACTACTGTGCACACATCAGAAACACTCATGCATATTTATAGGGAGCTATTTAGCTTTAATGAGCTGTTGTTTGATGTGAATACATGGCACAGCCAGCCCCAAATTAGCCTTAAAACATTGAGTGGAACCTTCAGTTCTATTCAGATCAGCACTGTTTACAAATTGCATGCACATGGTAAATTGCTGAGGGTTGGGGCTAGATAGCAAAATATTTCATTTTTGCATAAAACTGCCTAATCCTAACCCTAACCCTAACATTAGCAAACCAGGTATTTCAGCATCCCATTAATTACTGTAGCTCTGCCACTGTTATAATGTTTCCAATTGTAACAGCTAATTTCATAATTAAAAAAAAAAAGAAAAGAAAAACATGAGTATGTTTCTACCCAACAAAAAAAGAAATAAATGGTATTATGCTAACTGTTCTGCTTTAATTTAAAACAATGAAAACATTTGTAAATTCAGTTGCATTTATTTTGTTATTCTTTTTTTTAGGATTTTATTGTTCTCCTCTCCTCTCTGAGTTGTAACATTGTCCTGCATGTTTCTTATGTTTGTCATATACAAGACTCAGATCAGCCGTATATAGTGCTTACATTTACATTGCTTTTCCTGTCATACTTGTGCATAAGCAAACTTTCATTAGATTTTCACAATGCATTACTACACTGCTTTTACCATTGGTTACATAACCCATTAAAACGGTGTACTTTTTTGTACCTTATGTTGCTCTTAGAAAATAGCACTGGATTCATTTGAAGCCTATACACAGGACCTATTCCACCCCCTCTTCCAAATGAAAACAATTTTCTACTATGCATCAGGGATTAATAGTAGCATCCTGTTGGTGGCTTTAAACAGCTGATAAAAAGGCAGGTATGCAGGTATTGTCCTCCCCAGATTAAAAGTCGGTTTATACTTCTACATTTTGGTGACACGATCAACAGTCTAAGGAGAGTTGCATTGTGTCTGGGTTTTATTGATCTTCATTTTACCACCCACCCCAACCCATGTGATCTGTGAAATAATTCGAATGACAGTAAGAATGCCCTTTCTTGGTCATCACTTAAAATCATGTTTAATAATCTTTAAAAAAAGAAACCACTAACATCTCGCAGATACTGAACTTTCTGAGCAGAAGCAAAAACAATCTGTCTTTATACAGTTCTGAAAGGGCTATAAACATGCAGTATACCCTTTCCAGTGACTGTTCTTTATTCACTCTGAAAGCTAGTTTCAATCATGGGGTTTCCATGCGGGTCAATTTACACGTGAAATGGCGATGCGCGTGCACGTTTGGGAGAATTACTCGTGTAAATCAGGTTTGTGGCCGAAAAAAACGGCCAGAGAGAGGGGTAGGGTAAATCTCATTTACTTGTGTAAATGATGAAACACACGGGAAAATCCATGCCCAGTTTAGCATGGAAACCCACATTTCACGTGTAAATGTTAATGAGCGTGTTTATCCTTAACTAGAAATATTGCAAGGGATCAGGTCAGTTGTTGCTGTGGATTCCAAGATGGCAGAAAGTAGTGGCTGATGGACAACTTTATGGTTAGCAGTGGAGTAGTTCACCTTAAAAAAAATGCCGCCTGCATTAGCATTATTATTGTTTTTTGCTGCGTCTGGTCTGTCATGTTGTATACACTGTATCTTGTGGGTTTACAGTTCTGTATAAAACCACATACCACGAACTGCGTTAGGCATTTGTTATAGTATTAAAGCAGCTGTTTGAGAATACCCTTGCTGTAAAAACTACGCTAACGTTAAAACACAAAGAGCAAGTGAGCTGCTTAACTGAATTAATTCCCGTCCTTTTTTTGAACTGACCAAATAAAATTGCAAATGAACATACTGTGTTTTATTTGTTTGAATCATTAATATTTAACACAGCAGTAAATCCAACACAACTTAAAAGAAATGAGAGCATCTCTGACAGCACGAGCCTCCTCAAATTGAAAAACAATTTGGTCAAGAGCAGTAAAACACATCATTAACCAAGCAGGCACAGGGTATTTTGCTTTATTTTAGCAGCTTAGATTCACTCATATACCAGTTCTCTGCGCATGGAAACCACATTTTCACAAAATGTCACTAGTAATCTTCAAAAACAGCACTAGCACATTACGCATAGCTAATTTACATATCAACCCCCACCTTTCCCATTCATTTGCATGACGTCAGGTGAAAAGCCCAGTTTACTCGAGTAAAATAAACTGAACGAATGGAAACCCAAAAAAGCATTTTACACGAGACATTTTTCTCGTGTAAATGTCTCGAGTTAAAAAAGAAAACTTGCATGGAAACCCCATGGTTGATGTGATCTCAAAAACAGGAACTGCTCATTGTTGGTACTAGCTTGGTAGTGGTAGAAATTTGGCCACATTTCCATTACCCGCACTGTGCTCATTGAGCCCTTGATTAAAATGAATAGGTCCACCATCTGTAGGACAAAGACGTGCTGAAGTACAGTAGAAACCTGTACTGAAAAGGGGAAATTACATGCAACATCCATGGATTAGCCCAACTACGTAGAACACACTTGAGAAAACACTTAAAATAATGCTCACCAATCAGGGATAAATCTGCCTGCAGAGTAGGAGACCCTTGTCCAGTCGGGCAACATGTCAAATTTAGCAAAACAGCTAAATATACAGTACTTGCATGCCATCAAATAGTGTGATAGCATAGCAGATTCTAACATGTTCCTCAGTATAACTTTACTTGATGTGCTTCATGAATGTGCTGTACCAGTTTCTTTTCCAAGAGATATTTAATATTAAGGGATTCCTAAAAGGCAACAACACTCGCATCCTTTGATCAGGGCTTTTTTGTTGCTTCTATGCTAAATTTTGCTTGGCTGGTTAGATTTTCTTATACGTGTAGCAACTGAATGATTACTGCATACCAAACAGATCACATTCTTCATCAAGGAAATGTACCAGTTTTTATTTTCACTTCACACATACATATAAATGTACAATACAAAGCAAATCCAGTAAAGCAGCCAGGAACAGCTTTTTCAAACTATACAAGACACATTTAAAACAATCCCGTCAGTTAAAAACATGTTTATTAATGTTTATTATAGCTAGCAGTTAGCATTCCCCCCCCCCCCCCCCCAAACTAGGCTTTTAAAAGGCATCACTCAAATATCTAAGACTGAATACTGAAATTGGAAGAACATTAGTTTTTGCTTCAAGTATGCATTGTATTTTCTTGTAATGCTTATCAAAACTGGCTTATTCTTAAATATAGGTAATCTTAACAAAACTTTATATTTGAATCAAACATTCAACTTTAAGGATGTACTTTAGCATTTACAATCACTCTATATAATATGCTAGAAAACTGTTCAGTTTAAACACTTCAACAAAAATGTAAATTCCTGAAGCTTAAAAGAGGAAAATGCTTGAAGCATTTGCTGAAAACACTCATCACAATTTTGCGAATGTTTAATACTGATGTTACTAACTGTACCATGTGACAAGTCTTTCGCTCTTGCGTACACAAGTAAAATCAGCTCACATAATACAAACCTTTAATGCCCCTTTGGTCAAAGACTATCAACAGTAATAATGTTGCAAGAAAACATAATGCATAAAGTGAACATAATCAGGCTCAAATCATTCCCAGAAGAATTCTATGTTCCAAAGTAAATTAAATAGTCTTTATTTCCCATTTAAATGTGTGCTCTAACCACCAAATGCACTAATACACTATAAGTGAATGCTATTTTACTGATTAATAATATTAGAAACAATAACAAGAGGGACATCTAATTTGTTTTGCAATTTGTTGGTGGAAGGATTTATTGGCAATAATTAGGGGCTTAATCTTTTACAGTATTTCCACCTGAACATTTAAGAAATGCATTCCTCTCAAGTCACGTCTCCAGATTTATATGCAGCCATATATTTGAAGTCTTTGTACAAAGTTAGTTAAGTTCATTGTGCAGTCGATTTTATTTTTGAAGTTTTGTTTTACCATGAAACTGCTTTTTCTTGCAGAAATGTATGTGTTGATGTGCTGGTGTAAAAGCCTGGGCAAACTGCTTAGGGCACTTCAGGCTGCTGACGATAGCATCGGCTACACATTAATGCATTTTAAGCTAGCACTTATGAAAATATGCATGTTTTTTTTGTCTGTGTGTGTGTCCGAACTATTACTTAAGCACCACAACATAAATAATTCATCGATTGCAGTTTATTTTAAAAAAAAGGTACTACAAAGATAAAATAGATCACACAAGAAAATATATATTATATATATATATATTTATATATATATATATATTTAAAAGGCCGCTCTTCACATTGCCAATGTAAAACCTTTCACAAAGAGAGAGAGAGAGAGAGAGAGAGAGAGAGAGAGAGAGAGAGAGAGAGAGAGAGAGAGAGAGAGAGAGAGAGAGAGAGAGAGAGAGTTCTAGAACTTTTGGTTAAGATTTTGTGGGTTATAAAATTATCTTATATTTTCATGTCAGTTTTAAGCCTGTTGCTCTCACAGGGAAACCATTCAGACATCCAAACTTACCATCAAAACACCAACATACAAAACCTTTCAAACCTGTGCTACCTTTACCATGCTTCCATGAACAGAGGCATACATGGCAGGACTGCCCAAGTCTAAATCCTAGGAGATCAGTGCCCTTAAACTGTAATTAAACGGTTACACTAAAACAAACAAAAAATATATACTGTATGCCAAGCAGTTTTGCATGTCTCAATTGATAAGGCGGTAAGGTATAATTAAGTTGTGCTTTATGAAATAATAGCATTGGCAATTGAATTCAGAATAATGGTTCTTTTTTATATAAGTTTCAATAACCGGGAGGCAATGGCTATGTAAATACACATGAGTATGAACATCAAGTTGTATTAAATTATGTAAACATATACATCTTCTGAGGTCACAACATAGATCCTCTTGTTATAGAAATTTTTACTGGAGCATAGCCCGGACGGCTTTTGGAGTGGTCTCATCATTCAGGTGCTTTGTGGTGAACCTGGAAGAAAATAAATGAATGATAGTTATTTCTTGCAAATAATAATAATAATAATAATAATAATAATAATAATAATAATAATATCTTCACAGATTATGAAAACATCTATTTGATGTAGTATAAATGACTTTTTGACCATTTTTAGAATCTTGGTTTTCATGTGCATCACCATACAAGATTGCACATATTATACATGTTGTATGTACAACAGTCACAAAAGTAATTGATCTGAAGGAATTAAAACAGCCAATGATTGAGCAATGGTACTGTTTCTCTGGATAATTGAAACACCTTGCTGTCACAATACAGTCAGTGATGTCCTGACTGCCCATACACTCTATTGACCATGTTAATATAGTATCAGCTACTTGCCATCATATTTATTAACCTATTATGTGTTCATGTTCCAGAGTAAAACGTATACATCAGTTGGCAGAACAGAACAAAACCTACTTGAGGGCATTCACAAGACCTTCCACGTTGTCTGCAGGTTGTTCTTTCAGAACTTTAATGCATCCCTTCATCTGTAAGAAAGACATTCAACTATCAAGCAAAGAATATCACAATATCAATATTGTGTCGCCTGAAAGATTGTCTTGGTCAAGGGTATTTTCTTTTACATGTGTCTGAAGATAGAAACAGTTTCTAAAAATGTCTGTCAATTCACATGTCTAAAGGGGACATAACTATTGTAAGGTGAATTTAGGCGAGATGTGCATATTAAAAACAAAACACAAAAATGGCATCAAGATACAAATCACAATCACTTGTATAACATCAATAGTTACTTAAATCTCACTGATAACATTTTAACATGTAAAATTATACACATTTTAACAGCTTTAATTTATAGGTTTGGGTACACTTTTGTAATCAACATAGTGTTTTTTACAGGGAGTCGTGACAGTTCTGCCAAACAGCTAACCATTGATCGAGAGTGAGAAAGCATCAACATGCTTCAGAGCCATGCGTGAGTAACATCCAGTCCACTGAGGTATAAGGGCAATATGAAAGATATTGCTACATTTAAAAAGACACGGCAATCATTTTACAGCCAAATGTAACAACTGTTCCACAATAGATTGTATACATTCAAATAAACTGTGTGCATCTGTTAAATAATAATAATAATAATAATAATAATAATAATAATAATAATAATAATAATAATAATAATAATAATAATAATATATGTATACAGTATACTGTAGTCAATGTCACTCCTTGTGCTACTCAGCACATGTGTAGTACAGGGTGAAAAAGGATTTGCAGAATACAACAAGGGAAATAGGGAAAGCAAAATCCCAAAGGTAGTGTCAACAAATCACATGGTCAGGTAGATGTAAAAGGAGCCATTAATCCAGGATCATTTTAGAGACTGCCAGCAGATGGATTAACAGCTTCTTTAAACCATAGCGACTTTATGATGTATTTGTGACACCCCCTATGGCCATATCAGCCACCCTATGGGATCTCCCTTATTAAATCCTGAAAGCTGTACATTCATCTGATCAGTGCTGCTGCTGCTAGGACACAAGTGGCATACTTACTTACTTTACCCGGTCACCCTATTTTACAAACCAAAAGTTGTTCTTACGTCAATTTTCGATGCTTTTGTGAAGGCACCAGCAGGATGCACATGGTCATACAGGATAATGACCCCCACCATGACCCTCATACAGAAGAGCTGGGTGTCTTCACTGTTGAATCTACTTGTGTAATCCCTAAGGAAACAAAGTGAAACATGCCATTATTATATGTGTTACACTCATAGGGCTCTATGTGTCATTGAGTTCCCTTTCCATTCGAAGATGACCACCAAAACATTATGTATGGGATATGCCTGCCTATTGATAGGTATTTTTTAAGCTCTCTATACTAGAGCTGCCGCTAGGCCTCTTCCTGGGATGACGCCCTCTGTCCTGCCTACAGAGGGATTAAATAGTCAAACCACAGAAGCTATGTTCTCTTTTTGCCTCTCAAGATGGTAAGGTAAGACCCTCTGTGTTGGTATCTGAGCGTGTTGTGAAAAAGAGCTTCAAGTCTGCTGCAGTTCCCTTGCCCTTCAGGCTGAAAGCTGGCTTGCCGCTTTCACGGAATCAGTGACTCCTTATTCAGCCTTTTTCGTTCAATCTTTCTTCAGCAACCTGCGCGCGGTTGCGTTGCAGGCTGCTGCTTTCCTATCTGTGGTACGTGAGTTGACTGCCTGTGCAGTATTGATTTAAAGGAGTGAGTGTTGGGTTTTTTTTCCAGCCTTTCACCGCTGTCGAGCGACTATGCTAGCTGCCGTGTGGCAGTTTAAATATATATAAAAACATATATATTTGTTATTGTTGTTGACAAAAATACCTTGCTGGCACAACTGCAGTGTGCACGTAGTAAAACCATATATACGGTGCTCGGTACAATCGGTGCGCACAGTGGTTGGTGCACTCAGTGCACACAACGACTCAGTGCATACGGCGTTCAATGCACGCCGTACTAGGGACACTCTGTGCGCCCAGTACTCTGTGCACCCCATGTGCATAGTGCCTCGGTGCACGTAGAATTCAATGCACGAAGCGCTCAACCGTATTACAGTACTTGGTGCACTAGGTGCTCACAGTACCCAGTGCGTCTTGTAACTGGGTAGGTTCCAATTATGGGTCTGGCCCCTAGGGCTATCAGACATGGTTGTGGGTACTTTGCAGAGCGCTAGGGCAGACTCCACTAGGTCGCTGTATGCCTATAAGTGGAAGTATTTTCAGAATTGGTGTCTGACTAGAAGTCATGATCCAGATTCTTGCCCCATGCCAGTTATCTTGCAGTTTATGCAGGAACTGCTCGATGCTGGTAGGTCACCTTCTACCTCGGCTATCTCTGCATGCCATGTCCCTGTAGATTCGGTATCTCCGGGTGTGCATTTCTTAGCAACCCGTTTCCTGAAAGGCGCTTGGCGGTTACGCCCTCCCAGGAGGGTCGTTCTCCCAGAATGGAGCCTTGATACTGTACTGGAGACTCTCACGAAGGCCCCATTTGAGCCCATACACCCCATAGTTGAAGCATCTGTCTATGATGACAGCCTTCCTCTTGGCTATCACCACTGTAAAGCGGGTCAATGAGCTACAGACGCTGTCTGCGCACAGCTCCTGTATGCGGATTTGGGACGATGGCAACAGGGTGTCACTGTGTGGTTAAAGAAAAGGGCTTGTAACCAGGAGGTCCTCGGTTCAAATCCCCCCTCAGCCACTGACTCATAGTGTGACCCTGAGCAAGTCACTTAACCTCCTTGTACTCCGTCTTTCGGGTGAGACGTAGTTGTAAGTGACTCTGCAGCTGATGTATAGTTCACACACCCTAGTCTCTGTAAGTTGCCTTGGATAAAGGTGTCCGCTAAATAAACAAACAAACCCTGTTTTCCTCCCTAAGGTGATCACAGTCTTCCACATGAACTAATCTGTGGAACTGGAGTCTTTCCATCCACCTCCAGGATAGGAGCTTGAACATCCTCTGCTCAGTGCGGGCGCTGAGATGTAACGTGGATAGAACAAGAGCTCTGCGTCATTCTGACCAGCTCTTTGTTTGTCATGGTTTACGGACCTTTGGACTGCCCCTCTCAAAACAATGACTGTCCCAATAGATACAGTCTCTATGGCGTATGGCAGTACTGGCTTAACCCCCCATCTTGGGCTCTCTTCAGAGGGGCCTCACTGTCCGATATATGTAGGACGGCTAGCTGGGCTACGCCACATACGTTCTCCAGGTTCTACCGCTTGAATGTGGTAGATCCTTCTTTGCCTTCAACAGGCACAAGGGTTCTTGAGGTTGCACACTCGCACCGCTAACCTTGGGTTAAGCGGTTCTGACGCGTCCCTTGTAAGCTGCCGTTCCTTCTCCCTCATGACGGCTCTGGTATACATTTCCCCATACGTAATGTTTTGGTGGTCATCTTCGAATTGAAAGAGAATGTTAGGTTACTTACCATAACTCTGGTTCCCTGAAAGAGAAGACGACCACCAACCAGCAAAGTCGCATCGGTCGCCCTCACCCCAGGAAGGGGCCTATCGGCAGCTCTGGTATAGAGAGCTCAGAAAATACCTACCAATAGGCATGCATACCCATACGTAATCTTTTGGTGGTCGTCTTCTCTTTCAGGGAACCAGGGTTACGGTAAGTAACCTAACGTTTTCTTTCATATCTTGACTTTTTGTAGGTTTCTGTGTCTTTGTAGACCTACCCGCGATATAGTAAAGTCATTTTCACTTCCGTGACTTAGTTTCATCCCTGCTGTGGTAGTTTTGGTAAAAACGGTTCATTTCAAACTGCTTTCATATGCAAATATACGAATCTCATTATAATTTTCTTTGCTGTCTTCCACAACAAAATCATTATGGTCACGGGCACATTCTTCTGGGTTTTTTTTTTTTTCATATAGCCACAATTTGCAATTCTGTTTTAAATCCTCTGTATCTCAACTGTAATACATCTTTAAATCCTGATATCAAGCCTCCTTTCCTGATTGTAATCTCGTTTTTATCGTCTCCAATAGAAATGTAGGAGTGTGCTGTCACTCAGTAGTTTGGGTGGGTTTAAAGTATTCAGAACAAATCAATAATAGATACAAGTCAGGAAAGCAGGACATTGCCCAGCTGTGCTGGGAAACGTATTTTTTTTATTTGTAGTAGTTTTTATTTTTAATGGGAAAGGGGTGACGTCAACGTGAATTGATTAACCATTTCCAGTTTTTTCTGGTGGTTTCCGGTGTTTATTGGCTATCCACTGATTTAATTTATTTTTTTTATATATCGTGGGTGTTTTATCGTTTTTTAGTGGTAAAAACAGAAAATCAGAAGCCCTAATTATAATATCGAAGTTTCGCGCTTACCCTTGATATATTATAATTTTTTCCTGATTTACGACTTCGGTTTGTGTCTCTTATTTTACACATGCCTCTCATTGGCATAGATTCAACTAGCTGTTTGTATATATTATGTATTTCTTAGCAGACGCCCTTATCCAGGGCGACTTACAATTGTTACAAAATATCACAATACAAAGTATCGCATTATAAAATATCACAGTGTAAAGTATCACATTTCAGAATATCACATTACATATAAGAGCAGTTGCAAAGTACAATAAAATCAGTGCAAAATATCAAATTAAAACAGCAGAAAATAGAGAATACAATAAGTAATTACATTCAAGAGCAGGTTTGACTAAGAGCAGTTAAACTTATATTACAAATATTTGCTTATACGAGTGAGCCTGTAGTAAGTACGATGAATGGATGAGAATGATTTCAAATCAGCGCAATTACAAAAAAGGTAATGGTACAGGAAATAGTTATAATTAAGCGCAGTAGTAGAACACGACAAGGTAGGGAACAGTTCCTGTTTAAACATTTCTAGGCTTTTAGTTACTTTAAAATAAAGCACCTTAAAATATAAAACAAAACAAAAAACTACATTTTGTTTTGGTTTCTTTTATATGTTAAGGTGCTTTATTAATGAAGGGAAGCACAGAAACAAATCATTGCAGTTCTTTAATTAAGCACAAACTGCAATCTTTTCTTATCAGTAATTAATTATGTAGAGCATAGACAACTGAAATACACTGAAAAGTATTTACTTGAGTAGCCTACTGTACGTACTGTACCTTACACAACTAAGACATACATAGACTCAAACAAAGGTTTTCTGTAATATTCTTAAATTAACTTACTTTTGGGATATTAATTTGTTAAGTGTGTCCAAAGAATTAAGTTTTCACTTATGAGTTGTAACGAATACATTTGTATATAAACGTTTTCATACTAAGTTTTGTACTTGATAACATTAATTTAAAAATCCAGTTGATGTTGTGATTAATACGTTGTGACTAATTTGAATATATTAATATGTTCCAATATTAACTAAATCGATTAATATAATATATTAATTAAATTGATTAATCTTGCTACATAATTGCTTTATTAAAATGTCTGGATTGATTATTGTCCTGTTAGAATATGTTTTGTTGAAGAAAAAAAAACAAAAAAAAAAAACACCTTTTTGACCAATTCAGATTTTGCTGTTGATGTATTTATTTTCAGAAGGTTTTCTTTAGGTTGTGCTGCAGCACTCCGCGCTTTTTTTTTTTTTTTTTTTTTGTTACTTCAGTCTTGCACCAGGGTCCAGGATACTGGTCCCAGTGAATTTATTTTGTTAGTTATTTCTTTCTATGTTTTGTTTCTCAATGTTTTTTGACCATGCAAAGTGTTGAATAATATTTCCTGATTTTTTTTCCACCTCACTAACAGGTCAATTTCGTCTTTGTGGAAGTTTGTTTTCCTTTTCTTTTTGGCTGGTTCCATAGTTGCATCAAGGTCGGAGTCTGCAGAAGCCAGAGCTCCATCCTATTATATTTGCCTCCTACTTTCTTTCTATTGCCGACCATAGACGGGTGATCCCCACGCAACTGGCCAAGCGCCAGGGGGGTAGGGGGGGTATGAGTTCTTAGGTAGGCCAGGGTGTCCTCGGCTCAGGTTCAAGCTATAAAAAGGCCAACAAGATTCTCGGATATATAGTGAAAAGTGTTTAATTTAAATCAAGGGAAGTAATGTTAAAACTTTACAATGTATTAGTAAGACCTCATCTAGAATACTGTGTTCAGTTCTAGTCACCTCGCTACAAAGAAAAGCGACCAGAATTAATTTTGATTTAAAAGGCATGTCACATGCAGACAGGCTAAAAGAATTGAATCTATTAAGTCTTGAATAAAGAAGACTACGCAGTGATCTGATTCAGCATTCAAAATTCTAAAATGTATTGACAATGTCGAGCCAGGGGAAAAAAGAAACAAGGACCAGGGGTCACAAATGGAAATTAGATAAAGGGGCATTCAGAACAGAAAATAGGATGCACTTTTTTTTTACACAGAGGATTGCGGGAGTCTGGAACCAACTCCCCAGTAATGTTGTTGAAGCTGACACCCTGGGATCCTTCAAGAAGCTGCTTGATGAGATACTGGGATCAATAAGCTACGAACAATCGTTTTTTACCTTTCTTATATTCTTTATATATATATATATATATATATATATATATATATATATATATATATATATATATATATATATATATATATATATAAAATGAACAGTATAGAGGTGGTAGGGCATAGTTTACACATTGCACTGTATAATAATATAATGGGACAACAAAAAACAGACCCAAAGATTTAGGGGACAAAGTAGCTCATAGTTCCGTACTCAAGTATTGTGGTTTGAAGTGTAACCATTAATCTGGTACTTCCAGACTGCCCCAACATGTTACAGACGACTTACAGTGAAATATAAAACCATGTTGCTAATAGTGAGGGAGTGGTTTTAACAGTTTTTTGCCCCGGCTGGAGCTCATTTAGAATACTCGGGTAATTACTGTCAGCGTTCAAGTGAATGTGTTGCATATTATAGCTATCTATTAAAGTCTTGGACTTAATACTTACGGTGTTTCCAACATAACTTTACAGACACTGGCCATAGTACTCAAGCAATCTGTTGTGTTCTCCAAAGGCAATGTTTTGTTCTAAAAAAAAAAAAAAAAAAAAATAGGTTTATTTTTATATTTTTTCTTTAACTTTTAACAAATGTTGAAAAGAAGCACATGGAAGTGGGAATTACCTCAAACACAAAATTTGTTGTGGCATTGCTGAGAGTCTTTAGCATTGGTGTGGCTTCAGCATAGAACAGGGACATTCTGTTGGCCATTTCATTGTTCACTTCGCTTTCAATTTCTATCTGTGAAAACAAAACCCAATCTCATTATGATTGTGGAACTGAATGGCAATAAATAACATTGCTCTATTTTGAACATATTTAAAAACTTACGTTCATGTTGTTTATCCTGTTGCGACTTATTGTTCGTCTGTAATAACTGAAGTCATTTTGAATGGCTGGATTTCTCATCTGTGAAAACCAAAAAAGAGGAATATTTCACTTTAGGAATGGATAGAAATACTTTCGAGTATTTTGTGAAACAATAATAAGAGGCGAGGTAGCTTAGCAGATTCAAACTGAATACCCATCTTACTACAACTTAAAGTGATGTGCTGAAAGACGTAATTTCCAGCCATAGCTTTTCAAATGTAGAAGACGGGACACATTTGAAAGCCAGTGTGAACAGAGGCTGTGCGACAGACAGCGAAGGAATTCAAGCTGTAAATCTCCCTCCCGACCAGAAAGGTCGCTGTCTAAGGTTAGTGGTACGATTCCTCCTAGATGGGCAGCCTCGATGGTAGGCAGAAACCGGAAGGTGACCATATTAGGGGGAGCGCGTAGCTAGACATACATGGGAGGACTCCCTTGCAATCAGCTACGGGGCAGACAGCGATTGAAAAAACCATGGCGACAGGTTGATTACAGGAAGGAGTTTTGTGGTACAAAGGGGAATCAGCTACGTCAGTACCTGGCCTTGCGCTGAAAACGTAAACATGGCCGGAGTATTGTTGTTGTGGTTACATATTTGTTTGTGTGTTACAGAGGAGGAGGGCGAAACCCAAGAGTTGCCGCCAGAGCCAGCACTAAACCCTGAGCACTATCTTCACTGCACAAGCACAGCACAGACATAAGCACCACTCCCAGACCACTTTTCCGTGGATTTAAAGAGCACAGTTACGTGCACGAAGGATTGTGGTTTGGGAGTGTATTTTGTTTGGGACTGCAACCTGCCATATTTGCTTCCCCTATACCATTGTTGGTATAGGGGCGACTTATTTATTATTTATTGTTTATTAAATACAGACGTTTTTCATCGTGAGTACTGTCTGGACATTCACTTTGTACACTGCACCACTCACATCCTCTTCATAGGCTGCCTGTGCCATATGTGACATGACACTCCACAAGCACGCTAAAGTCATCACAAAATAATAATAATATTAATAATAATAATAATAATAATAATAATAATAATAATAATAATAATAATAATAATAATATTAACCTTGAGCTCATCAAATCGCAGTGTAAAGTGGAGAATCTCTGCAAACTGCTTGGCCAGGGCTTGTTCTCTTTCCAAGTGCTGGGTTGGAGTGTAGGTTGGACATGTCAGGGACTCCAAGAGACTCTGCAAGGCCTTCTCTGTGTGATGGGCACATTGAAAACACTGAATACACTGACCATGTCAACAGACGCATTTCTGACATTTATTAAATTATAGAATATTAGAATAGGTTATATGGAGTTGACTTCCATTTAATCAGCCAGACATAGGTAGAACATTCTTTAATTCAAATAAAATTAACAAAAGCGTTTTCTTAATCTGTTGCAAAGTCCTTAACCTTCCTGTATTTTATGCTGATTCAAGCTTACCCAGTCTTAACGAGAATTCATAGAACCTCTTCAGTTTGATGACTAATGGACAAACAACATTCCATGCTCGTTCTTGGAGTTGGAAGTCACTTGGATTCTGTATTCCCTATAATAGAAAAAAAGAGAAAGAAAAAAAATGATTCATTCTTGATGACTAGAAGTATCCACTATAGCAATGAACCTCAGGGTTGGAATAGACTCGAGACATTACAGTAGGCCCTATGAAGAAAACTTTAAGAACTGCTTAAAAGGACCCATGTTCAACTGTTTTAGTAGTAGGAAAGAAGTTGATTCACATTTGTCTACATCCCTTAACACTCAAACTGCCGTGGTTATACTCATACCTAAAACTACCATCAGCTGTTACATTTTAAACAACATCAATATTAAAATGAAAGACAAACTATTGGATACAACTCAAAAGTTTTATTCAAGCACGTCATATCAAACATCTGCACAGCTGAAACACTATTTAAATGAACAATTAAAACATAAAAGGGTTTATTTTCTAACTTGCCACATAAAAAGCAAAAAATGAAAAACTAATAAATAAAAATTTCAAAAGAAACTAGTGTGTAAACAGGTATACGTACATACAAAACTACACAAACAAAATTATTTAATTTAAAACAAAAGTAACACATTTTCTCTTGCGTGTGTCTTAACTCGCATCTGTAACTTATCTGCGTATTTATGAATGTACAGAAACAACTTGCATGCTATTGGAAAGCAGTTTCAGGCCCAGTTAGAGTTCTCTTGGCAGGTGGAAGTTACCTATGGATGTTTTTGCAACTTAATTACAAGAGTTGACTACCCTTTAAAAGGAAATAAAATAAAAAATCCTGCATCTTGGCTGCCTGCCCAACCAAATGTTCAGAAGCCATTGCAATCAAGTGACTGACATGACAACTTATCTGAAATACTAGATACACTTTAATGAAAACGGTAAAGCATACACATATACATGCTGATGGGTGTTACAGACCAGACTGGAACTTGCACACAACACATTGTCACCCGAGTGTAAAAGTGATTTATAAAAAGCTATACTAAATATAGGGCTGCTGAGTTTACACCCTTAAACAGTGTGACTTTTCAGTGCCATGTGGGACCAGCAGCATAACATTCCATTAACAGAATCATAAAAACACTTGTTTCTTCCTGTGACAGGTTGACTGAGCGGTGACGTCACGGCAGAAGCAGGGACGGGAAAACACTGACACCCAGGCAAGTACTGCAGTTTAAGGTGGCGTTTTTAGTCAGCAAAAATAAATAAAATATTTTAACAAAAAGAACACATGCTCACAGAGCAAAATAAAAGGGTAAACAAAAACAAATCTCGAACACAAAATATATAAAACACAGGTCAGGCTGGGCAGATTGCCTTCACTGTTCCTATGTTTAATTTTTAAGTTTCTTTCTCTCAGTTCTCTCCACTCTCGCTCTCTCCGCTCCTAAAACACCCACCACGAGCTGGAGAGCCGCAGGCTTTTTATATTCAGGTGACCATCTCCCGATTAGCAACAAAATGAATCACTTAATTCGGGAGATGGCCACCTTCTGCACGAGTTTTTCCATTACTCCTGGCAGAGGACAAGCACCAATCTCGCCTCTGCCAGGAACATGTTTTAAAAATAAACAAAACAATAACACGGCGGTACGCCATCACAAATTACAATAAATAAATCATAATACAAAACAAATACAAAATACACTGCACAGGGGCGGAGGGGGAGACCCCGATCTAAAAATAAATAAACAAAACAATGTACAGGGCACCGCACCCTGTTACATATCCCCCCCTTGTGCAACGCACACTTGGCCCCAACGGCCACCTCCCCCCTCAGTCTCAAAGTCCCGGAAAAGGGGGAAGCAAGTTGTTTCTGGGGGTGGCCATGGTGGAATGTCCTCCATCCCCATCTTCGTGGCTGGCAGCTCCCTCTTCCGGGGCTCCCGCCACACACTCACTTGCCGCGAAAGTGCGGCTGGGGGAGCTGGTCTCCTGACCTCCCCCACCTTCTTCATGGCCGGCAGTTCCCCTCCGGGGGGCTCCGGCCACCCAATTTCCGGTAGCGAAACTGCTGCGGGGGGAGCTGGTCTCCTGACCTCCCCCCCCCTTCTTCGTGGCCGGTAGCTCCTCTCCGTGGGGCTCTGGCCACAGTGTTTCCTGCCACGAAAGTGCGGCTGGGGGATCTGGTCTCCTGACCTCCCCCCCTTTCTTCATGGCTGGCAGCTCCCCTTCATGGGGCTCCGGCCACAGTGTAGCGACCCCAGGCAAAGCAGGATCCCCGGAGACCCCAGGCAAAGCAGAGCGCCTGGCGACCCCAGGCGAAGCAGGACCCTCGACGACCACAGGCGAAGCAGGATCCTCGACGACCCCAGGCGACGGCAGCAGCAGCAGACCCTCGGGAGGCGACGGCAGCAGCAGCGGACCCTCGGGAGGCGACGGCAGCAGCAGCGGACCCTCGGGAGGCGACGGCAGCAGCAGCGGACCCTCGGGCGGCGAACTCGGGAGGGGAGCCCCTGGCCATGGAGACGGCAGCGGGAGCTCCACTTCTCCCTCGTACCCTGTACCCTGTGCGGAGCAAAAGGCAGCTCCAGGCGATCCAGGCGTAGCATCCCTGACTGGAGCAGGCGTGGCATCCCCGGGCGGTGCGAGGCTGGCATCCCCGGGCGATGGCGAACTGGCATCCCCGGGCGATGGCGAACTGGCATCCCCGGGCAATGCACGACAGGGCGGCAGCGGTCCCTCAGGAGGCGACGGTGGCAGCAGACCCTCGGGAGGCGACTGCAGGAGGGGAGCCAGGACCAGCGGCGGTGCTAGGGTTGGCCCTCTTCTCAGCCGCTGCGGCCCGGCGGTTTTCCCCCTTGCTCGTTTTAGCAACCTGTGCAAGGGCAGCTGCGGACCGCCAGCCTCCTGTCCCGGTCCAGCCTGTCGTGAAGGGAGAGGCAGCTCCTGCTCCTCTCCCTCAGGTGGTGATAGTGGAGGCAGAGGCAGCTCCTGCTCCTCTCCCTCAGGTGGTGGAGGCAGAGGCAGCTCCTGCTTCTCTCCCTCAGGTGGTGGAGGCAGAGGCAGCTCCTGCTCCTCTCCCTCAGGTGGTGGAGGCAGAGGCAGCTCCTGCTGCTCTGTTCCCGGCGAAGGCAGCAGGGGCTCCTCCCCTTCTGTCTGCGAAGGCGGCAGGGGCTCCTCCCCTTCTGGCTGCGGAGGCGGCAGGGGCTCCTCCCCTTCTGGCTGCGGAGGCGGCAGGGGCTCCTCCCCTTCTGGCTGCAGCGGTGAAACCAGCAGGCATGCTCCCTCTGCTGGTGGTGGTGGGAGTGACAAGTCGTCTTCCCATGGAGGTGGCACCAGCAGGAACTCACCCTCTGCTGGCGGAGGTGGGAGTGACACACAGTCCTCCCAGGGCAGTGGAGGTGGAACCAGCAGGAACTCTCCCTCTGCTGGCGGAGGTGGGAGCGACTCACAGTCCTACCACGGAGGCAGAGGTGGCACCAGCAGGTATTCTCCCTCTGCTGGCGGAGGTGGGAGTGATTCACAGTCCTCCCACAGAGATGGAGGCAGAACCAGCAGGAACTCTCCCTCTGCTGGTGGATACGTGGGCTGTAGACATTCGGCCTCCTCCCTTTTGGGCTGTGGACGCACTGGCTCCTCCCTCTTGGGCTGTGGACATTCAGCCTCCCCCCTCCTGGGCTGTGGACGCACCGGCTCCTCCCTCTTAGGCTGTGGACGCTCGGCCTCCTCCCTTTTGGGCTGTGGATGCACCGACTCCTCCCTCTTGGGCTGTGGATGCACCGACTCCTCCCTCTTGGGCTGTGGACGCACCGATTCCTTCCCCTTGTCTCCTTTGGCCTGTGGAGGTGATGGGGTCTGCTGCTCCAGCAGCCAAAACCACCCAGACGCACAGGACACCCTCCCCATTGAGTAGGCCTTCCAGAAGCAGGGGTCTTCATAAGGGCAGTCCTCCTGGCCATGCCCAAACTCCCTGCAGATGACACACAGGGGGGCCCCTTCAGCTCTCCACTGCTCCTGTTCTGTGTCCCAGTATGGGGGTCCCAGCTGGGTGGGGTCCCGTGACCACCATCTCCTCACACCTCTCTCCTGCTGCTGCTTCTGGCAGCTCTTCCTCCTTCCTCCCATCCTTCCTCTTCTTCCTCCCATCTTCCTTCCTCACCCTCCTTTCTCCACACACAATAATAAAAAAAACGAAAAAAAAAACTGCAGTACCCCACTTCTGCCTGAGTCTAGGAGGCGCTGGTGATCCCACTTCTAAGACCACATGTGACAGGTTGACTGAGCGGTGACGTCACGGCAGAAGCAGGGACGGGAAAACACTGACACCCAGGCAAGTACTGCAGTTTAAGTCAGCAAAAATAAATAAAATATTTTAACAAAAAGAACACATGCTCACAGAGCAAAATAAAAGGGTAAACAAAAACAAATCTCGAACACAAAATATATAAAACACAGGTCAGGCTGGGCAGATTGCCTTCACTGTTCCTATGTTTAATTTTTAAGTTTCTCTCTCTCAGTTCTCTCCACTCTCGCTCTCTCCGCTCCTAAAACACCCACCACGAGCTGGAGAGCCGCAGGCTTTTTATATTCAGGTGACCATCTCCCGATTAGCAACAAAATGAATCACTTAATTCGGGAGATGGCCACCTTCTGCACGAGTTTTTCCATTACTCCTGGCAGAGGACAAGCACCAATCTCGCCTCTGCCAGGAACATGTTTTAAAAATAAACAAAACAATAACACGGTGGTACGCTGTCACAAATTACAATAAATAAATCATAATACAAAACAAATACAAAATACACTGCACAGGGGCGGAGGGGGAGACCCCGATCAGGATTAGGGTGAGCTTTCAGATCTGAGGGGATGCTTTCATGGAACCAACTAGTCCAGGAAATGACAGACTATCTAGCCTAAGGCTTCCATTATGCATCTCAGCAGCTGGGCTGTCTGTATATGCAAGGTTAGGCAGTGACGTTAATGCAAAGAATTCCTGTGACTGAGATTCCTCTACCGAACAATACTCCAGTGAAAAAGAGGATTGGCTAGTATTATAACAGTAGGTGACATACTTCTCTTATCTCCTGACCAGCTCCCTTGTAAGCCTGAAGACCTAAAAGAATGCTTTCCGAATCCTGCAGCACTGCATTGACCTGGTTCCACACATCTCTTTCACAATCTGTAGGCTGTGCATCTAAGAGACAAAACAAGATTTAAAGGGTCTGCTTAATCTGCAACATGAAATGATTAGATTACTTCATATTAAGATGTACAATCAAATTGATGTGCTCCTGTTTAAAAACCCTGTAGTCATGAGCCACAGTTAAGAGACTGTACTATTAATAATTAAATTTAAGTGGTGGTGGAATGGCATGGCCTAAATGGAAGCCATGACCTTATGAAAAGGGACACACTACTGATTAAAAAGAGAGCATTTTATTGATAGAGTAACCCTTTATTTGAATTACGTAAGACAGTAGTACTGTACAGTATTTTTTCAGTATATATACACAGTATAGTACTATTTTCATGTCTTAATGCAGTTATGCCTTTATTAAGCCATTTATGCCCCACCACCAGGTGTTAACATATAACACGCACGTGTATGCGTGTTATATTACATGTATTGTTAAATTACATGTATTGTTTATTGTCTATTTTGTTGACCACCTATTTGAAACACTAAATGGACACTAATTCTTAGTGAGACCAGTCTGCTGTGTGAATGCTTTTTTGTTATCCACAATAGAATAACCCTATGCAGCTATAGGCCTCACTGATTTATTTAAAGTTTTTACTGCAGGACCACAAAACGTGATGTGCCGACATGTCAGGAATAAAAATAAAACTCCCCTGTAATACAGAGGGCTCTGTTTAAACCATAACCAGCTATTCCCTCTTCAATCCACGGACATTTTAACAGCACATGGTAGAGATTTAACAAAACAGACAACCTACATATTCACAATACTAGTATTTATTGAAAAGTGATATCTTTAAGAGCTTATTCATTGAACTTTTCAATGCTGTATATTTAATAATGCAAGTGATTGACAGCAGCATTTTTGGCTCCTAGTTTTTTTTTTGATAGACCTAGGAGGAACTTAAACAAGTGTTGGCTTGTTTTTAGTTGACATTTGTTCTGGATTCACTTCAGCAACGTTTTGATTTGTAACACAGTAGATTCTGACATACCAACTTTTACTTCAGGGTCTGCTATTATACAGCAGACCTATTAGATTTGATGTATGTATATTTATTCATGGGAATAGAACTGCTGTAGGCAGGCAGCACCGCACGGTTACTGAAAGAATGTACTTTGTGTTTTATTAAACTTGTTTAAGTTCTATACAGAAACATTTCAAGCTCGATTACAGTCTACACATGACAGTCATTCTAAAAATAAAAGGTGGCCAATTAGGTTTTTCTGATAGAACTAGTATGAAACTTCACAAAAATAACTAATATCTGTATCTATTTGGCTTCATTTGTTTCTGGGGGATCCCGGAGGCCACAAAACATTTTAATATGTTGTGAGTATGTAGTTTGATCTGCAACCTGCTAAGAAATACAGCCTTTAAAAAATCTAATACACTTTGAATGTAAAATATTAGACTCAGACAACAGCACGTTACAGAATGCATGCAGCAATTCATAGGTAGAAATCCAACACAGAGACACTACACAAGACAGACATTACCAGAAGGAATACATACAGATCACATTTAAAGAGTTTAAAGAGCAAACAGCTTCAAATTCAGGGTTTTTTTTGGTCCCTTTTTTTAAATGTTTGCAATACACAATAATTGGTTCTGCAACTGCTCAAATATTTTGTTTTACACATTGATGTATTGCCAGAAAAACAGGAAAGTTTGATTCAAAGTGGCAGATCACTTGATGGTGCTGGCTCTAACTTCTATAAAGACACTTTGGATAACCTAGTGTATGTAATTCATAACTATGGCAAGTAGCTTGAACTGAGGAGCAGCTCATGAAAGCACCCAAACACAGACTGATAAAAAAAACATCATATTGCATCAGAATGATTATAAACAAGGTAATTCTGAAGAAAAATTGATTTAGCTACTTACTTCTTAGGAAATGAAATCATTTAGCCATAGTGCTGCAACACACAAACTGTATCCAGTGCACATACAGTACATTTTAATAATGGAACATTGGTATTTGACACCAACTACAGTATGATGCTCTACCTTAATGCTAGTTAACAAAGCAAATTACCAATTTCTGAAAATTACACTTTTGGTTGGGATTAAACCTTGACCAGAGTTTGTTACAATAGAACACAACTTTGTTTGTTTGTGTGTTTTCTGGTCAGGCCTTCCTTTCTTTCTGGAGCTGTTAATCAGAAATGTTATAATAAGACGACATCACAGTAAAAGAAAGATGTATTTTATATATACTGTGTATATAAAAAGAAAGATGCATTTTAGAGTCATTTAGTCCAGATTAGGCCAAGCCAAAGCTGCATGATTAATTGGGCTATTCTGTAATAGCCAGCAATATTTACTGTATTAGTAACATACACCTTGAACAGTGGAACCAGAAAATAAATGTTTATACTTGGAAAAGAACATAAAGCTGCAGTGTGTTAACAAAAAGGCATGCAAATTAAGGCAGTGGGGTATGCAAACAGCAAAGAAGATTACATTATAATCCATCTTCAAATGTCTTGAGAAAGGTAATTTATTACAAGGTAGGCTGATGGTCTATCTTCAAGAACAAGCACCTTTACTGATCCCTGTAATAAGCCTTTGGTTCCTATGAATTGCAGCAGACAAGGTACCTTGAACGTAGGGTAGGGTTAATGATGATAAAAATATCGGTCGCAAATAAATCGTTCCTTATTTTATTTTTTGGTCACCTCTTGTACATAACACGAACTGAAAGTATTAAGCTTTTTATACGTGTTGAAAATAAAGAAGTGGTCGGCTGATAGCACACGCTTCGGAGGACAGCATGTGTAAAATAATTTTAAAAAATAATTGGCAACTACTAAATTAAAAATAATAATAATACTTGCATTGCGCATTTTGACAAAGCGCAGCACGCCATCTTGTTGTAAACTGACCCCAATTACTGCCTTTTTCTCATTCATGATGATGTTTGGGACGGAGAATGTTTAAAATATCATGATACATTTTGTGAGGTATATTGCCCACCCCTACATATGTCTTGTTTATTAAATGAAATCATGTTTCTTTTTCTTTTTTTTTTTTTTACGTTATGCTTTAAAACATACCGTTTGCTGACTAATACAGGGCAATATACTACTTTTTTATTTATTTTTTATTTTATTTTTTTTACCTCCACTTAATACAATAACTTTTTGGCAAATAAACCTCTCCAATATGATGCTCTTCATGTTAAAAGTTTTAGTCTGACTACTGGAGTTAAACATCAGCATTTATAGGGAAGCAAGTGACTTATATGCTTTCCTCTCAATATACTACCAATATTAACATCTACCAACACCTTGTGCATTGGAATTTGAAAGCCCCATTCAGCCCTGTGATTGGGTAAAATTCATGGAGGGCAAACACTGACAATACAAGGAGCTTCCAGGTACATACTGTAGGCAGTAAAACTAACACAGGTGGACGGTATAAACAGATGGCTGCAGTGGTAGTGGAAACAGCTCTGTGATCAAATGTACCTAATAAATACAAGTATAGACTATAGTCAGAATATGTCTTGGATAAAATTCTTATTGTAATGAAAATTTGTAAAGCTGTTTGCAAACCCCATTCATCTTCTGACACAGACACATGCATGCAGTTAGTACAAAGCAATCCAAGCCAGGCAAAAGCTCTGCTCACTTTCAAAGTCAAGGAAAAAGTTTGGCCCCTGATCAAGCTCAGTGCAAGTGAGAACTTTTAACAGATTCCCCATTTGGTTCCTGAAAGAGAAAAAGCAAGAAGAAAGGTGTCTTGTGTTGTGAACAATACATCGAAACCTTCCACTGGTCTCTGCAACCACTGGTGTACTAGGATGGAGAGAAGGAGTGTGTGCCAAGTGAATTAAACTAATTCAGTAATTCAGTCCCCCCCGCCCCCCCCAATCCTTCCTTAAAACTTACTTTCAAAGTCCAGGAAAAAATGTGGATAGTTTTCTATATCCCTTGTAAGGACTTTAAGAAGATTACCCATCCCAGCAAACCTAATTAAAATATAACAAGAAATGAAATAAAAGAAAAGAATGAGTCAAAATAACGGTTCACACATTACAAACTAACAAAAAGAGTGTTGCCTTTTACCAGGAAATACACACCTTTCCCTCATGCCAATTTCATTCATGAGAGTGGGTAACAATATACAGGCCTTACATTGGACTCCTTTCTAATGAACTCACTCCTGCCATCTAACCTTTAATTGGGGACCAATCAGGTATTCAAAAGATGTATAGTATTATTAGTTCCTTAACATTTTACAATTAAATTAAGACTGCTGAAATAATTTCATAAATAAATAAATAAATAAATATTCATGGAACATTTTATATTACTATAAATGCAGCCCTGTTTTTTATACTGCACATTTATATTTAATACATGCCTTTTAGAGAAATTGAGTAGAGTATTTAACTTTAGGTGGTTAAACCATTTTCATCTTTTGCATCTTTTCTGGAAATCACAGCCATTTAATGAAATTACCCTGTGGTAGCAATGTAACATGCCTGATAAAGTATAGACTATGCTCCACTTACCTTTATTCTGCAACTGCAGCCTCCAATTCCACCTATTTATGGAACCAATATATGCTAGCGTTTTCACTCCCCTTACTTATTTGTGTATATCACCCGGAGAAGAATGATATGGTTTTAAAATTACTACAACATGTAACTGTGTATAATACTGTATGTGTAAAGCATTTAATTGTACAGTATATGTAAAATGTATATTGAATATGAAATGCATTTGCCTACACGGTACACTAAGGCTACCAACTATATGTGGCACTCCTATTAACCATATTATGATTCCCTATTGGTTTGTTGCATTCCTAAAGATGGGTGCTAAATTCTTTCCCGTATACACCAGCTTTTAAAATGCCTTGTACTACAGCATGAATCTGTTTCACAACTGCTGTTCCGATTCAGGACAAGTGATTTGATCCAACATACAACTTTGCCAAGGAATACACAACCACGTTGGCTATGCTTACACACTGTAACTACTTCCTTCCTACTTTCATACTCTGTGTGAGATGGGGAGCTCTGGACTGTGAAGCTAAAGATTAGCCTTATAGTATATTTCAGAACATTGTAGGGCAATATTTTTGTGTAAATAATTTTACTGGGCAACAGTGTCCCAATCAACATTCTGAACTTTATGAAATATATGGTAGATAACCCAGTATTTCAGTTTTCTGGTTTTGGCTCATATTAATTCACTTAATTTCACTTCATTCAATGTATTATTATTATTATTATTATTATTATTATTATTATTATTATTATTATTATTATTATTATTTATTTCTTAGCAGACACCCTTATCCAGAGCGACTTACAATCGTAAGCAAATACATTTCAAATGTAATTCTAAAGTGGAGATAAGTTTCCAAATGCTAAGTCGAGATAAAAAAAAAATACATCAAATGTTTTACACAATAAGAGGCCCCAGTTGTAAACAGTAAAAAGATCATAATTGGTAGCATACGGCTGAAAGATGTTAAGCCAGCAACATCAAAAGCTGACTGCCAACACTGCTTCCTTGCAATATCAAAGCCCTTAAGCAGAGAATTGCAATGAGTCATTGGGTCATACAGTAAATCTGTCTCCACTGTCTGTCAGCTGGCACAATTCCATGAGCACAAAAAGGGTCTGTGCTACAGTCAATCTATTCAAACAGCAATGCACATAAAATAATTTGAATTAACTGTCTCAAATCAAGATGACACAGGATCTCTCTTCACCCAAAGGTTTTCAATGGGTGGTGTTTGTTTAATGACATGACCAGAAATGTTTAGTATTCTGGTCTTTCTCAAAATATTTTTTAGCATTAAGGTTATACTGGAGTCTATTTTAATGACAGCAGATTCACATACTGGCTTACAGGGATTCTATGAAATACTCACTATGACAACCAGATGCAATCTTGGCTTAATAAATGGGCCCCACAATGTTGCATGATATAACCTAATATACAGAAATTCTGCTTTAATATTAACCATATTAGAGATGTGTAAATTCACACAAATAGCCACTTCGACATCACGGTTTGCACTGTACAGCATACTGTATAAAAACTGTGAAAGAAATAGGATTCAATTTTGGCCCCTGATACTGTACATTTAGGCTTCTTCTTGTGCAGCAGGTACAGTATCACAAACCCACTGAAAACTTGATGCTCACTTTCTAGCACATTAAAATGGGGCTCCTAATACCCACTGCACAGGAAGTGAATCTACAGGGTGGTTGCAGAATAAAACAGACTTCTGAGAGTCCATAAAAAAATGATAAGGGACCAACCGTAACCCTAAAATTGTTTTCCTTTCAACTTAAATCCCTCTCATCAGTTGGGGTACATTTCTTTTACTCAAGCTATACAAGCTATATACCAGGTTATTATGGTCCAATTTTCTTTTTTACGCTATTTTTAATGTGAACTTATATCAAGTTTTCTCCTGTGCGTCTTTAGCAACCCTGATTACTGCAAGTGCTTACTCTGCACATTTCAGAAGAAAATGAAAGACCTTTTTAATATTTCTGAACCAGCATGACGCAGAAAAATCTGGCAGATCGCTGTAGACCTCTTCAGTAGTTTAATTTTAAACATATGGAGACTGCCTCCGTTCTAGTTTTCATTAGCGAGAGAATTTCACTGCATCACAGCACCAGGACACTGGGCAGCAGTAGCACAAAAACATTTAATTCAAACCACACCAGCCCTTTCCACATTGCACATAGTAAATCTACATGGTAATTAATCAAACAAGGAGCACGCTGTGTTAAACACATGCCATTGCCTTTATTATGCAAGAAGCACCCCACTACAGAAGATGCATTGTGCAAAGAAGTCATTGTCCAGTAAGACGGAGGCCAAATACCTACATGAAAGTGGACATTGTACAGTTGTTTTGACAACCTCACATTGCAACTCGTGGATTTCCTGTGCTGTAGACATTTTACACCAGCCTTAGACATGCTCTTATTGCAAGATACTGAGACCGCAGACAGCAGAAAGCTGTTTTAACAGTGATACAAAGTCAAACACTGCCCTCTGGAGGATCTTTGCTGGTATGACATTGGATTAAGACTCACTCAAATACTGCGTGCTTGCAGGCATTTACAACATGTTATAACTACTGTGAGTGAAGCATGACAAAAGCTAGAAACCTAGGGCCCTTTCATACCTTGTTCATTTGGGGAGGACAATTTGCAGTAGAGTTCAGTTAACACCAGAGTTCTATTTGTTTCGGCACTTTTTCCATGTTTTTTATAAAGTAGATATGTTCACTGTATTGAACAGCTGTCTGGTCATCAATAGCCAGACAGCATTTTGTTCAGGTGCACAGATCCAGATGATTAGGTTCACTTGTAAAAAATTCAGAGTGAAAGCAAACAAAGTCTGGTGCAATTACAGTAAAACAAACCGGAATTCACTTGCAAGCGAACTGCAGTCTGTTTGAAATTATCTGGTGTGAAACCAATCAAAACAAAATGGCAACATTTGAGTTTGTTTTCAAGTGAATTGTATGAAAGTGCTGTCTCAGTGCCATCAGAAGGCCTGAACCCAGACTTAAATTTCTCATACAGTGCCTTGCAAAAGTATTCAGACCACTGACCAATTCTCTCTCTCATATTACTGAATTACAAATGGTACATTGAAATTTCGTTCTGTTTGGTATTTTATTTTAAAACACTGAAACTCAAAATCAATTATTGTAAGGTGACATTGGTTTTATGTTGGGAAATATTTTTAAGAAAAATAAAAAACTGAACTATCTTGCTTGCTTAAGTATTCAACCCCTGTGCTGTGGAAGCTCCCAGTTTACACCGATGAAAGAAATTGCCCTAACAAGGACACAATTACCTTACCATTGGCCTCCACCTGTGAACCATTAAAGTTGCTGTCACATTTTCTGGATAAAACCCCCACTGTTGAAGGATCATTGGTCAGGCTGTGAATCTGAAGGACAACGAAGACCAAAGAGCAGTCTACAGAAGTTAGCGATAAAGTAATACAAATGCATAGATTAGGGAAAGGGTGCAAAATAATATCCAAGTGTTTGGATATCCCAGTGAGCAAAGTTGGATCAATAATCAGGAAGTGGAAGCTGCATCACACCACCTAGGCACAGCCAAGAAAAGGCTGTCCCTCAAAACTCAGTGCTCAAACAAGAAGGAGACTTGTGAGAGAAGCCACAGAGAGGCCAACAATCACTTTGAAGGAGCTACAGAGTTCAGTGGCTGGGAGTGGAGTAATGGTGCACCAGTCAACCATATCAAGAGCTCTGCATAACACTGGCCTGTATGGGAGGGTGGCAAGAAAGAAGCAGTTACTCAAAAACTACCATCTGAAAGCACGTCTGGAGTTTGCCAGAAAGCATGAGAGTGACCCAGCTGCGATGTGGGAAAAGGTTTTGTGGTCAGATGAGACCAAGATAGAGCTTTTTGGCCAAAACTCAAAGCGCTACGTGTGGCGCAAACCTAACACTGCCCATGCCTCAAGACACACCATCCCTACAGTGAAGTATGGTGGTGGCAGCATCATGCTGTGGGGATGCTTCTCATCAGCAGGGACTGGGCATCTTGTTAAAATTGAAGGAAGAATGGATGGAGCAAAATACAGGGAAATACTGCAAGAGAACCTGCTTCAGTCCACTAAAAAACTGAAGCTTGGGAGGAAATTCCCCTTTCAGCAGGACAATGATCCCAAGCACAAGGCCAAAACAACATTGGAGTGGCTCAAGAACAAAAAGGTGAATGTCCTACAGTGGCCCAGTCAAAGTCCTGATCTCAATCCCATTGAGAATCTGTGGCACTATTTGAAAATTGCGGTCCAAAAGCGTCGTCCAACCAACCTGAACAACCTGGAGCAAATCTGCCAAGAAGAATGGGCCAAAATCACTCCGACACTGTGTGCAAAGCTGGTACATACTTACCCCAAAAGACTTAAAGCTGTTATTGCAGCGAAAGGTGGCTCTACCAAATATTAATGTGTGGGGGTTGAATACTTGTGCAAAAAAGATATTTCAGTTTTTTATTTTTCTTAAAAATATTTCCCAACATAAAACCAATGTCACCTTACAATAATTGATTTTGCGTTTCAGTGTTTTAAAATAAAATATCAAACAGAACGAAATTTCAATGTACCATTTGTAATTCAGTAATATGAGAGAATTGGTCAGGGGTCTGAATACTTTTGCAAGGCACTGTATATGTGTTATGAACTCCCAGAAATCTGTTGCGTTGCTCAGCCACTACTCTAAGACTAGACAGAAATGGGAGATTGGAAGATTGGAAATAGGCCTGTATTATTATTATTATTTGTTTATTTAGCAGACACCTTTATCCAAGGCGACTTACAGAGACTAGGGTGTGTGAGCTATGCATCAGCTGCAGAGTCACTTACAACTACATCTCACCCGAAAGACGGAGCACAAGGTTAAGTGACTTGCTCAGGGTCACACAATGAGTCAGTGGCTGAGGTGGGATTTGAACCGGGGACCTCCTGGTTACAAGCCCTTTTCTTTAACCACTGGACCACACAGCCTCCCTGTAGTTTTTAAGAACATTGGAATCCAAGGTGGGTTTCTTGAGCAGAGGTTTTACTA
The DNA here is from genome assembly GCF_902713425.1 of Acipenser ruthenus. Lineage (NCBI taxonomy): Eukaryota > Metazoa > Chordata > Actinopteri > Acipenseriformes > Acipenseridae > Acipenser > Acipenser ruthenus. Next base: position 11,549,486 of record NC_081193.1, read on the forward strand.
CAGCAGTCTTGAATGACTTAGGAACAGTACCTGATAAAAGAGAACTGTTTAAAATATTCAAAACTGCAGTGTATTTTGGGGAATACTTCTTTAAAAAGTGAAGTGGGAATAGGGTCTAACACACATGTTGTGTGTTTCATCTTTAACTGTAGTAACCAGATCCAGTTCACAAAGCAAGGAAAAATGCTCTAAAGTTTGTGAAGTTTGTTTGGGTGCTGGATGACCAAGGGTAAGAGTACCATTATTATTGTTAGATGACACATCTAAATTTGGTATGCAGTTAGGTATCTGATTTCTAATGTGACTTTCTTGATTCATAAAGTCATCACAGCATTGATGAGCACTTAATAGAACAGACTCTGAATGTGGATTTGTTAATTTTGCTATAGACTGAAAGAGAAATCTAGGATTGTTCTTGTTTGTTTCAAATAAGGCACTCATCATTTCCATGAAGCAGAGCAAAAAACCATGTACCATCCTTCAGACAAAAAGTGTAGGTGTTGAAAGAGATGGATAATGTGCTCACAGAGTTATCTTCCAGAACAAACCTGCCTGAAGCTTCACTGTCGCTCAACAGCGGACTGAAGACTGGAAGCATTTGAAGTTATTCTACTGTAGCTGTAAAGGCTCTCTGAAGGATAAAGCAATGGTTGCTATTAGCAGCCTCTTGTGGCTGGAGGAAACAGTTTAGAAGAATCAATACTGTCGGGTGGGACAACAATTTATTGATCCTAAAAAATGAACAGCTTTTATATTGTAGCTGCTGTTAGATCATGACAGGCACAATAGATTCAAAGTGCATAACTCAGGCTCACTTAATCTTTTTGTAATGTCCACTCATACCCTACACAATACGTAGGCATGCTGAAGAATGCACAAAGATTTACAAATACTTTTCTTATATGCCTTTTGCACTTCTAGTACAACAATACCTACATACTGTAAATAAATTATATTAAAAAAAAAAACAAAAAAAAAAACTTGATTTCATTTTATACTTGATTTGCTGAACCTGGAGGGAAGAAAATAAATAAATGGGACAGATGGGTAATTTAAGTTTACACTAAAAATGCCACCTCTGGAGGCCTGGGTCCAGCAGAAGGGTGTGAATTATTCAGTTCTAAAGACTGTTTAGTAAAGCACTGGAAGTCAAATACTCCTGGAGTTTGACGGTCATAAAATTACAACAACTTCATATTAGGAGGCTGTGAGGTCCAGATAGGAGGCTGTGTGGTCCAGTGGTTAAAGAAAAGGGCTTGTAACCAGGAGGTCCCCGGTTCAAATCCCACCTTAGCCACTGACTCCTTGTGTGACCCTGAGCAAGTCACTTAACCTCCTTGTGCTCCGTCTTTCGGGTGAGACGTAATTGTAAGTGACTCTGCAGCTGATGCATAGTTCACACACCCTAGTCTCTAAGTCGCCTTGGATAAAGGCGTCTGCTAAATAAACAAATAATAATATTAACCATTGTCTCCAGGACTTGTTACAAATCCCAGAACACCTATAAAAGCATCTGGAAGTTAATTCTGCTATATTTTCTTTCTTTGCCAAAATCAAAATCTATAGGATTCGCTGTTCTACAGTGTGGAAACACTTCCAAGATGAAAGGAGGGAGGGAACTTTGTGTAATGAACATGATTAATTCATGTGTTCTACAGTATGTTGCATATTTTACAGTTTGACAGAATTAGGTTTCTTCAATCCTGAGCTTTGGTGAGCTGATCTTGTTGGTTATGATTTCTTTCTTTAAAACAATGCATTACTTATTTACCGTACATTCACTAAACATGAATTTCAAATGTGGAAAAGGGAATGGTGCAAATCTATAGAATTACGGAACTAATGTTAATAATTTTAAAGAGTTTTTAAGCTTCCACACCTCTGTACAGTATTTAACCTATTCCACTTATGAAAATAACTGTGCTCTAAAGTCAGGCAAGACTGCGATATATAAAAAAAAAAAAAAAAGCTGGTTTACAACCAGGATTACAAGACCTATTAAAACACTACATAAAAAAGGGTCTTAAAAATAATAATAATAATAATAATAATAATAATAATAATAATAATAATAATAATAATAATAATAATAATAATAATAATTAAAACCTGAGAAAATCGTGTTTATCTTGCTGCTCAGGCTGCTTCTGTTGAGTTACAGTACATATGGATGTAAAACTTAAAAATAAAATTAAATAAATAAATAAAATGTAGAAGCAGTTGTGGTCCCAGACTTAAAGGTTACAAGTGGTAAAAAAGTTAAATCAGCTGACAGTAAAAGAGCTAGCAAATTTCCAACGATCAACATACTGTGCACGGTCTGCTAACACAGCTGCAGTCAAAGCACGCATCAGAAGGCGAGATTAGCAACTGCATTTACACACTAGCAAGGTGTCAGTGGATGCTATGCAAACTGCAGATGAAACGTACCGTAAATAGACTGACCACAGTATATTTTATAACTGGTTGTAATGGTGCACATAACAGTATTTTATATTTGTGTAAATATTATTATTATTATTATTATTATTATTATTATTATTATTAATACTCCGGTGAGAAATGTTTCCTGTTAAACGTATTGGAATTAAACAGCCCTTTTGTTCTGAAAAAGCCTAGCTGTCCCTTCCTTATTTGGTCAAGCACACTAAATTGCAACCGGGATATGATAGTGCATCAGATAAATAACACAAATGTATCGCTTAAAGTAGAACAACTAAGATTACATTCCTTTTAATGAGTAGGTTCAAAGAATTATCGACGCGTAAATGTTTCTGATCCCAGATTTAATGTATGATGAGATTGTCTCCTGTAAATGAGGCTTCTGTCTCAAAAGGTTTTTTGGTTTTTTTTTCCTGGTTAAAGAATTAACAAATAAAGAAATAATTTTAAAAAAAGCCAAATCCATTTATGAAAATCTGAACATGTAGTCAAAAAAGAGAAGTTTGTGTCAAAACACTTCAGTGGAGGAATCCTAAAACATTAGTATTCAGTAAATGCCTTCTACATAATGTATCCTGACATTGGATAGAATTAGGACGCATTTAGAACCACAATGGACACAATGGAGTTCTATGTACTGTAGGAGTAGTTCTGTTTTTGTTCTGAGTAGTTTTTTCCACGTTTTATACAAATAAAATGTATTCTACTAAAAATAATGTGCACTCTCTTTTCTCTTAGGAAGTACCCAACACACAATAGTGAGGTAGCAAGAATAATAAAGTGCAATGACAAGTACAGAAGTAAACAGGATGTAATAGTCTGAACCCAACAGGAAAATGAATCCTAGACAGGAAGCTTTATATAGACTTCCTGTGGAGTGGAGTCCCAATGCCCCAGATATCTCCCTCCTATTTAATGCAATAATAAACCACTAAGCTTGTTTCCTGGCTTTTACATTGTATCTGTACAACTATTCTAAATAATTCTCAAGACTTCGGCTTGTTGAAAATCCATTGCAGTAATGTGCACTTGTAAAGTGTTTCTGGAGAGGGCGATTCACTTCCCTGTTTATAAACAAAATGGGTGAAAATCAGCAGCAAAGTCAGTTCTTCAATTCAATTATGGCCCAAAAGTTTAATTCCCTCTACCAATACAAAAACAGAACCTTCCCTTTATTGAATCAACCACTTCATGCGATCAAAATGAAGGTATACTGTACAAACACCATCACATGAATAGCTTCTTACCCTGTTTGCTGTAATACTGTACTATCCCACCAGAGGGTGCTACTGGTTTGCAAAAAGAAATGCATACTTAGTCCTGTCTACTGCAGGTCGTCTAATCTGATGGAAAAAATACTTCAGCAGTTGCATTTTGTGTGGTTTGATAAACACAGAAGATATTATATAAAGCTGTTTCCTGTAAGTGTCTACTATTCATGTCACAAAACATACAAACCTCAAAATATTTTTAAAAAAGTATTGAGACGTACTGTCTGCCAAGGCTCAATAGATGGGTCCTACGGTAGGTTTAATGTTATATAATCCTGTGTATATACCATCCCTTCGGTTTGATTGGAGAACATCATCCCAGAGTTTTCATTTAAAATGTTCAGGTTTAATTTTGAATTTTCAGTTGTGTGGCCAAAGGAAAAACAAAAAGAACCCAGGTTAAATCTAGGCTTGATTTCCAAACATACAGTACACGAAAAAGGAAATACCTGCATGATAAAAAGGTGTTAAATACGGACTTATACTTTCCATATACATACTCAGATTCTGATAATCTTACTAACTTTAACTGCACTTCAGTCCATAGCAATTTCCATCACTATTGCAGTAACTATCCTCACATACAAAACTACTAGACAGACTGTACTTGATGTACTAAAATAAATAAATAAATAAATAAATAAATAAATAAATAAATAAAGGTTTTAAAAAAACAGTTCCATTTAAGGGACAGGAATCAGGCTTACAATTGGAACCTCCTACTTAGTCTTATGACTTGTTTCCCCTGACAAACAACCTCAAACAACTTGGTCTTCAAAAAAGACCAAATCCATGATTTATTCTTACATGATGTAATGGTGTTCTATATTTTGTGACCTCATTTTGACTTCTATCTTTGAATCTGTATTAATTCTAATTAACACTACTTTATATAAACTTATATTTTTATTATATCATGCAATGCTGGCTCTGAGGATCAGTCTAGATTTGGCCTCCCCAGCGCATCAGCATGCACAACTTTTGAATGAATTTTGTTTATTTATTTAAATGTTATATATTTATTGAAGTTAATTAGTTCATTCTTTTCTGTTGAGTCCCGCTGGCATAATCGTGTTCAGTCTATTTATCCATTTACTTTCTTTTATTCTTCTATATGTCGCATTGTCTAATTTGAGCTGTTCTAATACTACAAACTTTACATCATTTATGTCATGTCCTTGACTGGTGAAGTGCTGTACTATTGGTTCATTCATTTTTTTATTTCTAATTAATGAAAGGTGGTTCTGAATTCTTTTATATAAACTAGTTCCAGTCTCATCTATCTGTCTATCTATCTATCTGTCTATCTGTCTATCTATCTATCTATCTATCTATCTATCTATCTATAATCTGGCAGTTTTTTTTTTTTTTACCAAAAAGCTAGTTTACATCGATTTTCTATTCAATGGAGCTCAATGGAGCGGTGTCATATTGCGCTGCTTTGAGCTGATTTTAAATCGCTGTTTAAAAATATAAAAAGAAACTTGGGAAGTCTATTTTACTCTTACCCAGGGTGTGCTGACGAAAAACATAACCCGTGGTAATGATGACATACCTTAAGCTATCCGAAAAACGCACTTTTCTGAACGCAGGACCAGAGATGGCACATGTGCAGAAAACAGAGATGAGCGTTTCATACAGTACAGAGTAGACGGGTGCAATTATAAAACTTGGATTTATTGGTATTGGATGTCAGTTTTTATATGTTTTTACTACTGTAACTTATCTGTAAATGTAAAAACAATACATTAATTAAACAAGCACAATGGAAGTAAGGGCGGAGTTGAGAATCTTGGTAATAGAACATCCTCTGTGTAAGTGTGCGCATGCCTCAGACTCCTCCATTCCATTGTCGTACTGACCTATCCACACTTCACTGTTCCCAGTCATATCACAACTGTACTGGTACGAAACTTGCTCTTGTCTGGGTTTTGTATCGATACAGTTATAGGGTTGGTTTGTTGTAAAAGCTGATAAATTACTAGTGTATTTTACTACAGGCATATTGCTACCACAGGTTTTTTCATTTGTGTTATTGGCATTAACAAAAGGTACATGACAAAACTACACAATACAAAGAGAGGAAAGGGTTACCTTTTTCACTGACTGGAGAACTCTTGCTTCTTATATCATCAGCGTACCCTTGTTTTCTACAAGAAACAATCAAAACAATAGGTTCAGCTGGGTTTTTTTTTAAATTATTATTATTACTTTTAATAATAATCATAATATCAGTTAGGGGTTATGACCTGAAATCTGTTTCAATGTGATACAATTACCAACAATCCTGACAACACTGTTCTGTTTAAAAAAAAAAAAAAATCACAAACATTCAGCCCGGCATCCTGGGATCGGAGAGGCCGCCTCGGAACACATGGAATTAGTAGATCATTCAGGCAAGAGGGAACCAGATCATGTAAGGCTTTGTAAGTTATGAGCAGAAGCTTAAAATCAGCCCGAAGCCAATGTAGGGCTGCCAATACCGGTGTAATATAGTCATACTTTCTTGTTTTAGTTAAAATCCTGGCAGCAGCATTTTGTACAAGTTGCAAACGGAATAAAACTTGACTTGAAATGCCGGAGAATAGATAATTACAATAATCAATTCTAGATGTTACAAAGGCATGCATCAGTCTCTCTGCATCTTGTAGTGAAAGAGAACGTCTCATTTTGGCAATATTTCTAAGATGAAAGAAAGACACTTTAGTTACTCTCCTAACATCGAAAGAAAGAACTGGGTCAGAAAGTGCAACCAAGCTTCTCATTTCAGCCTTCAGAGCAAAGGGAAGATCACAGCAAAGGGAAGATGTTTCCAGCAGATGCACAAAGGTTGGTCTTACTTAATTGTTTTTTTGAACATAGCAACATTACCTCTGTTTTATCTGAGTTTTTTGACATCCATAGCTTAATGTCAGCGAGGCATGTAGTCAGAATATTTACGGCTGCAGTGTCACATGGTTTCACAGATAGGTATAGCTGAGTGTCGTCAAGTGAAAGTTTACAACATGTCTGCGAACAATATTGCCCAACGGTAGCATATATAAAGAAAACAAAATCGATCCTAGAATGGAGCCCTACGGGACACCACATGTGACTTCAGGTAGAAGAGAGGAGTCATCCCCAATTTTAACATATTGAGCGGAGCCCTGCGGGACAGCACGTGACTTCAGATAGAACATATTGTGACCTATTTGAGTGATTTAAACCAAGACAGAACACTTCCAGACAGTCCTGTGAGGTTCTCAAGACGTTCAATCAGAATCGAATGATCAATAGTGTCAAACGCTGCACTTAAATCTAAAACAATAAGAACTGAGGGGAGGGCCATATCTGAAGATAGCAGCACATCATCTTACAAGGGCAGTTTCAGTACTATGAACTGGGCGAAAACCTGACTGAAATTTATCATAAACACCATGTACGGCAAGCAATGAGTTAAGCTGGTTCACTACTACCCTCTCCAAGACTTTAGATAAGAAGGGGAGATTGGCTTTAGTTGTTAATATTGTTTAGGTCTAAAGTAGGTTTTTTAAGTAGGGGTTGTAACACAGCAACATTAAATGAATTTGGAACAAAACCACATGAGAGGGAATTGTTAATAATGCTTAAAATGTAGTATCAATCATAGAGAATGCTTCTTTAAGTAATCTTGTGGGAACAGGATCTGAAACACAGGTAGTAGATTTTGTCTTAATAACCAAGTCAGTTAAATAAGTACAGCTGATTTTTGTAACTTACCTACAGACGATGAGGCAAAAACAGAGCAAATGGTAAACAGCATTTGGAAATATCCAAAAGACAGTCAGGAAATAAACCAGACCTTATTTATACATTAGGTGCTGTGTTGCTGCTACTATTTCATGTATTATGTTACTATCATGTATTCTGCACTTTCTACTGTATTTAATGTATTATGCTTTTTTTTTTTTTTTTACTGTATATCATGTATTAAGCATTTCTCTGTATTTAAAGTATTATAGATTTCTTGTTGTTACTGCATCTTGTAAAGTGATTTGTGATGGTGGTCCACTATGAAAAGCGCTATATAAAATAAGAATTGATTGATTGATTAATTGATTGGTTGATTGATTGATAGATAGATAGATAGATAGATAGATAGATAGATAGATAGATAGATAGATAGATAGATAGATAGATAGATAGATAGATATATTGATTGATTGATAGATAGGGCTTCTGTTTGCAGGATTTAAAGCTGTATTACAGTTAGATAGTGAAAACTTAAAAAAGAATTGCAAAATGTGGCAAAATGTAAAAAAATGCCTACACTCAAAAAACCCAAAAGAATGTGCCCGTGCCCGTGACCACAAGGATTTCATTGTGGAAGACAGCAAAGGAAAGAAGGTACAACTAAGTGTGCAAGTACTGTTGAGATATTACTATTGTAACAGAAAAATAAAACGGCCAAGCATTTTGGAAAGAAACCGAAAACAATCATTTAATATAGTATATAAAATGCGAAAGCCCCGGGAAAAAAAACGATTTACATAAAACTCGAAAACAGCTAAAAATAAGCACCGAAAAATGAAATAAATAAAAACAGAAGTCCTATTTCTAAACCAATAACCACAGGAAAAAAAAAAAAACAACAACTCAGCTGTCATTCCTTGTAATGCTTTATATTCTATACTGTATGTTGCAAATACATAATTAAGATATTCCGTTCAGAATACAACATGAGTTAATAATTAAGATATTCCGTTCAGAATACAACATGAGTTAATAATTAAGATATTCCGTTCAGAATACAACATGAGTTAATAATTAAGATATTCCGTTCAGAATACAACATGAGTTAATAATTAAGATATTCCGTTCAGAATACAACATTTTTTGTTCTTATACAAATTTTGCAGGTTAAAAAAAAAATAATAATAATAAAAAACCACATAAGCCACAATTTGCGTTAGCAGCTACTTACTGTGCTATAGTTTCTGATGCAATATATACATTCTACATTACCATGAATATCCCCTTCTATTCTTCATTGTTCAGCACCAATTCTAATTTCACTGAAAATCTAAAGAAAAAAAGCTGTTCCGACCAATCAACCGACTTGTTCCCATCTGCCAAAACAAATACACCCAACTGATCTCCCTTCCCTTCCCCCCACCCCAATACAACACACATTAAAAACCCTGAAATGGTGTTGGCATAAAAGGATGGTCTGGTGACAAGAATACTACCCCACTGGGACACTCGCAATGAATGGACTTTCCTTATAAGGACATTAACTCTCTCCAATAAGCAATGTGAATGGTCTTTCCTTGTGCTGTCAGCTGACCGATTATACCTTTTCAGTAAGGCATCCTATCACAGTTCCTGGATTTATTACAGGGTGTGAAAGAATGGATGGGTTTACTCATTAACCTCCAGTTTCTAAAGCACTGGAAATATGACACTCCCCATTCAAATATGCATTCAAATGTTGCCCTGGAGATTAACCCACAAATAGGTCTAAATCACAAATGAAACTAATTGTGGATTAGGTTCAGTAGCATGGCTTGTGTGTGTTCACAGTGTATTCAGAATGGAACAGTGACTGAAAAATATATTTTGAGCGCTCTTCCAATTGACCATCAATTCACATGAATGTACTGCAACACTAAAATGCTTTTGCAAACCCCTTTTCAACCAAATGGAAAAAGACACTTTTTGCATAGAGCAAAAATGGTTGACCATGCCTTTCCTTTTAACTGAAAATCGTAATGCATTAACATAATGTCCATTACATGTGTTACAAGAAATTACTTTCAACTCTGTCACAGGAAACATCTCCTAGATCCAGGTCCTTGTGAGATCTAGAGGACACAGAACTCCAAGGACCAATATATAGCTAAATACTGTAACAGTTAAATTATAGAGCAAAGAATGCAAAACTACGGACACAGAACTGACACACAATTGTGGTCTGAATGTAAATCTCCTTGTGAACTGGCAAGAACCTGCCCTGCCCCTGGGATATTCCACGCTTTCCTGATTCAGTAGTACAGTACCTTGGGATTGTCCACCTGCTCACCACTTCTTGCTTACTGTAGTTTGCCCAGTACTCCTCCTTCACCGGAAACTTTTCTCTTATACTGTGTCCTTTTCAGTTTCTCATTCCTCCGCTCATGCCGATAGCTCTCTTGTCTGCCTGCAATTCTCTCGCCAGCCCCATTCTCACAGCAGCCAATAGGACAGAGAGCTGCTTCAGCCAGCCACTGAGCCGCTGTCGTGGTTTCTTTGGTAACTAGAAAGCTAGGTCCCTGCAGACACTGTAAATGTGATTTTACAGTATACAAGGTTGGGCAATAATTATACAACCATTTCTATTATATTAAGAGACACCAAAACCTTACACTGCAGCCTGCAAAAACAAACAAATCAATTGGTCTTTACTGTATTGACACAACAGAGGTTTTCTGCAATATCGTACAGCATGTTTCTAGACTTCAGAGCTCAAATTGCTCAGCATAGCTACCATTTACAATGCAACAAAGCAGCTATGAAAGCTGACACAACAGATGGAAATTAAGGGACGACCAAGCCTTTAACCCTTTGCGATCTTATGTCGGACCAGGTCTGACATTATAATTTTCCCTTTCCGGTCCAATGTCGGACCCTGTCCGACATCAGCAAAAAGACACAGGTCTCTAGTCGTTTTTTTCTCCGGAAAAAGCCGAGAAAACCATTCAATGGCCAAGTGAGACCGATAGGAGCCGAGAGAAGCCAAAAAAAAGGGGCGGATATGAGCTATGATCAGGAGATGATTTATCAGTATGCAAGACTATGAAGAGGTATGTGAAAAATACAGTGAACAAGGGGTGGGGTGGGGCTGGAGATGCAGTACTGAGTGTCCTGTTGATATGCAGTGCCTTTTAAACCTGTTTTACTGTGAAAAAAAATACTTTTAAAACAGCGCGTCTAAAATAAACTGCGCATGTGAAATTAAATTGGACCTGAATAAATGGACCGCAAAGGGTTAAATTGTTTATATTTATGAACTCGTTACAGTAGCAACAATATGCCTGCTCCCATAGTGTAGATATTTTTGTTATTTTAATTTTTACTGTACACTATAGCTAAGCTGCTGCTTTCTAGTACTGTGCCTTTTCACGTCCTGCCTACAAGCATGTAGGGGATGAAAACACTGTATTTTTTAAAATAAAAATAATTAAAAACTTAAAATGGCTACAACTACATCAGACATGAACAAAAAATGTAATTTTTGCTGATCTTTACATTAGTGTGCATTTCATACTGTGATATAACTTTAATGTTACTTCCGATGGTATAAATTAGAGTTCTAGGAATTAATTTCCCTTACTTACCCTCCAGTAGGAAAGACATTCCTTTGTACAAACATTGACTGGAGTTCTACAATGAAAAATGGTTGCCCCAAATTTTGAAAAAAAGTGAGATAGTCGCCAATAATTGTCAACTGGAGGTCATTTTTTCTACCCAAGGGGAATGGTTTTGAACAATAAATGTGAAACCTGCAATCAGTAACTGTTTTAATAAACCTATTTATTAAAACTATTATTAAAAAAATGATCTAATGTTGTGCCAGTTCTGCCATTTTGTTTATTGTGAAGTGGCACCAGATGGCACAACCGACTACTCGGTTACTGTATTAACTGTTTTGGGCAACAGTACAAACTATTTTAGGTCACGTTACCTTGCATTAGCCAACTGGGATACAGGTTTAAATTAAGTTTAATGAACACACTTTGCAAAATGTACTAGAATGTGCAAAAACGACTCTCTGGAGGCCAAACTGTACAGACGCGTTTAACACAGCTGTCTTCTACACAACATCTATTTACCATTGCCATTGCTCCTCTTACCACCACTGTGCTTTTGAACACTTCATCTTAAATATTATCTTCATATTAAAAAGTCACTGAAGCACACAATCACAAAGCAGCAATCTCATCTGTTTGGTCAGCACCATTAGTGCTACCATGCTTCTGGTTCCTTTCACCTTGCACCTCAAAATGGAATTGTCTTTCTCTCCTTTCACGGTCTCCTTGTCTTTTACGATGTTTGCAATTATTCCGGGTGGTTCTATTACAATTACTTTCATACTGTTTTTTTTTTTTTTTTTTGCGTCTGTGTGAAGATGCTTTCATCAGTGTTTTACAGATACTCTTTAGTTCTATATCACATCTAGAATATATTTTTTATATCACTGCTGTTGAAACTAAGGCCTGACCTCAGACAGCATCACCAGAACTAGTCACTCCCCTTAAAACAAGGGAAGAGAGCTTGGTGCTTCCACCAGGGGGCAGCAATCTCCCTGCTATTGCTTGTTGGTGGACAAGACAGCCTAAACTCAGGAGTTAGCTTTCAAGTGTGTAAAATAAACAAAACAAATAAATATAATAGTTACACATATTGCCTTTTGTCAGATGTGTGGAATTGCATATTTATTCCAATAAGAAAACCGGTTGTCATGAGAATTGAACATGTTCCATTTAAGGAATGTTCATAGGCAAAATACACATTTCAAATCTCCTCAGTAATTTAGTAATTCAACACAAACAGATGTCAGTATTATTATAAAAGGAAACAATGTTCCTTAAAATTGATTTATTTACAACACAATATTGTAACACCAAATACGTGTCTTTAGTACAGTAAGCCTAAATCTTAAGAAAACAAAGGGGTAGTGGGCTGATCTGAAGCACGAATAGTGCATTCTGTTTTTCAGTGCCAGAGGACATTTTACAACTACAATATAGCAGATGTGATCCAGCATAAAGCGCTCTTCAGTCACAAAGCTCTTTGAAAAGGTACTAGCATTCCAACAACAAAAAGCTGCTCAGTGTGCTCCCCACCATACCCCAGCATGTGCTGCAGCTTTCTTGTTTAATTGATAGAAAGGCAATCTCGCCATTACATTTTCTCACTGTGGTTTTTGCAACCAAACGCAACGCCTGCTAATTCTTCAAGTTTCCCTTGATAATCGGCTGCAAGCAAGCACACTTTCTTTAATTAATTATTCTGCTATCCAACATCAAGAATCTCCATGTGCTGCATTCCACTCAACCTATTCCCAGGACAGCAACAGCAGGGTAAACACACTCTCCAGGTTGAGTGCCAACATGTACTGTAGGTTTCTTAACTATTGTGCTGTTTTTAAACCTGCGAGGCAATAAACACTTTAAAATATTTAAATGTCACACTGCCTACCACCTGCCACACACTCACTTCAATTGCACAGATCTGCCACAAAGTTACTGCATACTATATACAGCAATACTCCCTAAGCCGTTTCCATTAGGAGTTAATTTGGCTTTCATGAGCTACTGTAACATCTGCCTGATGCTTAGATACCATCAGCTAGTGTAATGAGATGAAAGTCCTATAAAACCCTGCAGACTCAGTACTGTAAAAATGTTAATCCTCTTCAACCTTCCTATTTAAATAGTGCTATCCAGGAGATCATTACTTAAATAGGAAGGTTGCTGTACTGTAAATAAAAAGAAAAGAAACCCTCAACCAGCACTGCTCCGATGTATTTTCTTTAGGTTTGCATGAATTACAGCAATGTATATGTGGGGCTAATCCAAGATCACCAGACTAACTGTACATGTGAACCAAGCCAGTTCCAAACATTTCCATATACAACTTTATTTATTCCAAACATTTTTAAAATAAAATGTTACTTTGAGCTGTTATTAGACAACATTAATTGTGATATCCTGTGCGCACATGCACACACACACACACACACACACACCACACATACACAGACACACACACACACACACACACACACTGACACACACACACACACACACACAACACACAGACACACACACACAGAGACACACACACACTCACTGACACACACACACACAACACCTTTCGAAGGTACAGTACTTTACAGACTGAAAAAATTAGCAGTTACAGTAGCAAAATCACACTAATTTTAAAGTGTGATGTTGGTAATTCTGGGATGACGGCACATTGATTTACAGAGGGCTTTCAGTTTTCTGCATCCATCTACATTGTTGATTGCTAAACTTGCCATTTTTTCTAATATTCCATTGATTACTGGCGTGGGGTGTAGAAGCACAACAGTTTCAATGCAGAAATCAAAGGTTGTTTATTTTGCTGGACACGCATACAATACTGTAATCAAACTCATCCTAGGGAATCATAAAATACAGTTGTACATCGAATGTCATTGCAATGTTGAAACTGATAAGATACCAGTAGTGCCAGAGTCATATTTGAACACAGTACTGTGTGTTTTTATTACGTCAAAACCCCAATAAAGCTAGGTACAGTACATCAATATACTGTAGGACCATTTTTGCTGAATCTACTTTAGTTACATTGTGCACGACTTCAGACTGCAACACTCCAATGATACCTTTTTATTAAATAAATAAATTAATAAAATATAATTACGTGGTAAGAGATATGTTTTACAAATTGCCAGTTGCAATCACACAGAGGGTTGTATGCTTTTCTCTGTCGTTGGAAACACTGGTGTCCTGAAGATCAATGAAAGGCAGGGTAAGTAGGAAGTTGAATGAACTGTGCAAATGATATTGTCCCATGAGAAAATTAGACAGGAAGGAACATGTGAACTTGAAAACTTCGTCTTACAGCTTTCACATGCAAATCAAAAATTTACTTTAGAAACTGAAGTCTGCATACTGTAGTTTCAATGTTTTACAGTATACTGTAGTTACAGTATGGATTTATTATAACGACTCCTCCAAGTATCTTTATTGAACTGAATATTTCAGCATTCTGTAGACTTTTTAAAATAAGTTGCTACTGTATGTACGGTAAATGATGCTTTTTTATTGCAGCCTATACAGTAATATTTGGTGTAATATATTTGACTTAAGTTTAACGCACAAAACTGACTAGGTAAAAAGTCATGCGTCTTATGTGTTACTGTAACAAGTGCGCAATACAATACTTTTTAAAAACTACTGAAATTTCAAAACAGCATTTCAAATCTCATACCCTACTTCCCCAAATCAGTGTCCAAGATAGAATGACAGTATTATACGAGAAGAGGGCAGCTAATAGTACTTCTAAAAGAACACAATAACAAACTTTGGACAAAAAAAAGTTATTGGAACGTTGAAAACGCTCGGTTTAACTTGCTACTTATTCAGAAAACCCAGAAGCTACTAACACTGAGCAGTTGACATGTCTGAATCATTTCTGCTATTTTTGATGTGTTTGTATTGCATTGCTATTACCTTAGGAGGAGGCCCATGCACAGTATTTGGAGATAATGTTGCTTGTCCTTCACATTTAAAAACAATGTCAATAGTATGAAGCTGAAATTCAGATTAGTCTCCACTGCAGTACTGTAGTCTGTGACCAGTCTACAGTACTGTATCTCTTGTGGTAAACAGGCTTTGTTTGTGTTTTGCAACCACTTCAGGTATACCACCACAACCGGACGTGTTAACATTTTAGAACACTTTTTCTGCTTCTGGTGTTCATTCTTGAATGACAGGAAGTTTGCGTTTCACACAATACATTGCACTGTGTTGAAATGTGCATATGCCGATGTGAACTGAGCAAGGGAAAGTTACATTAGCTGTGACAGAGAGCAGACGTAGTCCTCAGACCCCCAATCTTCTCCCATCCATACATTTATTTGAATTCATAAGAATCATAATAAACAGTTTAGTTAAATATAATATGTTACGTCTGTGAAACTGACTGGAAACATATGAAGCCCTACTGTTGTGCAAGCACAACAGTCTGTACAGAAGTATTTTTTAAAAGCAGTTTCTCGCAATAATAAAACAGTACCCTGATCTTTTTCCTGGATGAGCCAATAGTCAGACGTACTGATTTACAGTAATGCCCAATACTTTCTGTTCTAGCAACTAAGTTGCAAGTTAAACTTCTCTATTTGGTATGGTATTACTAAGGGGATCTTTTGAAAGCTATCATTTCTATGACTAAAGTACTGCCAAGTTAGACACTAGTTCTACAGAATTATCCCATATTTATATTTGCACTGCACTGCATTTCAACTTACGACCTTTGTCTGTATGGGTCAGTCTCCCCATCAGAAAGTGATTCCCTGCACAAGAAATAAATCAATTTCACAAAGGACAGGCCATTAACACAATGTGCCCTGCGTACATATGGCAGGTGTTTCCAATATTTTCCTGCAACTTTTGTGTACCCCATTATCCTGCACAGATGGAGAACAAGAGTTGTTTGCATGTTGTTTTTTTTAACTAAACAAGACAAACTTATTGGAATATTTACAATACATAATTAATAAAGATTTCATTTTTCCCTCTTAGACTTAAGCTAATGTGACTAGCAGCTCTATTCAGCACTAAATGAGGCAGTTCAAGTTTTTGCCTTATATGGGCACAGGCACTAGGAAGTAACCGACCACAAGCACAATGGCTGCTTGCTTGTTCATTTGCTTTTCACAGTCAGCTCAGTCGCAGTGCAACAGCATAGGCCACCCACCCCGTCCCCCAACCAGCAAGAAACACATACAATATTGTACAACTACAGTAGGTTCAAAGCAGTTCATACAATTTTAGAAAGCTAGTGATATATTTTGTTAAAATATATATCCTACACAGTATACATACTGAACGTATACACTTGCTTACTTTTAATTCTCCAAAACACCCATGCAGTGGTTGATAAATTGTACTGTATACAATATGGATGAAAACACTCGCAGGAAGCTATGGGCCATTTGTTTTTCAGTGTCCTTTCCCACTGCTGCTGACTCACATTTTTTATAGAACAGACAGTAGTTTGAGTAGTAAAAGCTATGAATTGCATACATTTGTGTGTTTTAATATGCATGCCATTGCTGGCATTTACTGGACAGCCCAGAAGTATAGATGCTGTGTCCTATCAGTGTACCTCCCACATGCTCGCATTGTGAATGGTACTTCTGTTTAAGTAATCTCTGCATCTCAAAGGAACTATAGTGCAACCAAGAGTCAGTTTTTCATGTCCAATAAACAGTTAATTTACCAATGTTTCAAGCGCTCTGTCACCCTGTGTGATGCATCACCCTTGTTTAACATGTTCTCTCAATATGCAATTTAATATGGTTTCTTAGCAACAGTATGCGTATACAGTACAGTGGAGTGTTAACCAGGGTGTGAGGGGAATTGTTCAGGGCATTTATCATTCTCTGCAGGATGTGCAGTAAGGCTGTATCCCATTTTTCTACTGAGAGAGAATTAATTTAATTTAACTGCAAGAAAACACCGATGCCCTAGTTGTTTTTTTTTTTTTAACCATACTGCACATGGTACAGTAGCACTGGAAAAAATATTGAAATATTCAGGAGGAGACATTATCATGTTTACTTTCAGCTAAAGCATCAAACACAATTTATGCAGCTTCTCTGAGCATTTGTTTTTAAAGTTTAAGTAGTTGAGAGCGGTGATAAAACAAACACATAGCCAGGGCTGGCACATTCAGAAGTCTATAGCTGCAGTATAACTGTCCAATGTAGTTTAATTTTTCATGAGTGCAATCTGAATAAAAATGCAAAGGTAAGAACGTGAAACACTGAATGAAGTGGTTAAAAATATTTTTTATAGAATTTATCAGATTATATCCAAATATCCAGCTGTCGATAAGAGACTAAGAGTGTATGGCCACATTTTGGTGAAGATGGGTGCAAAATCAAGGACGCTATTGTGTTCACCATGTACAGCATGACAGACAGACGGACAAACACCATCAGCACATAAGGGCAGAGTCAGGATGAATTCCCATAACTCTGTAATATCATATCGAACACAAGTCGCGATAAATAAGCTTCTTTATAAAAATAATTCTCTTTCAAAACAGCTTAACAAAAAAAGAAAAACACTACAAGTTCAGTATCTACTTGGATATTCTTGGAGAAAATGGAGGTACCCTGTGTGCACAATATGCTACACTAAGGTTATCACACCAACAGAAAACAATTGTGGACTATTTTAGAAAATAGCAGGTGGGCTGTGTGGGTTTTTTTTTTTGCAGACACCACTGTAAACTATTCTATGTAAATTTAAAATTGATTTATTATGTCTTTATTGGGTGCAATGTATGTAAGGTACTGTATGGTGTCATTGCTTGTAAATGTGGCAACATTAACTATTTTGTTTTTTGTGTACTATTAAGTAGTTAGGTAAAAAGAAAGTAGGGCTGTAACAAAGGGTACATTATTGTTGCTAATTTGCATAATTTACCAGTGATATCACCATAGCTACAGTACTAGTTTATATTTGATTGTAATCCTATTAAACTTACAGGTAATCCATATAAATAGAATAAAACATTAGCGTGTTTAAAATGTTATATAGAACAGTGTTTTTATAATTTAAATAAAAATGCATGTTTATGTACATGTAATTGATGCAGCTTGCGATGTATAAAGTAAGCTTGCATTGCAGAAGCACCTTACTGAGGTGGTCTCGAGCCCGGTATTAAATGCTGCATAGTGTGGACGCAAACCGTATTGAGCACTTCTAAGCCAGTTTAAAAGGCAACGAATACGGTTTAAAAGGCATAGTGTTTTTACAGGGCCTTAGGCAAAACAAAGCTTTATTTAACAGTCACATTTTACTACTTTAATACTACTACTAATAAAAATAAAAACAACAACAAGAACAAGAACCAGGGCTTGAATTTCAGCATGGGATCGTGGGGATTGTGGGAATCGCTCATTTTCCAAGTTGCTCCTGCATATCTGCAACTTTCAGTGCGGGAAAATCCTGCATAGATATTTTAAGACATCAAGCTACTGTATTTCACCCAATTTAGAATGCTTGAAACGCTACAACAATCTCTAAGGAAGTGGGTGTCAGTGACGAAAGCACTATGAGCCGCATTTTGAGTAGTTCTGGTTAAAATAAATAAATAAAAGTAGTGCTGGATATTTTAAGTGCCACGAGACTTTATTCTCTCGTACGTGAGTCTTGGATGCTCTCTTTACGAACTCAGTACAATGCAGTAAGTGAACAGTTTTGAAAAAAAGACGATATTAAGTCTATCTAGGTGGTGTTTTGCAAGCGGCGACTTTCGCTTTAATCTTCATTTTGGGGCACCAGCGCACTGAAGGTTACGCACATATTACTCAGGCACCGTAAAAGCCACCTACCTGGTTCATGGCGCGTTTAAAAGTACAGACTCTCCGCTTTCCAAAGACGTATTCAGTATGTGTATGCAGTACTCCTAGCTGGAACTACGATTGCCTGAAGTTAAGCCTCAGTTAACCCTGTGACACAGTTCACAGCTTAGGTTTCGTTTAGAATCTATTGCTCTGTCATTGCAGCAGCTAGACTGAAAGGGGTGGTATCATTAGAAAGCTTAGGTGCTCAGCTTCCCCCCCATGTTCATTTCATATCAGTTCAATGGTGCAGTGCTTTATTTTGAGCCATCTGATAGATTAGATTAGATACATACATACATACATACATACATACATACATAGCAGTGACCAAACATGACTTAGTTTGGAAAAAGCTGGGCTTATTTTCTTAATAGTGTCTCACAGTGATTAACAGCTGCAGGGCTCCTGAAAGCAGCTTATTTTAAAGCAACACCAGTGTGAATGATGATGCAGTAAAATACATTTTACTGTATTTTACGTAAAATACGTCTTGTAGATGTTACTGTGCCTTTAACAATAAGGGTTGATTGTGCTTCTAGCAGACTAGATCACTTGCGCGTTGCTGAGTGAAAAAATAATAATCTTGGAACCACACGACGTCCATTAACAAAATGTTCTGAAAACTTAACATAAAGAAAACAATTTAAATGAAGCAATATGCTCAATAATAATTAAGCTAAAAAGGAAGTGAAAAGGTTACCGTTTTTTTTTTTTTGTGAACTCCAATAACCCTATGTTATCTTTCCCCAGTCAAATCGTAGCGTGCCTAAATAAGCACGGTAATTTACCTTAATAAAAAAAAAGAAAAACAGTAATGAAAAAGAAAACGTAGAACATAAAAAAGAGCAACCAGATATAGTCAACGAAAACAACACATTATGCAAATTCTTTGTCGTATTATATATTTAAGGTAAGGCAAGTTTATTTTTCCATTAGAAGTGCTCCCTGCTATAATGTTCTGCCGCCCGGCCGAACAGAATTCCTGGGGAGGACCCTCATTCATTAACACAAGGCAGATCACAACACAGAATGAATGAGGATTGTTTTGTGGAAACCCATTACAACATGGCCTATGCACAGGATTACCAGGCACGATAATGCCTACACCAGTCTATTACAACAGGAACGTATTTATTGCTGTAAATGATACCCCTCGTTACCACATTATCTTTATACTGAAGTGTATTTAGACCAATGCCACATTCTGTAATCAGGCTGCATACCAATGACACAGTTACAGTATTTAGACCACAGCTGTATGAAACCGATATGAAGACTCCAAAGCAGATTGTGATAGGATACAGAAATGAGTCGATTCCAGCTCTGTCACTACTGCTGGAGGGAATTCTGTGGTGAAATATTAAGGTGGTCTGTAGTAACTGTGCGTCCAATGAACCAGTAGGAAAAACTCACCTAGCTCTACAGGAATTTATAGAAAAACTAGAGCTTAAAATGGTTCCACCTAGTCAACAATCCAATCTGTGGACAGTACAAAAGTTTGCACGATTGCCATTTGTCCATTAATTCACCTACTGTACCTGTACATATATTTTCAGAGGCAGATACTGCTTTCATAACAAAAGCGTGCTCACTGTATGAATTAAAAGTCCCCATTGGAACCTATTAGTTGCAAATTACACCTATAATTTCACAGAGAGTGTAGAGCAATGGTTCTCAAACTGGTTCAGAGTTTGTGTTTTTTTTTTAGTAAATAAATAAATAAATAAATATATATATATTTTTTTATTACAGCGCACATCTTAACCTAGGCTATACCGTATAATGGGCGGATACTTTATTTGGGCTTTATTGGCTATTTTGATTGGATCGACAATAATACTTCCACCAATCAGAGGGTTGCATACAGTACTCATAGCGATCCCGCCCTCTGTCAGACTGGTACACAGAACAGATTAAAGAAGCGCTGTACAAGGGAAATAATGTGTCAGATGTCAAAGAAGATATGAGAATGGCAGTGATGAAGCCAATTTACTTGAAAACATTTAAAAGTAGACTGGGCATTTCCATCAATGGATTTAAGAAACCCAGAGGCAGTGTAAATTGCCTGCTGCTGTAGTAGGAATGTTATTTTTTATGTTAAACATTTTTTTTTCTTTTAATTTTTTTTTACAAGGGTTTAATTAAGTAACAAAATAAAATGTTAAACGTTTTGCACCAGATGAAACTGATTTTGCCAGCGCTTGCTAGTCTATTAACCAGTTTGAAATGATTTTGAAACAAATAAAAGCATGTTTGCTTCGGCTTTATTTTTAAAGATTTCACACGTGGCAATACTGCCCTACAATTACTGCATGGTAGTACTGTGATCGTTCCACTGTGTTATGTTGTGAACCATACAGCAAATGCTTATCATAAACGTGTACTGGTTCTTAAAGGGCCATACAAGAACGATAAATACTGTAACTGATTAGAAGACCTTCTTTGTTCTTCTCCAAGTTGCTGCAGTTACATTGTAGATGCTATAACGAGTTTTAACAGACATTTAAATTAAGTAAACATTTATTTAAATGTTTTTGGAATTAAAAGTATGTTTGTAGGGGGAGGGGGGTGTCAAGTACCACAGACAAGAGGAAGAGGGCGTGACCCAAAAAGTTTGAGACCACGCACTCAGCATTCTAAACGTTTAAACCACAACATGAGCTATAAAAACAGATTAATTTACTAAGTTAATATCATGCTTTGTATGTTATTTATTGATTTCTAATACTGTATGATTTCTAGTACAGTAAGTGTATGGTGACTACCTCTAATCAAGCAGAGAGTGCACTTTCTCTTGCACTTGCGGGCAAAGACGGCGCAAGAAATATGCTCTCAACTTGATTAAAGGTAGCCACCGAGCACTTATACAAGAGTTTGCGCTGCTAAAATGGCGGTCACAAAAGAATAAGCATCTGGCAAAGACAAACCTATACAACAAGCTTCAAATCAAAAGTGTGGAATCATTTTTATCGAAGCACGAGCGTGCCACTACAGCAGCTGATATATAGCAGCAAGTATAAGAAGTGCTCTACAGGCCAAACATGGCCAGTTAGTGTTTCTCAAGAAAACCTTAAGTGAACAATATATGTCTTATAATTTAAAAGGGGCTTAGGTGATGTGCCCACAGCTAACACTGAAAAATGTAAACAACTGTCAACACGATTTTCATAAAGTACAGAGAAGCTAAACTATTTATATTTTATTTCCCTTATTGGCAATATTGAAAGATTTTTCTGGTGAATGTTTTGATTTTGAGGGTGTAAAGCAGGGGTACTCAATCATTTTAGTGAAGGTCCAGAATTCTTGGTTACAGCAAGGCCAAGACAAACAAACACAGAGCTACGCAAATATCGTTTTTACACATGTTGGTTTGAGAGTTAAAGGAGTTTTTGATGGGAATCAAAACTCTGTCTCATTTTTACTAGTCTGCTTTCTTTCCCTGCCATAACCATAGAATTGTATAACTACTGTATTCTTATGTGTCTGTGTTAGGCAAGCCAGTGTTTCACCATTGCAAAAACAAAGCAAACTGTAGCAAACAAACTGAAGCACAAGAAAAAAAAAATTCGCTGTGCTTTATTTTTCAAGTGAATTAAAAATAAAAACACCTTACAAATAATACAGAATACAGTAATTTTACATTCAGTACATTATAAAATCGGCTAAGTGGGAAAAGTGGCTGGTCCTCAAGAGCCTTGAGTTACAGATGAGCTCAGCAAGAACAATACAGAGATGCAATGATTTGCATCAGTCAGAACAGAGCTGTTACTAATATTAATAATGTTTGTCTTGGAGAACGAATATCCGCACACATAATATGATCTGCAGGTACTTAAAGGAAAAATGTAACTGCATGTGTTGTAAGCCTGATTGGATCGCAGAATTTGACAATTTAAATTGTCATCAGCATACTTATTGGTAAGCTTTGCACACATACAGCACATTTTTGGTGGATGGTGGAATGATGCAATATCCTTTGTGGCCGGGTTCTGTCCGTTGCGCTACCATTGCTTGCAAAGTGAAGCTTCGTACACACGGGTAGCACAGGTCGGTACCACATTGTGTGTTTAATTAGCCATAGAGAAGGGATATGTTGACGCTTACAAAACAGACCACAGCAGCCCACGCATGAGTTTCACTTCATTTGAGCTGCTAATACTGTTGACTTGTACATTGTTTCATTCATCGCTCGCACCGAGTATCTGCTACTTGCTATCACAGCGACACCTACCGTACCCTCTCATAAGAACCACACTCCCATAAGAACTATGCTGTCTGAAACTGAGTACCCCTGGTGTATAGTATGAGCATGTTGAATCCTTTCTCTCAAATGTAAACAATTATTTTCATTTATGTGTCATATTTATTAATATGTTTACTGGTAATGTAGATTACAATAATAATTTCATAAACAGATTGTTAAGAATGGCATGTTTTGCGGTTAGTAACTTTTGCATATAAACAATGCTGATATAATGAATGGATTATACTGTTGTATACATTGGAAATGTTTCATACTGGCATATATTCAAGCTATTCCTTACACAGTAGTCTCTGGCTAAGAGAACACACCTCAGGAAGCACTAGACCACCAGACACAATATGCCAAGGCCAACCATGATAAGAATCAATAAATACAAATGTATTTATTATTTGTCATGACACACGTGCATCAACATAGGAAATTAACAGAAGTAAGAGAAAACCGTATGTTAATAAACTATAATAATAAACTGACAAACTAAATGAACAAAACACCCCTACATACAGTAAAAATGCAGCAGAAGCAGCAGCTCTACATTACTCTCATGATAAGTCAGTTTTTAAAACATTTAATAAATTGATGATGATGATGATTACAAAACAGTACTGTATCAGTTTTTAATCGGTTGGCAATGAATCGTTATCCGTGCCAAAAAGGTGTTCTTTTAAGCAAAGTTCCTGTTCCTTTAGCCGAAGCATTTACAATGGGAAATATGTTTCACCAGAAGGTTGTTCCCTAAACCGAAGTGTTCTCTTATGTTGAACAAGTTTACCATTGTGAAAGCATACAAAGTATAATAAGGCATAGTAAAAGCATGGTAAAGCATAGCAAGGTATGGTAAAGCACATTAATAAACATGGCAAACCAAGCCGAACTACAGTACGCATAGTATAACCATGGGAAAAGCGTGGCAAAACTGCAAAGATACCTTGGTAAACGTTTATAAGAGATTATTATAAACGTTAAGCTACTTGAAATATTTCAGAAGCTGATATCACATTTTTTTGTACTTGTTTACATTACTACTTAAAAAAAAAAGAAACAGCAAATAAAACTTAGAATTTATCTTGCAAGTTCACAATAACAAAGACAAACAATTTGCCATGTTTTATTAATTGTATTTCGATACGCATCGTATCATAACTCATGTATCGAGGCAAGGGTGTGCAATTTTTTAAAAATAAAAAATAAAAAAAATTATTCTCCAAGGGAAAAATGCTAGAAAAATCTACTTGCCCCCTCCCCGTCACACAAAACACACACAAAAAAGTAGAATATAACTTGCAGGATTTTGGTTTTATTTAACAGTGAACACAATCAATCAATTAGTGATTAACAGGGGTGGGTCTAGCCTTGTAGCTTGACTGGTTCACTAAATTCTTCAAGATACACAAAAGGTTCCCTGTGACCCCACCTCAGCAAATGTGTGTATAATATACTTTCAGGAAATATTCCTTTCAGTGCAGTTTGGAACACATTTGCTAGTAAATTTAAGTAACATACTAAGAGTACAACTATAATAAGCAATACCTGGGAGTTAATAAAATATAACAGCAGCTTCTTCTGGGGTTTTTTCCCCCACTTTATCTATACGCTGAATCCAACTTCTGATGTACAGGTGTTTTAGTTTGTTGCATCACAGATACAAAATCATTGCCAACTATTATTGCTGCTTAATGGAATTCGGATTTTTCTGAAGTTTTCAGTTTTGTAACCGCTGAACCCCAGATTCTTAAAGGACTTGTGTATAACCTGTCAAGTTTCTCTGCATTCTTTACAGTTTTTCTACCAAAATGCACGCAATATTTACACTCGGCTCCATCAAATTCTGCAAAGACAAAATAGTTTGTTTTTTTTTCTTTTGTTTATTTCTATTATATACATTTTTTTTTTTTTGTAGGGCAACATTCTTTCCTTGCACTACTCTCACTGAAAAATAAATACATAAATAATGGATGAATGAATACTTACACATTGCCATGAAATGTACATGACATGTAGTCACTGTCAGTGTCCATTTCATTAATTATTATTATTATTTGTTTATTTAGCAGACGCCTTTATCCAAGGGGACTTACAGAGACTAGGGTGTGTGAACTATGCATCAGCTCCAGAGTCACTTACAACTACGTCTCACCTGAAAGACGGAGCACAAGGAGGTTAAGTGACTTGCTCAGGGTCACACAATGAGTCAGTGAGTTAGCTTGGATTTGAACCGGGGACCTCCTGGTTACAAGCCCTTTTCTTTAACCACTGGACCACACAGCCTCCTATAATTTAAATGTAGTATCCTCTAAACTACTGCACAGACTACAGTAACAATTCTTCATTCATTTACTTTTTTCCCCCTTTATTGATAATGTAAATAACTGTTCCTATCTTATAGCATTATTAGGTATCCATGGCATACAATAAAATCAATGTATAGTGAAGCAAAAGTACAAACAGTCGAAACTAGTGTAAATTTAAAACACAACTACTGTACCAAGGATCTTATAATGGCAAAGAAATTGGTGGGATAAGAGACAGCTGCATACCCATATCAGTCACTGAACTGTTTCTGATGGATTAGTCTCAAATTCTGATGATTTTACAGCAACAGAAACTATAATCTTTGGCAGCCTGCCCCTTGATGAACTGTAGTTCCATGCCGTCAAAAACATCCATCCATTTTCACTACTGTAGATCCTTAGAGGGAAACTTGGGGGAACACTGTGCTCTTGTTATTGAAGTTGTCTTACCTGTTCTTAAAGTTAATGCTTAAATGTAGAACTCTTATTTGTGATAAGCCATCTTTATCATTTCCTTACAACATACTGCAAGCCCAGCTTAGCGGAAAACAAGTATCTTTGAGCACTTAATTCTGTATTTACTCCACGTGATACCATTCAGCTCCCCAAAGCATGGCACACAGTAAGAAATTAAAGTTTGCCTTGTCTGCAATTTTCAACATCCACTATTTCATTTTTTATAATACCTGCGCTTTGTAAGACTGCAATTATAGAAGACTTACCTTGAAGAATGTGTCTTGTCATTTGATGTTGGCAAAGAAGAGCTTTCTCTTGAGAAGAAAATGCTCATCACATTGCTATATACTACTTCCCACTTCAGATAACTTTTAATGTGCAATATGCATTGGAACACATTATGCATTACTTAGCGAGTATACAGTAACTTAGAAATGTCCAGCTTCAGTAATACCACAGTCAATTCCGTGTCCAATACAGGGTAATAAAGGACCAGGGATCACATAGTTTGGAAGTGGTTAACATTAGAATGGCTGTTTTCAATGAACAGCTTTTAACAAGATGTCCACTTTAAGTAATGATTTTAGATAAAAACAGACTTACCAAAACGAGCAAAGAAAGACTTTGATCAAAATCTGTATGCAGTAACATTTAAACTGTCTTGACGTCTGGCTAAGTTTTATCTTTTTTTTTTTTTTTTTTACTGTCCATATTAATTTTTGATTCATGATAAACAGCTGCATGATTAAGCAATTGTTCCACGGCTCAAAAAGGGGTCCTGTGCACATGACAAAACAAGGGGCCAGCATGATTACTACTGTATCCGTAACAGGAAAGCTGGGTCTGAGAAGACATTTCAAGCTGCTTGATAATGTAATTCTGTGAGCGTATGCCTCTGCTACTACTTAGGGAATGTTGCTGAACATTCAAGCTCTTTTATAAAGTAGTTCAGGAAGCAAGACTGGAAGCAGGAATGTATCGAGAGGATATTTATGATCTTTACAGGAAACAACCTTGATACATATAATCCATTAGATGTACTAGTTACTATAATGAGTACTGCCTGAGAGAAAAGTGTTTTGTTTGTAACTAATATGCAACACAAGAGTTTCAGCTAATGCTGCCTTCAGTGTAGCGGCACACCAATGAAAGCACAAGTGTACATGTTGCTCTGACGTTTGTCTAGTTTCATTAGATTATGTGTATGAAGTTACGGGTGAACATATAATAATAAAGGGACGAGTCCTGCACACTGATGAAGATGGTGAGCACAACCTTACGAAATGCTTAAATACCAGGAGTGTCTTTTATTAACCTACAGTACAGAATGCATAAGCAAAAAGGTCTACATTGGTGACATGTTGGTGATTTGTGAGGAAGACATGCCTTTACTCAAATTGTACCCCAATTTTCACACACATATTTTAGGGCTCCTCATTTTCCCATTCTTGGGAATGGCAAATTCTGTTTTTCAAAATGACCAATTCTGTTTTTTTTTCAGTTTTTCAAAATGACATTTTTCTATGTTTTATTTAAGTTTTCAGGAAAATCCTTCTTTAAGCAGTAACAATGTACTGTAGGTCAGTCAACAAATAAAGGTGTTTTGAAAAAACAGATTATTGCTGGCATTACAATATACAGACTAGTCGATAGTTGTTTTTTTTTCCCCAGGTACTTTTCACTTTTCTGCATATACAACTCCAAAATGACTCCACAGAATAGAAAACTCACAAAAACAGCTAGTTGGTTTTTTAAACAATTCGACTCGCAAAGCACACAGGCAGCGGCGCAGCAGAGACAGACAGTACATCAGCACAACACCCACACCTGTTTTCTCATTATCCAATGATCCAAATAAACATACAATAACGTTTCATACAAGCGTCATCGCTGGGCTTCTGGGTAGTGTAGTTTTCAAAGAAATCCATTATTTTTTATAGGAGAATAACAGCGGTAAAAGACGGTTTGCGCAGTTGTGTTTTTTTTTTTTTTTTTTTTTTTTTTTTTTTTTAAGGTGCAGTTGCAAAGCAGAATTCCATTCCCAAAATGCTAATTCCGTTCCCAATGCCTAATTCCGCGATTCTGCGATCGTGGAAAATCAGTATCCCTATAATATTTGTAAATGAAAAGGAGGCTGTAAAATTAATTACTAACAGGTCAAAGCACAGTAAAGGGAGGACTGTATACATGCCAGCAACAGTAGTTCTTTTGTTGATAAATTGCTCGCTTGCTTTTCACTTCTCTTCAGTCTCAATCCCTCACTTCTGTCCTCTCTGTCGCCTCACTCTAAAGTGTAAACAGACATCATTACGCTTTGTCATGCCAACACAACGAATCCACTTTCTACTGCAGTACAAAATATCAAGAGAAAAAAACTGGGACAGACTGGTTGGACAAGGTGTACTCTAAATTGCAAACCAATTATTTTTAATTATGGCCCAACAATGTGAGCTGTTCTGCTGATGCAGGGGAAGGAGTATTGGGAAATTAGCACTTTGATTCCCTGCCAACCAACTGTGCTCAGCATGCAGGTCAATACACAGTATCAGGTATTGGTTGGCAATAGCTGCAGGCTATAGATCAGTCTGCTATTCTTGCCTCCCTGCAGAAAACATTGCAGAGTTTCTGACTGATCAACAATCTAAAAAGCACTCTAGGTTAATAAATGTTAAGACAGTAAAACAGACCTATATATGCCCACGCCTATAATACACTGCTTATTCATTAAAATGAATACAAAATTATGAATAATATATTCACAAAAAGTCAGAAACCTGGGCACAAAATGAAGTAGCCTATTTGTTACTAAATACTTACGAGGAGCATCATTAAGTGAATAAGCCTGTGGGGGGAAAAGCATCCAGTTTTTGTTGAAGCCATTTAAATAATTTACCAGCGTAACCCACCGAGACCAAGGCATTGTTTTCAGTAGCATCTGGAGGGCAAAGGCAGCATTAAGTTCCATTAATCAGACACTAAACGGTAACAGTAAGCAGTTTGCAGTTACACATGATCAGTCACAGGGAGGAGATCCCATCATCCAGATAGACGTACTCTTAAAGGATCAACTGGTTCAGTAATCCTCATATGATTACAGATCAGATTACAAATGGTAGCCAAACTGTATAGTGGGTTCAGAGAAAGAAAGATCGGTAGCATTCACAACATAATATAATACAGCAAGGATATTTCATGTCTATTCAGTCTCCCAATGTAAATGAAAACATTTCACAGAAGTTTGTAATTTGTATTGCTCTTCCTTAAAATATTCCAATACCTTAATAAAAATGGGGCCTTAATAGAAATGTTTTATTTGTGGGCTCTAGATTTTCTTTTTAAAAGAGTTCATTTAATCTCCAACAAATGGCTTATCTTCACAATCGCAAAATGACTTTTTTGGGCGCCGCAAGCCAGATAATTTCTGGGTGCTTTGACACCTAAGACAGGAACCATTCCATCTCATAAATCCAGCTGAAAGGGGGCGGAATAGCGGACCGATGGAGAACAAGGGGCCACGTCGGAACGAGAACAACCAAAGAGTAACACTCCACGTGGACTCAGGCACCGCCCAAAATAGCCAAACTATCCAATCACAGGGGTAAAGAGGACATTACAAAAGTATGAGTGTGACACTCAAACAGCGCCCCCGACACGAAATCCAAGGTTCTGATACACAAACCAGTCTCTGAACTGTGACAATCTGGAGATCCAGTCTGCGACCAGCTGGAATAGAGATACAGTTTTCGGACACTCTAATACGAGATAACTATTCTAGCGTTTGCCTTGGTGTGGGAGTCCACTGCGTACAGCGTTTAAAATCCTAAAAGTACTTGTAATCAAATCTCTAACTTAAAAGAGTTGGATGAACATTTGAAGTCGACGTAAATTGAAATATATTCAATTTATTGAGCTAGCAGTGCCGGAGTTTGAAGTGGAATATCCCAGACATAACCGGATGAAGAGTACACATGTTGGTGGAGGAATTGCTGTTTCAGTGGAATACCTAAATAGTTATGACTCTTTTGTTCTTTGCAAAAACATTTGTTTCGTACCCTGAAGTGGAGATGAAACGCAAGGAAGGCAGACCCCGGAACCTGGACCTGTCCTTGCCAGCAGGAGAGCCTTCGAGCGCCTGTATGGTTGAAGACACGGATCAGCTGGAGGAGGCAGCGAACATCCGATAAGTATTCAATGAGTAGTGTTTTAATCCTCTCATGAACTCGAGAATAAGCAGACCTAAATTAATGTTTTGTTTTAAGTGGAATGCAAAAAAAGTATTGCTTTCAATTCATGCTTTGAGTTAATGAACACTATTAGTATTTGTTTGTATGTGATTTATACAAATTGGCAATTGTCATTCTGCGTTAGAAGCTAGAATCCAAATTTAGCTGTCTTGATAATAGATCATTCTCGATAGGTTGTCTGGACGCAAAGAGCGTCTATGAACCAAATCTATCTATCTATCTATCTATCTACATTATATATATATATATATATATATATATATATATATATATATATATACACACACACACACACATCTATACATCTATATATATCTATATATACGAGACTGATTTAACGACACTTTGATTACACCGTGTAACTTTTTTTTTTTTTTTTTTTTGGTTCCTGGGTAGTAAGTGTTATTTCCTAATTGCTTATGCCTCAAAAGTATAGAAAATGGCTATTATTCCCCACAAACTTTGCTTTTGTGACCAGGACAGTGATATTTTGAAATTTACCTATTTTTCAGAACATTCCAGATAGATTCAGTGCTGAGTAAATTTGGAGTAACTTCTAGAACTTTCTAGAACTTTCCAGTAATATAAATAGTAGTATAAATCAGGGGCTTTAAGCCCACCAGTTCAGTTTAGTTCCAGCTGCCTAAGTGGATACATATCTGCATTTTTCTGAGATGGCATCAAGAGGCTGCAAACATCCGGCAGACGCATTTTGCTATGTCTGTGGCCAATTTATCAAGACAAGAGCGAAAAAGTACTCCGTGGAAGCATCTGCTAAGATGTGTGAGGCCTACAAGGCATATTTCGGCATGCCTGTCGGGGATCAAGACAAACCCTGGGCACCTCATTTCACCTGCGAGCACTGCAAAAAAACTCTGGAAGGTAAGATGGACGTTGCTCGGAATTTTATGTTATAAAATTTGTTAATTTTTTAAATTGTAAAAGTTTTTAATTTTAAAATGTTTTACAATTTTCAATGTTATTGAAAATATATATCATATATGAAAAATGTTGCGAGAATCTCTTACACATTAGTCATGGGTGAAATAAATGTATTTTTGTAGGATGGTACAGAGGGGAAAGAGAGCCATGAAGTTCACTATCCCAAGAATTTGGCGGGAACCCACTGACCACTCAAGCAACTGCTACTTCTGCATGGTGGACCCTTCCAAACGTCGGACTGGCAAGAATGCACCTGCTATCACGTATCCGGACCTTCCTTCATCCATCGCCCCGGTGCCACACTGCCATGAGCTCCCCGTACCCACTCCTCCGGAGAGAGAGAAGCCGTCTTTAGAAGAGAGCAACAAGTCAGAGAGCGAGGAAGACGTTGTAGATCCAGATGACAATTTCAGAGGTCGAGCTGAGGAGAGACACCCATACTACCCCAACCAAAAAGACCTCAAAGACTTGATTAGAGATCTTGGTCTCACCAAGTCCAATGCCGAGCTTTTGACGTCTAGGCTCAAGCAGTGGAACTTGTTGGATGAAAGTGTGCAAGTCGCAAATCAGAGGAAGCGTCACCAACCTTTTTCCAGCTTCTTCACCCGTCAAGATGGGCTCTGCTTCTGCCACAATGTGACCAGTCTGTTCGAGGCAATCGGAATCGCCTGTAACCAGAATGAGTGGCACCTCTTCATTGACAGCTCATCCAGGAGCCTCAAAGCCGTGCTGCTCCATAATGGTAACAAGTACCCGTCTCTTCCCCTGGCTCACTCGGTGCACCTCAAAGAGGATTACAACAGCATCAAGACCTTGCTGGACGCCTTGAAGTATGATGAGTACGGCTGGGAGGTCATAGGAGACTTCAAAATGGTGGCATTCCTGATGGGTCTCCAAGGCGGTTTTACCAAGTTTCCCTGCTACCTTTGCCTTTGGGACAGCAGGGACACCAAGGCGCACTACCACAGGCGGGACTGGCCACAGCGGACCGAGTTCTCTGTGGGGAGGAACAACGTCAAGTGGGAGCCACTGGTGGACCCCCGGAAGGTGCTGATGCCACCACTGCACATCAAATTGGGCCTTATGAAACAATTTGTCAGAGCTCTAGATAAGGAGTCGGCAGCCTTCAAGTACCTTCAAGACTTGTCTGTCTGAGGCAAAGGTCAAAGTCAGTGTCTTCGTCGGACCACAGATAAAGAAGATCCTGGAGTGCAATGAATTCCCCAAGAAGCTCACTAGTAAGGAGAACGCGGCTTGGAACAGCTTTGTCGCAGTGGTTCGGGGCTTCCTGGGCAATCACAAGGCCGAAAACTATGTGGAGCTGGTTGAGACTCTGGTGAAGAACTACAATGGGCTGTAGGATGTCCCTCAAAGTCCATATCCTTGATGCTCATCTTGATAAATTCAAGGAGAACATGGGAGCGTACTCGGAGGAGCAAGGCGAGCGCTTCCACCAGGATATACTGGACTTTGAACGCCGCTACCAAGGACAGTATAACGAGAACATGATGGGAGACTACATTTGGGGGCTGATTCGTGAAAGTGATTTACAGTATAATCGTAAATCTCGAAAAACTACTCACTTCTAAATCTTTTGTAGTCATTTTTGTATTACTTTAGTATAAATACATGTTAATTTGGATTCATATGTTGTTTTTTTCTGACTTTATGTGAACGAAAAGACACAAATTCGCCCGTTTTCTCATTGGAAATAGGTAAATTTCAAAATATCACTGTCCTGGTCACAAAAGCAAAGTTTGTGGGGAATAATAGCCATTTTCTATACTTTTGAGGCATAAGCAATTAGGAAATAACACTTACTACCCAGGAACAAAAATTGTGTTACACAGTGTTATCAAATATTACTGAAAGTAAATATTTGTGTTACTAACGATACCCGTTAAGACTAACCTTCGTCTTAAATAGCTGTCAGGAATGCAGTTGTAATCTTGAAGGGAACCTCCCATAGATTGTGTTGTATCGCTGATCAACCAGCGGGAGTGGGGTGTCGTTGTATATACTTTCTTTTCTGTACCATTTAGTTTACGCCCTCTAGTCCCGCAGTCGGAACACGGAACTGCACGTAAATATTATATTTCATAACTCATTTTTAATATTATTACAAAAGCAAGAGAGAAAAAAAGCTGACTAGATATCAAAATCGTTGTTTTCCTACCGTCAAACAGCGAAGGAATTTTTCGAATCCGTCATTTCACCGCTGAGATATCCCATTCATAATGTGTCTAGTACCCCCATGCATTCAAAACAAAAGCAATCGACTAGTATGCGTTTTGCTGCTCTGGTCTTACAACATTGATGACGATAAAGTCTCCCTGATCACGTTGTAGGGGAGGTCACAAGCCTTCCATTCATACGTTTACTTTGTTTGTAACCCAATCCATTACAGAGTAATCGATGTGCAAACAAACACGCCCACCTCTTGAATGAGATAAGGGAAAAAAAACAAAAACAAAAACAAAAAAAACCTTTCAAAGGCAAATGCATGTGGCAATGGCTAGCCTGTGAGGTAAGAGAAGAAAACATCCCTTTTAGAACTTAGTATATCAATTGACATAAAGATTTACACAATGTTTATTTTTGGAGAGGTTTGGGGACCCTTGGGCTTAGCTTTGTAAAAACTCCTGTAGAATTTGATCCCTTTGTTCAAACAGTTCCAATTTTTACCCAGTATATTAGACATGTTGGTGAAGCACTGGAAAAAAATCTGGCTCTTTTCATGTGCTACAAGTTGAAAAAATTGCTATAGAACATAAAAAAATGAAAAGCGTTTGTTGTTTTTTTATGTATTTTTTCTGGATATCTCCTTCCAGTGTGGTACTGAGTAAGACTTTTATCACACCTGAGGTTTTAGTCTTGATGCCCAAGGGGTTACCTTGAATTCAAGCCCTGAACCATGCCTGTGCTGTCTATACTTATAGATATTGTGATTTATTTAAGGGCACAGCCCCCAAGGCGGAAATTGTCTGTGAGGGGCTGGGGTTTTGACAGGTTAATTCTTCCTTGTTGTATTATTTTAGTTTAGTTGTTGCACCTTTAATTTTTCCTTTATTTAGGTTTCATTCCTAATAAAACTGTTCCTTTGTTTTCACCAGAAACGTTGTCTAGTCTGAATATTTCGATAGAGGTCGGGTTCTACTGATTTGAATTCAAAACAAGGTATTTTATTATTACAATTTAAAACTAGTCCAAATACAAATAAACCTTGCACACTACATCCAAGAGGCTCTGTTACTGTACAACTAGTTTTACATCAGCTCTTAGATTATTCTATGAAACATCCTGTTTTCCCTTACATGTGTATGGAATTATACAAGAGGCCTTGGTGGATTAACAAAAGATTTGACACACTTGCAGTATGCCAGCTTGATGACTACAGTACAGCAGTCTCACAATACACTAAATGCTGCCAACAGCTTCACAGCCGCTACAGCATTTTGCACTCTTCTTGTCCTTTCACATAGCCTGTAAAGACATTTACACCACAGCAGGATTTCTGGAGTTGCCAGACAAGGCTAAAGCAGCCATTCATTAATTGATTAGAGTCATTACTTAAAGCTTTTAGGCCAGGAACATGAGGCAGGAATG
Source organism: Acipenser ruthenus (assembly GCF_902713425.1). Taxonomy (NCBI): domain Eukaryota; kingdom Metazoa; phylum Chordata; class Actinopteri; order Acipenseriformes; family Acipenseridae; genus Acipenser; species Acipenser ruthenus. Next base: position 11,584,147 of record NC_081193.1, read on the forward strand.
TTTTACAATAAACAGAAAAACAGTTCTGCAATTTAAAAATGCAATAAACCTGAAACACCTCATGACTTAATACAATATGAAACTAGAGTAAATTGAGTAAATTAATTATTTGTATGCCTGCTAATTAAGTGAGATGCACAATTATATAATTTGACTTGAATATTGTACCTTCACGTACACACAGCACAAGGAGAACGACATCTCAGGGCAGCAGTGTGGAGTAGTGGTTAGGGCTTTGGACTCTTGAGCGGAGGGTTGTGGGTTCAATCCCAGTTGGAGGCCAATGCTGCTGTACCCTTGAGCAGGTACTTTACCTAGATTGCTCCAGTAAAAACCCAACTGTATAAATGGGTAATTGTATGTAAAAATAATGTGATATCTTGTAACAATTGTAAGTCGCCCTGGATAAGGGCGTCTGCTAAGAAATAAATAATAATAAATAATAATAATAATAATAATAATAATCATCATAATCATCATCATCATCATCTCTGGACCAGCAGTTAAAACAATATGGTAGAAAGTGATAATTTTAACATCTGTAAAGGAACATGACAGAGAATATGTGTATCAGATATGAAGAAAAAGTATCTTTTGTAGCCTGCAATCACCCAAATGTTCACTAGAATAATCTGATATTAAAACATGAATTAATAAATAAAGCAGATGACCACAGAGCAGCCATACTGGGTCACAGGTCACAGTGGGGTTTCCACAAAAACAAAAACATGTGGCCTTATACGGCTCAAATGGTAAACAAGGTCAAATATGAGTTGTTGATGAAGTTGCTGTTGATTTACAAAAAAAAAAAAAAACCCCAACATGTACCTTGAATGCTCAAGGAACAATTGTTATTTTGCTAATCTACAACCAGACACAAAGGAGGAAACCCCCAGCTGCTTGATCAACAGAGAGCACAGTACAATGCATACAAGGCTTGAGCATGTTGGTAAACTTCATGTCACAAAAATCTGAATTATTTACCCCTTTGTCCTGTAACAAATTTAAAAGCTGTGTTTTTTTGCTACTAAATTATTTAATTTCCTTGGGCAACTTAGACCGACAGGTGACCACACCAAAAATGCTGTCTGTTCTGGTGTAAAGTGGATACAACTAACAATTAGTACAGATTTTAAAGCATTACCTCTATAATTATGCATTAAAGCACAAGAGGGCATGGGTTGTGCCTGCAACCGACCAAGAAGTGACAATATCCAGCACAACCCATGCCCTCAGGTGCCTTACTGCTTTTATAAAACAGATTTATAAACGTTTTATAAAAAAAAGAAGAAGAAATCTATATCGTTTCTAAAGATATATTTTGAGGTATAGCCTTCCACAACAGAAAACAATATGACCTAAAAATAATATTCAAGTAAAACTTTCTTTTTTTTGTTTGTTTCAGTAAAAGCAACTATAAAAACCTTGCTTAGATGTGTTTCAGTTCATTGTTCTGACTTTAAATAACTATCCCTTCCTGCATATTCAAGGTAACGTTGTTAGTAGGTAATTCACTCCCATTGGCTCTAGCGTATACCAAACAGCGGAAGAGTTTAAGGTGCTTTGTTGGCAGGGTTGGCGATTTTTTTTATTAAAAAAAAAAAAAGTTATTTAAATTGATTTTTACTTTTTTTTTTTTTTTTTTTAATTATGGAATTTCTTTTGTAGTACCGTAGTACAGTATCTTCAAACTGTAAATTTAAGAATGTTGGAAATGGTGGTTTGTGAATAGTTACATACCAAACTAAATTACGCCATCTTAAATGAATGCATAAATAAAGCAAATTATTTATCATTGTGGCATCCTCTAAATGTGAACTACAAGAATTTAGCGATGGAGTACGCCAGAGAAAAATCCCCCTCACTCATCCCAGTCATTCTTTTCTTTTACTTTTCTTTCTTTGATTTCCTCTTTCTGTGTCAGTCCAAACACATGCAGTTGTTACTTAGGACTACTTTGATTTTTATAGTGTGTTCAATTGTTAAAGATCCTGATTGCACCACTAAATAAACCTGGTTTCAGCGGGTCTTAACACAGACCCCATTATCATCAGAATCGCTTCTGTGAATATGTTAATGATGGGGCAGGAGCTCTATAACGGGGCAAGACATGTCTTCAGAATACCATTTCAGTGCAGTATTTTTTTTTTTGTCTTCGCTCCATTTATGCGCCACAGAATGGGGGGCAAGTGCCGTTCGCACTTGCACTCGCATTTGCGCTGTGATCAGAATACAGCCCTGAGACGTGGTTAAGACATCAGGTGTATACTGGTTAGCAAAGGTGCAGTGATTTGCCTTTGTTCCCAAGTAGTTCCTAATCGTGACATTGTGCTGGATATTGTAATAGCTTGGAACCCTGACGGACCTATCAGCATGCAGTATTCTAACAATCCATTTTATAATTATCATTCTACTAACCGTTTGTCCTGATAAACCCCCTTCAAAGTTAAACAATTTTCTACAGCTTCTCAGTAACCAGACATAAATCTCATCTTATGGAAAGAAACCATTCCGTTTATGTCCACAGATTCACATTAAAATCAAAACTGTAAGGGGTGGGGGTGATGCAAGCGTGATGGCATTCAATAAGAAAGCATCCAGTCAGTGCTTCCAAAAGTGATGGAATTGAACAGCTTAGTACCAGTGCAACTGTCTGTTTCTTTTGAATGATCAGCCAACAAACGTGAAGTCATTAGAACACAGGTTGTCTCAAAAATGGATTAAGGCTACGATTTTGGCCCGGTGATTTTTAGTACATTTCACGGGCGAAAAAAAACAAGAATTCACAGAAAGGTCACCAAATAATGTAGCTTTAGCTACACCAACATACACAAGAGCTTTTAAATAGTACACCAAAACCAGTATATAAAGACTACTGCTTTTGACTGCAGGCAAGTTTAAATGTTACTTTAGAGTACAAAGCTTAGTTAAAGGTCCTTTCACACCAACGTAACATTTATTTTTTTTTTTTAATAGTGTACGATGCAGGCTTTCACACCGGCGTCCTAGCAAAACAGACGGGATCTGAAATAAACTGTGTTCCTATTTCTCTGTGTGCGTCCGGCGTAAATGTACATATATATACAAAATCAGCATGTCAAATAACTTTTTATTACCGTGTTCAAAATGAAACTATATATTTTTTCGTCAATAATAAGAACAGGACGTTTCAATTGGTTGTTTCGGAGTAGCCTACAGAGCACTGCCCCTTTAAAAATAAAAACAAACAAGAAAACAGAGTTGAAAAGTCACACAGGCAGGTACCATGTCCAAGAAACGGGGCACCACAAAGATCAGAAAAAAAGACCAGAAACAGATAAACCTCTCGTTTTATCTACAGTTTGCAGGAAATAAAACAGATGTTCAATGGCAGTCTAAAGTATTTTCATGAACAATGTTTAGTTTTAGAGAAAGTGAGTATTTATTTTCAACAGACTACTTGGGTAGACTACATTACATGAAAAAAAAGTTAAGAAATAAAATGTAAGTATTAATTAATATTTTTTGAAGATGCAAGCGCACTTTGTTTCAAAAATAAATTAAGCACTGTATGTATGTGAAGCTCACAACCGAGTTTACAGTAACATCCGATCTGTGTTCATTTACATGCTCGCTCAGCTACAAAATAATAATAATAATAACAATAACAATAATAAATAATAATAATAATAATAATAATAATAATAATAATAAAATACAAATCTCATTCACTGACCTACATAACGACACGTAAATGCTGCGTTCATACACAACCAAACAATTTACAGATACTCGCAGATTTGTATTTTCAGTGCATGACACACTGCATTTTTAAAGGAAATAAAGGAAGTGCCTAACCAAATGTGTTTTACATCCATTTCCAAGATTTCACAGACTTTTGTTCAAATTCATGATTTTCATGATTTCCATGACCTCCGTGACAAAATCGTAGCCTTAAATCATAGTATCTTACCGTATTACAGTACAGTACAGATAAGAATGTTAATATGTATAAATGTGATGCTTTATTTGTAATCAATAATTAAGGAAATAATCACTTTAAAAAAATGGAAACGAATTGTATGGGGACATGGTGTTACATAACACTTATTTCCTTCATAAAAATTAAAGGGCAGCCTTAAGATCTTTTTTATAGGCTATTTCTGAAAGACTGAAAATTATATAAAGTAGCCGTGATTATTTAAGAGCGATCACAAATGCATACTGTGACACAGGAAATCTTTTTTTTTTTTTTTTTTTATAGCTGTTGAGAGGCGTATTATATACTGGGCGGTGTACCATCAACACCTTTTCAATATTATACAAACACCAGCTTCATGACAGCAGCAGCTACAGCTGGGCCTGTTGGCAGAAACCTTTCATTGAGCTCTAGCAAGCAATCTCTGCTGGCCTAAGCTTTGAAAAGCAGCTCTTATAATATAGGCTACTCCTTTCGCTCATTTGGATCACAGGCAAAACTGTCGGAAACAAAGGTTTTGGCTAACGACAGTGTGATAACAGCATCAGCTGCCTTTGAACAAAACAGTCCATCATTATACTAACGTTTATTGTATTAAACATCATACAACGTAGCTCATCGCAAGTGCAATATTGTGATACATATGGTGCCATTAAAAATAAACCTGTGGTCTTCACAAATCTGTCAGTATATGACGTGAGAGAGCTTTTAAGCAGTCATACAACAGGTGTAACTGATTTGGAATCCCAATAACTACCAGCAGATTCAAAGGTACTGTACAGTCAGCCAGCTCAATATCTAACTCAATATAAAAGCAGGAAGTCTTGCTACATGAAGATAAGGGGAACTTGGTTCTTGGTTAGATCTGTTTATCAGATATTTGACACCTGGCAATAAATGTAGCACGTTAAAAAAACAACATGTTTTACTGTAGTTTTGACTGTTTATAATCTGTGAACACTGTACCTTTAAACCCTACTGCAATAATGGGAAAGAGGAACCTTCACATAATAACTTCCAAGCTAGAAGCCTATTGTTTGTACAAAAGGGGCGAGTAAACCAACATTTAGCACTAAAACAAATTGACAAAATGACAATAAATGCACTCTCTGCATATACAGATAAACAGCATGTTCACCAACTCAAATGTCAGCATAACTGTCGTTCTATTTAAAATCTAAGAGAAGTCTGATCAAATGTTTGCTGTGGAGTATATTAGAAAAAAAAAAGCTATAAACCAATAACTACTGTACAGTAGGGAGTATCTGTATTTTTTGTTCCTCTTTTCAATTGGAATATGACCAAACAAAAGACAAAGGTACAAAGGTACAAAGGTACAACGGCCGTGTCACAATGAGGCATACAGGAACCATAGGGGCAAAAGAACTTCAAAACACACACAATAATTCTGCCTTTACAAGACGAATGAGGTGAATTTCTTAAAAGGAGTGTGTTCTGCATCTTTAAGTTAAATACAACTGGTGACTGTGATGTTACCCATGTGAACGCACCAGCGAGTGAAGTTTGATGGAATGACCCATTCACTTAACACCAAGCTATGTGTTTCTGGCTACATACTAAAAACACAGCAAGTTTCTGTATGTTTACACTTTTCAGTCGGGCCCTGTACTGTATGTAGCCTACACAGGGTTCTCCCCAGGCCAAGTGACTGCCGCTGCCTTGCTGCAAAACTGGGGGCCGTCTGGCTGAACAACTCGTTTTGCTGTTGCTACTGTGTCTTTAACATCAGTTATTGACAGCACTGCAAGCAGGCTCAGTCCCTCCTTCCCGATGGGAGACAAAAGAGCATGGAAACCGCACTGACTAACAGCTGCGTTGTAGTGTTACGCCATGGTAGGGCAGGTTTCTGTTTTATGCACTTCACAGGCTGAAACGTTAAAGTGACTTATAAAAAGTGAAATTATTATTATGGAAGCAAAAATGTGAAAATGACCATGAAAGTAATCAAACCGAAAAGGGGAACAAAATGTAGAAAGCAAGTAAGAGCAGCCCACTAACCAACACAGCAAAATATAGAAATATATTTTTAAAAAAAACGATCCGAGGAAGCGCAAGAGAGGCCTGTGTGTGAAAAAAGAAACCTGGTGCTGATTAGGGGCGAGTCGATATACCGGTTTTGCGGTTTACCACGGGTTAGGTACATTGTAGTATTAATACTGTTCCTGTTATGCTACTCTGCAATTATCATAATTACGGTATTCAACGGTTAATGCTGTGCTCGTGTTCTTATGAACCAAGTGAAGGAAAAGGTTATTTTCATATGACCGCCTTTTTATTCAACATCCTGTACAAAACAAGTCTGATTACTACTCAGTGTTCTCACCAAGCCTCACACTTGAACATTCCATCCAATTCTACCTTGCTGTCAATCACCACCGTCACAGACGTTCTGCCTTTCCATTTCCCTGCTGCAAACATGCTTAACACAGTGTCTGAGGAAGATCTTTTTGTGAGCCGATACTGTATTTTGATAATGGTTCTGAAGGAAACTGTCAAACGACACAGAATACAAGTTTCAATGTCTCAGTTAGCAGAGTCATGAGACTGCAGCGGGACAGCTTACTTATTCTCACAGTAGTTTTGTTTAAACAGGTTTTTTTTACAGTATTCAAACTTTATGTAACTGAAAAAATCTTTTTTGTACAAACTCCACGTGTAATAATCATTAGTAACTACACTGGAAGCTTACTTGTGCAATGTCGCATGAACTTTAGCATTAAAATACATTTTTAATAGTGTTATATATGTATTTTATTTACCCAGTGCCAAAAATATATAGCTTCTCTCTGCTCTTAAATAATAACCTGTATTAGTAAATGTTTGTATTTTAAGCAATATGACCAATCGTTTCCTAAATCTGTTTACCATCAACCAAACAAAGCACTTTTTTTATTAATTTTTTGTACGTTACAATATTTCTAACAAACAAACGACAGCACCATGTTGTTTTAAGCAGAGGGCAGATCTTAATAATAATAATAATAATACATACATACTGTGGCAGTATAACATATTGTACAATTTCAGGATGTTCTTTTAAAGTATTCAAATTCTATTTCTGATTGACGTTAAAAAAAATTTTTACAGTACAACTTGCAATGCCAACAGCATTTTATACCAGCAGTACTTTTAGTGCTGATGCTGCAAATGCAATCTTTACGTTAAAATGTTCTCTCCAATACCAAACACTTTATTTTGGTTTTACCAAAACTCAGCTGTACGCATGGCAGGATTTAGAGAAAAATATGTAAGTTTAATGCACAGTATGTTATTCTTATTCTTTTAAATTGTCAGCATGCACTTTTAAATATATGTTATAAACATGGAATAAAATGTGTTGTCTATTATTAAAACATTATTTTTTGTAGCAATGTTTTAATAGACAACAAATTTTATTCCAAGATGAAGTTTCTGACGAGTGTGTTACCAAACCTGTCTGAGGCTGTTTGACAAGTAAAAGTAAGAGAATACACACACACACACACACTCCCTCGCTATAACGTGAGTCTCGGAGGACACACAACATCGAAGCAAAAATGTAACTTTCCATTAACCATGCATAACACACCATGTAATCAACGCTATATTTTTTACAAAAAACCCCCCCCCAAAAAAACAAACATTCCCATGTGTGGATAATTTGAATTAGAAGTTTTTAAACTATAAATAGCATGGCTAAACGGCAATCGGGAGTTCAGTTCAAAATGACAGACAAGCAAACCAAGTGCAAGAAAGAGAGCGGGTCGGGAGAGGGGAAGAGGGAATGGGCTTGCCCCAGGTTCGGCTGCCGGAGCGAGGCTGAAGCGAAGCTGAAGCTTATCGTCTCCAGGAGAAAGTCGCAGCTTCTCTCACAGCAAAAAAGTAAATGCATTAGGAAAGATATAGGAGGGCAGTGTGGTCCAGTGGTTAATGAAAGGGGCTTGTAACCAGAAGGTCCCTGGTTCAAATCCCAGCTCAGCCACTAACTCATTGTGTGACCCTGAGCAAGTCACTTAACCTCCTTGTGCTCCGTCTTTCAGGTGAGATGTAATTGTAAGTGACTCTGCAGCTGATGCATAGTTCACACACCCTAGTCTCTGTAAGTCGCCTTGGATAAAGGCTTCTGCTAAATAAAAAATTAATAATAATAACCACGTAATAGGCCTAATATTTATTTAGTTATAAAACAAATGCTGACTAAGATGTCTGTGTTAAAGTGCCAGCGCAGCTTTTCTTCAGTTCAGATACTGTATAAAAAAGGAGAGACAGAAACAGAAGTTAAACTGAGAAGTTGTTTACAGTTTGAACAACACTGGTACTGTATTTACTGTAGAAATATTGCATGAATCACTAGTATAGGGAATTGGGGGACATGCTGAAGGAGCATTATATCCAAGGCGCGTTATAACCGAGAGCCTTATAGCAAGGGAGCACTGTGTATGTATGTGTGTAATATATCTTTATTTTTATATAGCGCCTTTCATAGTGGACCACCATCACAAAGCGCTTTACAGAGGTAGGCTGTGAACTGTGCATTATATGCAGAGTCACTTACAATAGAACATTGATTTAACGTCCCATCCGATGGAGCACAAGGAGGTTAACTGACTTGCTCAGGGTCACACAGTGAGTCAGTCAGTGGCAGAGGTGGGATTTGAAGCATTGACTGTATATATTAGGGGTAAGTCCAAATATTCGAGTAATCTAAATAAAATTACAAGTTTCAAATACTCGTTCACTTCTAAAACAAATAGAAAACTGCCCAAACTTGAGAGGAGGAAGTTAAAAGTGATCAGACACTAAAATTGTCACCTCACTGATAATTGACAGGAAGGCGGGCGCTCTTCATTACCTAGCTCTGCTATTGGCTAAGAGAGTACATCAGCAATGAAAATGGCATCTTACAAAACTGCATGGAAGTACAATATTTTGAAAAAAGTTAAACAAGACCACCGTGCAATGTATGTCTGCAGCACAAGTATTTCATATTGTAAAAAAAAAAAAAAAAGTTAAATGCTCAATCATCTAAAATGCAGGAACCCACCTGCTACTTTGGAAGAAAACACAAAATGTCGCAAAAAACAAACAAGCATTGCATCTTTTAGTTTTACTGTGTGCAGTGGTCGGCAATGTGAGGTGGTTTTATTATTATTATTTTTTTTATTTATTTTTTTTAAGTTAACTAAGTTGGATTTTGACTGCAAACTACTTGGGCAATGTTGAGCCTTTGTTTGAGTTCCACTCTTATTGGTCTACTGACATTGGCATGATTCTGGAATCAGACTTTTTTGAAATTATTATTATATTATGGAATCAGCAAGTACGGGTACAGTACATCTCGTTTTTATGGTATATGCTGTATTATAGCATAGATTTTATTGAGCAAACATATTTTGTTGTGCTTTGTTAGTAAGCTGTATTCTGAGCACAGCGCAAATGCGAGTGCAAGCGCAGATGGTGCTTGCCCCCAATTCTGTTGCGCATAAATGGAGCAAAGACGTAAAAAATTAAATACTGCACTGAAATGATATTTTGTCTTCCCCCATCATTAACATATTCGCCGAAGCGATTGGGGTCCAAAATAGACAAGTGAGCTCTATATTAAGACCCACTGAAACCTGCTGCTTTAGACCCGCTGTCTAAAGCAGCAGCGAAGTGTTCTAGGATTTACCTGATGTTCAGGTAAGCAATGGGTGCACAACAATTTGTCCCTGACAATAATAATAATAATAATAATAATAATAATAATAATAATAATAATAATAATAATAATAATAATAATGTGAACTTACAGTTGTCAAGTACAGTACTGCAGAAAGGACGAGATTAGATAGAATTACTTAATTAAAATTGCAATACTTTAAAATGCAAAGGTGCAATACACATTCTAACTCCTTTAATTTCTTCAGTGTATATAAATTGCTAAGGCCGTAGCCAGGTATGAGGCACCCGAGGCACGGGCCTCAGTTAAAAATCACACTAATAATGATGTATTTATGCTCTCTTACACGTTGCTTAGCCACAAAATAAAATGCATTTCATCCCACGTAGTATGCATACATTTAGTCCCACTGACACCTATGCCTCTGTGTTCTTCAAAATCTTTTACTGTCATTGCAGACTACAACAACACCATACAGCTCAGTTCTACAAGATATCAGCGGGACTCTTCATCTGTGCACACAAGGGATGGAAGACGCTTGTAAAATGCAGTTTAGCAGACCCAGTTTATGCAAATGAAAACGATTCTACACTAGTTTAGAGGACCCAGGTTGTGACTATTATTACATCATTTTTGGTAGGGGTTTGGGGGCTTGCCCCCGATAGACACTGTAACTTACTATGCATAAGTGCCTCTGTGATTTTTCATGGCTGGCTATGGCCCTGATTTCAATGCCCGCTGCTGTTTTGTAATTCAGTGTTATTCCCCCCAAAAACACCAGTGCTAAAAATGAACACACACTAGGTAGATAATTTAGTTTTGCTCAAATTCTTACACCAAAAAAAAAAAAAAAGAGCAAGTAGCTATGACATGGTTTAAGGAGCTGCTCCCTGTGTTATAAGCAGGAGAGATAACATAAATAGTGAACAAAGCACAATGTTGAGAAGTGCATCGATTTGTGTTTTCATTTATTTTTGTGTAATACAGTCTCACTACCTTACGTAGTTCTTCTTTTTAACCAGTAAAACGTGTGCTTTCACGAAAGGGGTTCGAATATGTAGTATGCTTACAAACAGCATACTGTTTTTGTTTGTTTGTTTGTTTGTTTTTCCTGAATCAAGTGTCCAGCAATGCACCATAACAAAACTGTAAATCCTTTGCAACTGTAAATTTCAAGAACCATGAAGCTATATAAAGTCTCTCAAATGTAAACATGTAACATTATGTACATCCAGCTGTTCATCATTGTGATGCAGCGCAATCTCCATTGCCTGACGAAGTTTCTATTTCAATCTTTTAGCAGCGCAGACACTGTAGACCGAATAACTCATTTGGCCACTATCATTATTACACTCCAGCAATGGGTACATCTTGAACCAGTTTGCCTGAAAATCTGTCTTTAACTTTCCCTTCACTTATCACTTATTTGTGCTGTTGTATCACTAAGGCTGTATCTAAGCCTCTAGTCTAATCTATGTATTAGTCAGTGGTGTATGACTGAGTTTAGTAAAAATACTCTCAATGTTTATTTTTTGCCAAAATTACCCTTTGTATTTTTTCATTATGAAAGTTTGTTGTTTTTAAACTATTTTTACTACCATTTGATTTTTACAATGGAAATGTGACCTATATTTTATTTTTGTAACAATTTGGGTGTGAATCACTCAGAAAACATTGACTTGTGTTTATTTGAATTACAATTTTATCAACATAATAGGCTATCTTTTTTGTTGTTCTACGAATGAGTATGAAATCGCCTTGGTGCCCTTGGGTTGGATTTATGTTTTGCCTTTTTGTCCCCTAGAACTGCCTTGGTGCCTCTGAATCTTCACGCCCAACGAAAGCAACACTGCCTTACCCTTCATAACCTTAACTTCATGCCCTGCAATAATCTTCAATAATATTCTACTATAGCCCTCCTCTCTAGTCCATATATATATATATATATATATATATATATATATATATATATATAATTTAATAGTGTGTTTACACAGATGTGTTTAATGTACTTTTTAATATACTAGGTAAGGGTAAAAAATATTTAAAAGCCTAGAAGTACTAGTCTATACTTTTTGTTGAAATGTTAATTTCAAAATGCAAAGACATGTATGACATACATTTCACTAAAAATATTTCATTTGTGTTCAAATGCATTTTTATTAATCATTTTAAGGTAACACATGATAGTGTAGGCAGTAGAGCAAACATTGTTTTTCTATTAAAAGTGTTCCAGGCTACCTCTGCAGAACTACATCCAGAAAGTTCTAAATCACCCAAAGACTTCAATAGCGACAAGAGCTGGACTACTGTAGATAACTCCATACCAAAACCGAAAATTAGGCAATTATGCAACAGCATCATTTTTTTACACCACCTGGAATGGGGTTAGTAAGCAATAAGGCACAACAGGGTGTGTGATATACTCCAATATCACCACACCCCGGGTGCGCTGTAAGTCACGAAGCAATATCACACACCCTGAAGTCCTTTATGCGCTTATAAAATGGGTAAAACTAACTAAATTGAAAATAAAAGTTTAACAAAAGTCATTTCTATTAAATATCCTTCCGCCTAAAACTGAGCTAAGAAAATAGTACCAAAGACTATTTAAAATAATAAATCCAAAAATGCATTTAAAAAAAAAAAAAAGGTTTATAGATGTTGAATTGAACATTGTCTCTGGAAGTGGAGTTTTTCTTTATTTGAATTGTTATACTTCTTGCAATTCTTGGTTTGTTCAGTAAATTTTTAAGTAAAATATTACTGTCCATTTTTATCATGACAAAGTACAAATGAGTCTGCCTTTAAATCACACAGACCCTTCCTCACAAGACCTGCAATAGTATCAGGTGAGATTGCTGTTTTTTTATTTTTAAATCATCCTTCGTTATCTGGGGTAGTGACAGGAGGGGTATCCATACCACATTAGCGCTACCACTTCACAGTGGCGAGAAATACGTTATTTGCATACCCAGGACATACCCGGTTGCTTATCAAACTGACTTTGCAGTTTACAGCTGGACAACGTGGAGACCTACTGGGCCCGTGTTAAGAAACAATTTAAAACAATGCAGGGCACAGCAGACGATGTGGAGAGAAAGGTATGGCAGGAATTGTCGAGATGCATTTCTAAATATTCTGCATCAGATCACACAGCTGCGCAGAGGGTGGAACCGGTAGCAGCAGGCAGGGAAGGAGATGCAACCGACCAGAGGAGGAGTACAGACATCGACCGGGGCCAGCAACAACAAAGCATCCACTTAACCACCAAAGTCTCTTTAGAGGGACCCAAATCTTTCTTAAAAAGCTGAAAGTTTAAGATATATTTTTTTAACTATTTATTTTCAGAATCACCCCCTTTTGAAAAGAAGTGCCAACCCATGGTGATATGCCGTAATAGCAACACCCCCATGTGACCTGTTTTAACCAATCAGGATTTAAAAAGATCAATTTCATAAAATGAGATATTCCACCTTCTGCCATGCCTAATTGATTAATAAGGATTACAACAGAAAGACATCATACGATGGCAGACTTCACAAAATGTATCCTTTAAGTTTTCAATCAAGGAGTATGGAGTGCAATACTAAACAGCAACTTGTTAAAACTGAATTACATTATGCACTCAATTTGCTTTCATAATATTTACAACTGTATATTTTAGCAATTTACAGTGATGTATTGAAGATCTCCTATGACCCGCTAATTGATTCTCTAATGTGAAGCACATGCACAGTAACAATGGAGCAAGACATATTTGCATTGCAAATAATTAAAAACAAAAAAAAAGTACATTATCCAATCCCAGATGTTGCACATTTGATTTTGATAATAGGCTGTTTCAGATCATAGAGATTGCACTGTAAACAGCATACTAATCAAGGTTGTAAGACATGAAATGTGTTTTTGAACAGTGGAAGCTGTACTAACCCATTATGTAAGCCTACTAGGTACAGCAATTTTAGCCTCAGAATAAGTACATCATTAATAAAAGTGCTTGATACTAAAAAAAAAATGCTTACCTCATTAAACTTCTCATTATTTTTGGTTAATGTACACCTTTTTTATTAATATCTCCCAGACCATTTTTCATAATAACACATTCCATTTTTGAAGTTCACTTTGCTGAATGTATGGTTCAGTGCAATAATACATTTACACGTTAATTTTTTAAAAAATAACTATTTTTCATGCAAACAAGAATACACAATGCTCCCACTTTACATTTTAAAATTAAACACATAAAAAAAAACAGTTACCAGTATTGTATTTTTAGACCACTTCCTGTGTAAGCAACATCAGAGTGTTGCCGTTATTTCTTCAAGGTCTTGCACCCAACAGCTCTAAAATCTCCTTTTCACTTCTTCAGTAATGCTGCATTTCTCCTATAGCAATAGGATACCCTGCCTATCTTGCTATGTTATGTTCCCTTTAATTCAGATTGTGAGCTTTAGGGTTCTCAAAGATCATGTCCCATACATGTAGGCTATACTAAAGTGGAAACAAACTAATATCGTGATTGAATAAAATTGTGAGACACATAGTGGACACAAAGTGCATGCTTATTTGTGTTTTACTGTGGTGCAGTACACTTTATTCGGATTAGAAAACACAATGTGAAGCACTGAAGCTGTCACAAGCTCTGCCCATGCCGTTTACAATTGCAACATTGAAGGAACTCTGCGGCCGTACGTCGTTGTACATACCCATCTGAATCGCAAGATACCGATGCAAATATAGCAGATACGTTTATACTGTAACTAAGCTACTTGAAACAGTCGTCAATTTCTCAACTTAGAAACCTTGTCAAAGTTAAATTTTTGATCCATATTACAAATCGCCAACTAGGAATAAGCTGGTTTCCTTAACATCTTGGTCCAAAAAATGTTACAAATTCTATAATCTGAATTATTCAAATGCAGGACAGTACTACTGCTAGGATTATGGTTTAAACCAAACAGGTACTGTAGCCCTGTATGATAGGAACATGAAATAAAAAAAGCTCCAATCTATGAATATGCTGTTTTCTGATGTATACAAAAACAAAAATACAAGGCTACAGTAACTAAGAAGCAGGCATAACCCAGTTCCTCATCGTGTCAATAAAACTGAACCGGTACGATACAGTACAGTAGATAACCAGTTTTAGCAAGTATTTAAACAAATAATAATAATAATAATGTGGTGTTTCATTACTATATCGTATTAACAACTTGAAAAAGCGATTTAACAACAGATTGCAAGATATAAACCAAAGCGTTGACCGACAAAAAAAACGTTTTGTTGCTTACCAGCTAATCACTTCCTGTAACATCCATGTGAACGACTCTCCCTGCGTCGCTACCACCATGCAAATGCAATTTGCATATGCTGGTGCGTCTATAAGACGAGATATTGTTTTAGAATAAATCAGCGGTTTGGAAATTGGAACTTACCGGGATGATCTCAAATTCTGGAATCTGCGTGTGTCCAATAAACAATTCGCAAAGTTTCAATACGCCTTTTTAAAATGCAGAACTTACTGTTTTTCATTCGTAGTTTAACGTCCACACCACAAGCCTGCAGTTCCTTTTTTTTTTTTACCCCTCCCCAGTAGCAAGGCTTGTCAGTCCCGCCTTTGTTACGACATCATTGGACAGCATAGAAGACGAGCATGTTCAATCTACCAATAAAAAATATATAATTTTTTCAACAGATTTTTTTTTTTCGCTCAGACGGATGACGGTGTTTTGTTAGTTGCGGTGTTGACCCAACAACCCCATGAGATTTGACCCAGTAATGGCGGGAGATCGAACCGTGAATGAAATTTCTGTCCAACTACGGCAATGGAACATTTTAATTGAAAGCGATAATAATTAAGATTTATTAAAGTTTACTGTAGTTACATAATAAAAAGCGCAACAACGGTCTGTACAGTGAACGCATGGGCAGTGCTTACAGTATTAATGTAGACTTAGTTATACTAGTCCGGTTCCGCTTGAACAGTTTTACCCTGGTATTTTTTCTACAGTGTCTCAAAAGTTGTAGGAGTTAAACACCTTCATTCATTACAGATACCTATCACATCTCTACGGAGGAACCGGCTGGAGCAAAGAAAACAAACTTTTAAGTATAGTTTGATGGTGCTAATAATTGATTTCAAGTAATTCTCACACAATATAAGGATATTTTTGGAAAATACCAAATAAGCTTAAAAAGTGAGCTTAAAAGTCACATGGTTAACTTCATATCCATATTATTAAAACTGCCTTTAGAAACAATCATTTTCTGCAAAATAGTATCTCTAAATAATGAAGCATGTTATACAATCTATGTCATGTAAAGCCCCAGAGGTTGCACAGGACACATAATTGGGTCATTTTGAAATAAAATTTGAGTAGCGTTGTCCTACTTAGCAATACTATAACATGTGTGCCTGTTTTTCAGAACCAGGGCTGTCTGTATCAGTAATTACCAGGGTCCTCACAGTCTTGATTTGAACATTGCAATTAAAACACAGCAAGGACAATGTAGCACAGCTAGTTAATGTACTTCTATTCACTAGGTGAAGACTACTGTAATCTTACACTGTCCTTTCGAGACTGCCTGAAAAGGTGTCCCGTGCTAACTGTACCATATATATGAATATGTTGATCAAATCCACCCCTATGGACCGGTTTGTACCCCAGGCCCACAATTTGGTGATTTTATTAATTATTATTATTTATTATTTCTTAGCAGACGCCCTTATCCAGGGCGACTTACAATCGTAAGCAAATACATTTCAAGTATCACAGTACAAGTAATACAATGAGAGCAAGAAATACAATAACTTTTGTTCAAGTGTGACAAACCACAATTCAATAATACAGCAGATAAGTGATAGTTACATCAGGATATGATTAAATAGTGATAGTTACATCAGGATGTGATTAAATACAAAGTACTACAGGTTAAACACTTGGCAGATTACAGTATTCTGAATTACAGGATTAAATGCAGTAAAATAGGGGGCAGATAAGAGCAAAATAAAGCACATTTACATGAAGGGTGATAGTGTCCCAGGATACAAACAGAGGAGTTCTACAGGTGCTGTTTGAAGAGGTGAGTCTTAAGGAGGCGCCAGAATGTGGTCAGGGACTGGGCAGTCCTGACATCTGTAGGAAGGTCATTCCACCACTGCGGAGCAAGGGTGGAGAAGGAGCGGGCTCTGGAGGCAGGGGAGCGTAGCGGAGGTAGAGCCAGTCTTCTAGTGCAGGCGGAGCGGAGAGGTCGAGTGGGGGTGTAGGGAGAGATGAGGGTCTGGAGGTAGCTGGGTGCAGTCTGGTCAAGGCATCTGTAGGCTAGTACAAGAGTCTTGAAATGAGCATTTTCCAGGTTCTTTGTATTTAATTCTTATTGTTAAATAACATCAGTAAATGTACATAGAGAAATTGAAGTTGTATACGTTTTATTCTCTCTACCATTTTGCTAATGCCTCATTAGGATATGGGATGTCTGAGGCATTGTGTGCACATACAGTCTGTACATCAGTGGTTTCAAAGCAAATGCCACATTTTGCCTACAAAGAAGCACTAATGCCCTCTAATTTGCTTCATAAATGAGCTCAGTTTAGAAAATGCTGTGTAGTTAAATAAATCAACCACAATGGCTAATTGGACCTGTACTCAGCTTTTCTGGTTGGTTTCTGTCTAAGGTTTGAAAGAGTGCCATCTTGTATGCACAAAGCACATTTTCCTCAGATTCAATGATGATGATGGCTTGTATTATTCAAAGGCGAGGTTAACGTGTGACAATTAGGTTTCTAGTGATATGAGAAAAGCAACTTGTGACATCTAAGTGGCTGATCACTACAAGGCACTGGCTCTTATTTCTAGAGACACTGGCTGACCTATTTACAAATATCGTGTAAATTAAATTTGAAGATACTTACTCTTTAATGCTAGGACGGGGTCGGCAAAGTTCCCTAGTATTGCAGTTTTTGTATGGTAGAAAGTCTGACTGTGATTGGGAAAATATAGTTCTATACAGTTAAAATGTGTCTATAACATGCACTAATAAGTTTAAGCAGACCATGATGTAATATACATTTATCCAGAGACTAAAGGTATAGTGCAATTAGATTACAGCAATAGAAGCTGCTAATTATTCAAGTAAAAAATGTATCCAATTAATAATATATGGTTATCCTGTCTTATACTGATATGGTCCTTGCTGGGTACTGTATGCAAGGGATATGCTCCCATACAGTGGCATCCCAGATTGAAGACATCTGCTATAGGATCACTCTACTCAGGACAATGTATGAGGTTTATAACTGTAAAATACTTCTAACATCAATCAAGCAATCTTTATTTTATATAGTGCCTTTCATAGTGGACCACCATCACAAAGTGCTTCACAAGGTAATGAGGAACAATGCATAATACATTAAATACAGTGAAATACAGGGCATAGTACATTAAATACAAACAGTAAAAAACAATGCAAATACATTACATACAGGCATAATACATTATGCCTGTGTGTAATGTTAATTCCTCAGATCAGGATAGTAAGAAAACAAATCTGTAGGAAATGACTGTGGATGTAACCTTCAAATCACAAGAATAAAATACCTTAGTCCCAAAAGAGCAGGTATGGAAGTGAAAAACTACATTTGTAGACATATCATTGTATGCACCAGACAATACCGAACTGGATTTGTAACGCATTCCTGTTTTACAAATGGAATTAGAATCCTGGTGGCTAGCAACAGTCTCTTTAAATACAAGTCATGAAAGTAAGTGGCTTAAACAGTTGGCATAGAACTAAAGGTTCCTGTGTCAAGGTATCAAACTCCATAACATATTTTTGTATCATAAAGCAAGATTATTATCCCTGTGTGTCACAATTCACATTTTTCCACAGTAAAATATTATTATTATGTATTTCTTAGCAGACGCCCTTATCCAGGGCAACTTACAATTGTTACAAGATATCACATTATTTTACATAGAATTACCCATTTATACAGTTGGGTTTTTAATAGAGCAATCTAGGTAAAGTCCATTGCTCAAGGATACAACAACAGTGTCCCCTGCCGGGGATTGAAACCACAACCCTCCGGTCAAGAGTCCAGAGCCCTAACCACTACTCCACACTGCTGCCCTATCTGGAGGACCACTGGTATTAATGTTATTCAGCATAAGTTACTGAGGATATCAAATTCTAGGGATATGTAGGGGTGTCTGTCCATAGATCTATCCATCTGTATGTCACATTTACATTTTTTGCATATATCCAGAAAACCACTTATCGAAATGTCACGAAACTTCGTATTAACATTATTTAGCACACATTATTGAGAATATCAGATTATGGGGTTATATGTCTGTCTGTCAATACATCTGTAGGAATATAACGTTAATAGGATTCAGCATATAGGTCTGGAGGCAGCCAGAAAGATAAGGAGTGTAGCCTTTTACTCTTTGTGTTTTAAACTAATTTTTAATTGTACTGACTCTGCAACATTTTTATAAAAGAGGTAAAAGGAAGTGAGCCTAGCTTGGTAACCATAGCTACACCAATAAGCAAGGCCCACAGGCTCCACCAAGTTTGACTCCCTAGAAGTTACAGGTGTTGTGGCTAATTCAATATAGTTATTGTGAGCAATGAAAGATATGGTAAGTCTGGAAAAAAGTCAAAGAAAAAAGGAGTGTGCTATGAACATCTAGCAAGTAAGTCAGAAAAAGGGATCTTGCATGTAACACCTTTAACCAACAGCTCCAAACAGCGTGAATGGATAAGTCAGAAATAGAGAGCAGGAATTAACAACTGAACTGCAACCCTGCTGATAACACCCAGCAAATACCCACATGAATAACATGTCAGAGAAATGGAAGGCGGCATGTAACATTTTAAACTGCAAGTCTGAATAACATGTAGAAAACACCCAATAATGAATAAGCTCGAAGAAGGCTCAAAGATTGTTTAAAGGACATTAAAATACAAATAACTTCACTCCCTGGAATCGTCATTAAAGAAGAGGACAGCTAACGATTTAAAGACTCATTTAATGGACTGAATTGACCTGCCGGGAATGGTCAATTTTTCTGGAAGAATTTATGTTTTGTTAAACAAAGACTGAAAGGGGACACCGCTCTACAAGACGTCATACATGGTCAACACTGCATCAGCTCCAATTAAACTAAAGAATAAAAAGATTTACAGAAACTATACTTGGGGAATTAAATAAATGTTTATTTGCAGAAAGTTGATAGTGGCATAATGTTAGTGTTAGAAATGCTAGTTTTAATCTTCCATGAACGTGAATTACAGCTAATAGCTAGAATTGCAAGGCGATCTATGAACTTGAATAAGGGGTTGTAACAGGAATGGCTGATCAGACCAGATTTATTAATAAACAAAAGGTTTGAACATAAAACAAAACACAAACGGCACGATGGCCAAAATACAAAACACAGCGAACACTAAACAAACAAGTATTGTGCTGAGCTATTTCAGCATTTCAGTAATTGTGCATTAGCCGTGCCCAATTACAAATATACATTTTAAATCACTCGTGCTACATAACCCACACTATACCCCATGCACCAATACATACATACATACAATAAGACATAAAAACACATAGGGGTACTGAATCTTTTTTTCCTTAAAGAACAGATGAATGGGTGTTAAAATGCTTTTGTGCCGTGATTCTAATTAAATTATATATATTTAACAACTGATTGATAAAGAATTAAGAACGATTTCGTAATATCCTATTAATTACAATTCACTGAATTCATATGTACAGGTATATACTGACTCGAACAATTATCTTGCTTGCATATTCATATTGTATTTACTGACTTAAGAATATAATTAGTTCTTACACAATAGACAAATTATACACAATTAATGTATTTTGCTTTCGCATGTAATTGGCATTTATATTGAACTGAGATTTTGCCTAACCATTATTGCTTACTGAGATTAATGTGCTTATTTATGCTATTTTGATATTACCCTTTCCTACTTTTATACTGCATTGAATTCACAAAATTTTGATAAAAGCTCCAAAACATATAACAGTGTTGTGTTTTTTTGCTGTTCAATTGTTTCCTTGTGATCTTGAGTTTGTTTGGGAGAAATTTGTAACTAAGAGTGTTAACTGAATTAAACCATTACACACATTCATTATCTTCACTGGGTATTAAACACCCATTCTCCCCCACATGTTGCATAAGTTATTGAGCACGTCAGATTCTGGAGACATAGGGAGGTGTTTGTCTGTCTACATCTGTGCATCTGTATTTCACACTTAGAAGTATGTACATATCTGGAGAGTCATCAAATTGTGATTAAACATTTTGTTTCTAATTCTCATTCTTACATATTGTTGATATATAGTATGGTCATCAACTTTTTCATCAACCATTCATGACAACAGTACTGATTGTTCCATGTAAGGAAGACTGGTGACTGATAGGGGAATACAATAATTGAGAGTACATTGTGACATAAATCAATGAGCATAATAACCCACAAACTGAACGGAAGAAGTGAGCTTTAATGACCATAACAGGTTGAAGGGCATATATGCAGGGTGGATTTTCACCAAGTTAATGATTTCCATTACACGAGAGTAGATGTTAAAACTTCATGCTGATTTGAACTCGGCTCTCGCCAAGATAAGCACCAACTAAGACGTAGCTTTACAGTAAACTAATGTGATCCATATGTGTCTCCCTCCATTTACGTTTCCTTCCATATGATGATGTAGATATCCTTCTGTCTGGTGTTAATGGCTGAAGTGTAATGCTGGCTCCCGGGATCAGCTTATTTTGCCTCCCTGGCGCATCAGCACACACAACGGCTGCGATGCTGGCTCCGGGGATCAACCAAAGTGCGGCCTCCCCAGCGCATCAGCATGACAACCGTCTGGATTGAGCCAAGTACCACCTACCTAATAAAGTGTCCTCATCCTACGAATTGGCTAGTACCATAATGCATCATCCATGTCAAAGGTATCAACGGTCCCTTGGTTGAAAATGTGACTGGTCAGGAGACCTTGAATTGCTGTAAAACAAAAGTTTTAAATCCCATATCATCTCAAATTCAGGCTTTATAATTAAACAGAGAGCATTCACGAGCAAGTGAGATTATAGGCTAACGATCAAGGGAGACTCCTAAACCAGTCTAATTTGAAAATTTAATCTGCAGGAAAACATAAAGCAGGAAGAGTCCCTTTTTAGCACAGCGACCAGCAGGTGGAGCCCCTTGCCTATAAAGCAAGAACATCTTCTCTTGTTTGTAACCTGGGAATCTGAGATGGTGATGCTTCTTCAGTGTCTTTATCGCTTAGAAACTGTGGTAACCATAGATACAGTGACAAAGGACCTTGTGGAAAATGTAGTGTTTATTACAATTATTTTCTGAAGAGAAAGAGCACTTTATGAGAAAGTGAGAAAGCATTTTATTTTTTTTTGGGGGGGGGGGGGTGTTACATGCATATTAGTAGGATCAATGATTTGTAACTGCACTTCTTGTTCAAAGCAGCTGTTTAAAATGCATAGCCCTAAAAAAAAAACAGTTGTGAAGACCTTGTAAAGTGTCCAAGAGAAATCATACATAAATATGCTTGACAGTCTTGACAAGTTTCTCTTTTGTTATGTCTTCTACTGCCAAGACAACAGCGCTGAAGGTCCTAAACTCATTACTGTCTGTGTATTTCAGATTTCTTCCTATGTTATTACCTTAATTAATGTAAATACAGTTATTAGCAGAAATGCCTCTATCTCATCTAAATTGTGAGCCTTGCAACTATGCAAGAGAACAGTGTTGATGGCTATATGGGCTCCCAGCAATGGTTATTGAAACAACTTTCATTATCACCCTGTTTGTGATATGTGTGATGTCTTGTGATGCTTTCATTTTTCCATGTTTTTTTTTTTTTGTTGTCTCAGCTCTTTATAACATGGCAATCTAAGATATTAACATTGCACATTTGCAGTATATGATACTGATGTCCATGTTTTAGACTAATTCTGTCACTGCTATTTAAAAAAAACAATGCTGATGTTAATTGCACTTCAGCAAAAAGATTGGTAATTTCATCCCCCAATCTTAACATCAATACAATATAGCCTATTGTTCAACATACACACAATACAGCACTATATCCAATATAACAAAAAAATAAATACTGTTTGTCATTCCTTTTTTTACCAGCTTTTATTCAGATGTTTGGCAAGAGCTGCCTAAGAGAATCTAGCACAGTGCTGTTAAAGCTCTGACAGCTGTCTGCAGTGAAGAGCTCTGAAAAGAAAATGATCATCATGCAGATCACGTTTCATTTTCATAACAGCCAAAGCTGGCTGTGTCATGTAGGCATAATTGTCCTGTAAAGGAAACATTATTTTCAGCATTACATTATTTGGTGTCAGAAGAACTGCATAAGATTTAACAAGAACAAATCTCTTCATTTGTTGAAGGACAGAAGCATTTATTTATTTTTACTCTACCAGATAATCCAGTAAAAACACCATAACGAGGTGGAATGAAACCTGGCAGGTAGCATCAGTACTGTAGACTATGGTGAATACCTATAGACGTGCCTGAACAATCATGTGTTGTTTTTCTTTTTGCATTAGAAGACCAGAGACATTTACTTTAGGTGAATAAGACACTCGGTTGTTCTTCATCGGAGCCAATAAAGTCTGAATTGGACAAGCGGTTGATTAGATATCTGCAAACATTGAAGTAAAAATGTAAAGTGTCACTTAAACATGCCTGCCTCCACTATATCCCTATCCCCCGGGCACCCAGCAGAGGATAATAATACACCAGACTGTATGTTGGAGCAGCTTGTATACAAATCAAACACCATCCACAATCCTAAAATACACTGGAAATTCAAAGTCTCCCTTTAGGCGTTCACAAAAAACAAATACAGCACATCTGAAAACAGGTCTACAACCACCGTCAGAACTTGTCAGGACTGGTTATTAAGACCTAACAGAAGTATTACAAAATATGAATAATCTTCAGAAGTATGTTGTTAACGATTTTAAAGCATTCCAGGAAAGATGCTTCTAAATTCTTTTTTTTTTCTTAAATAGAACATAAATATATGATTCATTCTTAATTAAACTGTACTAGTTAATAAAAGACTCAATATTGTTCTCAAACTGTAAAACAGTGCACTTTTAAATGAATGATACTGTGAAGTCAGAAATCACTTCCACTTATATTGAATTTCAATAGCCTGTTCAGCTTAGCAGAGGTTACCATATTGGCGACCAATCAGAACACTTTACAATACAATCCATAACTGGAGAAATTGAAAAAGACTTCTAGTCGAAATGTTTGTCATTTAATTCAGGTTTATAAAGAATACAATACTAGTAATAGCATAATGAAGCTAGTTGCATTGTTTTCTTTTATTTTAGCACAGTCTAAACCTTCAGTTTGGGAAGCTTAACAGAACTTGAATTTAATCAATTTATAAAACTTTAATTTATTAGTCTCTAAGGTTTTACCAGTATTTTATTCATGTTGGGTGTCTCTGCAGTTATAATAAGTCTTTGTGTTTTTATTACATTTTTTCTTCATTTATCATTACATTTAACGTAATCCAAAAGAATTACTGAAATGTATTAAAATGTATATTTGTTTTTGGGGACCAAATACAAGTCTGGAACTGGATTGGTGACTAAAAATACAAATCTTGTTCTACAAGAACTGCAATGTGCAAATATCTATACGGTAAAATGTAATTCAAGATACAGATCTGTATCTGGAAAAAGGGAGATTTTTAAGCCATATAAGAACATAAGAATGTTTACAAACGAGAGGAGGCCATTCGGCCCATCTTGCTCATTTTGTTGTTAGCAGCTTATTGATCCCAGAATAGATTTTCTATATAGGCGTGTCAGAGTACTACCATCAAGATGGCACTGAGTACAGTGTACAATATTGTGTCTTTTATACAAAAATAGCTTTGCAGGGGCTCCCGAGTGGCGCATCCGGTAAAGGCGCTCCGCGTGGAGTGCAGGATGCGCGCTATAGCCTGGACATCACGAGTTCGAGTCCAGGCTATTCCATGGCCGACCGTGGACGGGAGCTCCCAGGGGGCGGCGCACAATTGGCCGAGCGTCGCCCGGGGGGAGGGAGGGTTAGGTTGGCCAGGGTGTCCTCGGCTCACCGCGCACCAGCGACCCCTGGAGCTTTGCCAAGCCAAGTAATGCCATTAAATAAACGCAATCAAATTACATCTATAGCTTATGTCTTTTGAATTATTTATTAACAGTAGCTGTGAAACTTCCTGTTATCAGCCGGAAGAGACATACAAGGAAGCTGCAGTTTAAGCACTAGAGTGCACATAACAACTCTAGTGCTTAGTAGGCTGTGTGGCAGTGGCTAAAGAAAAGGGCTTGTAACCAGGAGGTCCCCGGTTCAAATCCCACCTCAGCCACTGACTCATTGTGTGACCCTGAGCAAGTCACTTAACCTCCTTGTGCGTCTTTCGGGTGAGACGTAGTTGTAAGTGACTCTGCAGCTGATGCATAGTTCACACACCCTAGTCTCTGTAAGTCGCCTTGGATAAAGGCGTCTGCTAAATAAACAAATAATAACAACAAATAAACAGGAACAAACAAAACACGGCACAAGGGCCAAAATAAAAGGTTCAAACAAAAAAAAATAAACACTCGTAGGCTGGGCACTCACCTTCACTACCAAGTTACCCCAAACTCCTCCACCAGACAAAGGATTTCTGGTTCCTTTTATACATGTGGCCACTCCCCAATTAGCACCACTTAAGCTACATGTGTGATTGCTGACAGGGACAGGTTAAACCCTATCCCTGCCAACCTTACATTCCCACACAAACTATTTACAGCAGCATTTTTTACATGATTGACCATCCGCTACTCATTCCTTACTTCTTCTGTTTACACCGCTCAGCAGTGATGTAGATTCAAAGAAACAGTTGTTTCTGCTTTGCATTCATTAACCCTTTTCGGTAACGCTTTATATTGCGTGGCATAAATTAATATTAAATAGATATGCAATTGCATATTAAATTAATGTTAAATTAATATTGTAGTTAATAAATATGCAATAGCTGGTTTCTTGCTAAATGTTAACCAAATGTTGATTGAAAATCTAATTGCATATCACGTCCATTTATATTACGTTTTGTTACCCTTGAAAATATGTAATAATTTCCCATTGTTTACGTGTTTTTAATTGAAAATACAGTTAATCTGACTTAAATGTTAATGGAAAGTAACAAGGAATAATTGAACGTAAATTTAATATCAATTGCATATCTATTAAATATTAATTTAACATTAATTTAATATGCAATTGCATATCTATTTAATATTAATTTATGCCACACAATATAAAGAGTCACCCTCTTTTCTAATACAATTTGTAATGTACCCATGTCATCTTCTTCTGTCTGACGGCTGTTTAACCGTGTGGAAAAGTCTGAAAATCTGCTGTCATATTTATTTTAATGACATTTTATCCTGTAATTGTTATTCACTGAGTGTCTGAAAATTACAATAATAATCAACAGTGTATAGGCATATAACTGCTGACAATGTTGCGCACCTACAAGTAAATTCAATCAAATAATACAACCTTGCTATATGCCATGTGATTAGTTTGTTTTATGACACAATTCAATTAGTCCCCTAGACACAGGTTTACACACATTTAAAACGCATCTCGCATTTTTTCTGACACAGAACAGGGAAATAACCTGGGTGTTTTATGTTTTTTTGACCCCTCGAACCTCGAGTTTTATATTAGTGTCCTTCATGATTATTTTTATTACCCTTAAATTGAATTCCATGGTAAACTTATAGGAAACTACAATAACTAGACAGATATTTTGGCAAATGTCTTAACACTGATAACGGCATGAGGCAAAAAGTGTCTAGTTTCACGTAACAAGAGCCAATATTGAGAAATATTGGGCTTTATTCACAAAGCTTTAACTCATGAATTATTTAAAGAATGTTTGATAGTCATTAAAACAGCTCTAGGCTGTTGTTGGCTTCTTAAAAACAGTCTCAAAGTGCTTCTTGAATTTCAGTCTTTTTGTATACTCTTTGAGGTTGAAGCTGCTTGAATGGTTCCTTCACCACCCCTAACCTCATTGAAAAATCTTTGATCATATAAATAAAGTTGTGTATACAAGAAACTTGTAGGATGTTATTTAAGCCAAGCACAGTTTAGAACAGTTGAATATTTTTATCCATAAACATCATTAACATTTCTCATAAGCTTCATAAATATGATAATGTATTCATCCAGGATAAATGGGAGTTTTGTGACAAACAGGAAGTCCAATGGATTTACATAATCACCAAGCTGCAAATGAGCGGTGTTCCACGTGGCACACATCAATATATACTCCAGTGTGAAATTTACTGAAACAAAGAAATGACCTAATGGCAATACCATTGAGTATTCTGAACAAATCATTCAATGTCCTGCATTTGCTATGGTTTCGAGAGCTTTTACACACAAAAAAGATGTCTCCTCCAATTTAAAATAAGCATTGGTATAAACATAAAGTAGCACTGCTTGATCTTCCACACATGGTAAAAGCAGTGTATTTCAGGGCTCATTTTAGGCTGCACTGCAACCCTGAGGCACTATAAATTGTTTGTCAAGGGTATATGTTTCCAGTAAACAAAATCATTTTTGTGAAAACAATCTAAAAGTGGTTCTATACAGTATGAGGTTTTGATGTATATGTTGTATATGTCCATGTCCATTTATAGGGCAGCTATGGAAAGACACAAACAAGCCCATTGGGAATTTGATTTAATTCATAATGGCTTTTGGTCTTAAAAGGCCGATTTGGATTTTTGTAACCTCTGATAAAGAACAAAGTTTTTTTTTTGTTTTTTTTTACATATTATACAAATACAAATTATGGATGAAAAACAAATGAATGTGTACCCGGCTTGAGTGAACAAATAAAACCCATGTTAGGCCTGTGGTAGAAAATGGTTCCTGGCATATTGACAGCAATATAATCTCCCTTAGCGACCTGATTGATCTGGTCTGCAGAGTGGAGTTATACACAGTGAATACTGATGAAGCAGGAAAGCGTTGGCCCTCAGGGCTTCAGTGGTTGTTAAAAACACATCATACCTTTCAGCCTGAAAAGCTGTGAATTCAAGGTATGCTTCAGAAAAAGAACAATATGAATTTAAAAGGTTGGCTCTGCCCACAGAAATTGATAACTTAGCAGGGAGAAGTAAAGCCTGTTCACCATTCAAACAGAATAGTTGAGGCAAGAACAAGAGGTCGATAAATGCTTATTCTGTCCTTCATCCTGACATTGCCATAAATAATTCAATGACATTAATGAAGCAATGTTACCCAACATAACATTAATTGCCAGAGATTATGTTTGGTCAATAATGGGCCTAAACCAATTTAAAAAGGACACTCCCTGTTACGTAAAGAATGTAACTGTTTTTGTTTTCTCTTTTAATAACATTTTAACTAACTGGGCAATGTCCCTTTTTAAGGTCCAAATATTTTCCAACTCAAGTCCTCTCCTTAATTGTCCCTGACTCTATTAGGTCTGACAGTCCATCACAGGTCCAGCCTTTGTGACGGCCTTGAACTTCTCCCAGATCTGGTACGGAATCCAATGTGATGGCCTTCACTGGCGAGATGAGCATTTGGCTGTTATGGTTGGTGCAATGGAGCCTCATCAGAAACAGATGTATGCAGTTTGCACCAGACATGATCTTGGTGTTGTCGCTTACTGAATCACAGATCCATGGACCTGCTGCATTGTATTGCACACTTTCGTCTGTTATACTGGCACACCTGACGTCACCGTCCACTTGCATCATCCCTTTGAAACTGTCTCCCCATCAACAGCTGCGCTGGAGAGTAGCCTTG
Source organism: Acipenser ruthenus (assembly GCF_902713425.1). Classification (NCBI taxonomy): domain Eukaryota; kingdom Metazoa; phylum Chordata; class Actinopteri; order Acipenseriformes; family Acipenseridae; genus Acipenser; species Acipenser ruthenus. Next base: position 11,612,682 of record NC_081193.1, read on the forward strand.
CTCTAGTGGCGTTGCTTGATATGCCATTAATGCTTTAGAGCAGTGGTTCTAAAACTTTTTTGTTCACGGACCACCTGAATTTTTTTTTTTTTTATCTCGGTGGACCACACAATAACAGTATGGAAAAATAAGCACATCAAAAAATCACTTTAATATTAAGAATAACAGTAGACTTACCTTTGTTTCAATGCATGGGGGGGCCTGTTTCTGTGAGTAAAGTTATTTTAAAATTGGAGTTTTATCGAGAGGGAGAAAAAACAAACTTTTATTTTTAAGTGGATAATTACAGCAGAAATTATGTGAATTAATAATCTGTGATGTTTCAATACATCCATGAGGTTCCAGCACAGTCCGAGCAATGAATGTCAGGCTATAATCATAATTTATAAAACGGAATGTTGCTGTTTGATTACTGTACTGGTGATTGGGGGCATTTTGAATGTCAGGTTACTGTGTGGGAGTTTATACCATCCCTCACTTACTGCGGGTGAATCACGTTAACACAAACGCACCCATACTTTACCATACTAATTCTCTGTTCGACTACACAATACAACATATTATTTAAGTTATGTTGCAGAATGTAATTAGTACAAATGTAATTAGGCCTCAAAGCAAATTGTGTAATAAATTAAAACAGGCTATAGAAAATACAATGACTACAAGGTGAGGGTTAAGGAAATTAAGTTACTTGAAAAATCTTGAATATTTTTGATTGGTTTGCCAAATGCATTGAACGGTAGAGATTTATTAAAACATATTTAAATCCTTTATAGAGTACACTGTAGATGAACTACTTAATTTCCCTTTCCAATCACTTCAAGCGTTTTAAATGTTGGAAAATTAGGAAACCCATTATGATAGTGATATTAAAATGTATTCGATCTTAGTCCTTGGGAGGATATCTATTATCTTAATGATCCTTCCAAATTATACAGTATAGCCAATGTTGGTTCTATGAGAAGATAATAAATCTTCAGTACACCTCCCAATTTATAATATGTTTTCCAGTGTGGCAAAGTGGTTTGCAGTGCGCAGATGTAGTGATGGTGCAGTGCAGTAGAATAATGACCCAGCACAGTTAAACGGTGAAAAGAAGCTTAATTGTTATTTAATTAATAAGACTGACTATACACAGCAATGTGTAAAGCCTAGTCAAAACCCACTGGGTTTAGTCGTGAAATAATACTTATAATAATAACACTCACTTTGAACATATACACAATCACAATTCCAATAGTGAGTGCTCCTAGTGCAAGTGGTGAATTAACACAATAACGGTGACAACAGTAGTGCAGTGTAGTCCGGGGTTGGTGCTGGCTTTTAGCAACAGCTCCCGGATAGTTTACCCGTCTATAAATGACAAACGTGCCAATTTAACAGCAGACAAAACAACACAGGACACTCACGCTTTGTTTTTCACTAGTAGTCCTTTGCAGGTCCATTTGCAACCATAATAAAAGGAACAGATTGCTTTGCCACATCCCCTGATACACCCTCAGTCACGCCCCCTTCGGTAACGAATGTAATCGCTTTTCCTCCAATCCACGATTGCCACATCACCTGCCACATTAAGGCGTTGACTTCTGGTATAGTGACTCCACCCCCTTTCTGGTTGGCTGACTTTCCCTGGAATTAATTGCCAACCCTTCCAGTCCAAGGCACCCTGTTTTTGTTATACAGCGCCCTCACAGGTAGGGAGGGAGATTTATGACTTGGATTCACTCGCTCTCTGTCACACCAGTTTTAATTGAAAATGTTGCTTATTTATATTCTTAACATTGTAACCTGAAAGTAGGTAAATTCTTCAATATCAGATATCAATATCAAAGCTATGGATGTCTTTAACTCTTGTGACATCTGTTGTGACAATGTCTCAGATAATCACTAAGGTTTCCAGGGCTATATCTTTGATGTTTCTAACACGTTAAGACTGTTTTGTATTGAGATTTTAGTTTTTCCACCATGGGCAGCAGCGTGTTTGCTCAGTGTTTATACTGTGTAATAAATAACGTCTTTAATTCCTATAGTGAAGCCTGGTCTTCATAATGGCCCCCACCAGTCATCAATGTTCCTTGTGAAATATCATCAATTTGTACACTCCTGGATATGGAAGAACCTGTCAACTTAAAAAACAGAATGCAGGTGTTTCTAATTTTATATATTATTAAAGCTATGCAAATGAATTTAACTCTGTTTCAAAAGTAATGTTCTTTTTGAAGTTGGAATAATGCTAATCAGTAATAAACCCTAAAGTTGTTTTTTTTTAAATTAATTTCCCTGTCTGAAGTTCCATGTTTACAACATAATTATAGTAGTTGTAGCCTTTCTTTGAAAATTGTATTGGTTTGGAGTTAAGAATTGTATATCTTTATGACACACTGTGGCAGTCTGGCTCGCAGTGGTGAGGGTGATGACGTCACGGACCAGGAAGTAACTGAATCACAAACAGTGGATGGGCGGGTGAAGCTGAGTGCAGTAGCACTCAGCGTATTTATTAACAAACAAAATATTAAACAAACCAACAAAACACAAAACAAAAGGGCACGAGGGCCAAACGAATGAACAAACAAACAAGTAAGTGACGTGCTGGGTAATCCAGCACGTTTTAGCAATTGTTTTCCAAATGTGGCTTTCTCTCCTCTCTCCGCTCTCCCGTACTCTCCTCTACACTCTCAACCCCAAATGCAGAGAGCTGCAGGTTTATATACTCTGGCCGAGGGATTTAACTAGTTGGTAATTATCTTATTATCCCCCGGCCAGAGTCTGCACGCGTTTGGTAAGGATGCATGACTGTCAGCTATTTAAGTAATCAGTAGCTGATCAGCCATGCATCCTCACGGGGTTTTTAAATAATAATAAAAGACGCGGCGCTTTTACCCGCGCCGCAAACAAAAATACAAATAATAATAAATAGGGGCGGGACACTCCGCCACACACACATTTTGTATTAACTTGAAAATCATATTGCAGTGAAGCTATTGATAATACTGGTCTGGTGGTTAAAGAAAAGGGCTTGTAACCAAGAGGTCCCTGGTTCAAATCTCGGCTCACTCACTGTGTGACCCTGAGCAAGTCACGTAACCTCTTGTGCTCCGTCTTTCGGAGTCTCTGTAAGTCGTCTTACAGAGTCGGATAAAGGTTGGATAAAGAGTGATCCAGTTACATCTGTTGTGAACCCAATCAGGTGAGTACATTTGGAATGTTTCTGTATTATCATTCTAAAATCTTACTGTTATTCTAAATACCCTTTTTAATGCAATGCACGTTTCATTTATAGTACAGTTCCGTCAAAACAGGGTCAAGTGTTTTTTTCAGGAATAATAACGCTACTATCATAGCGTGCTGTGTTGTAAAGATAGCCAGTGTAACTGATTCATTAAACATGATGTTTATTGTGATTTAAATGGTGGTATTTCCATCCCTTCTTCTAGAAATGATACTGCCAAGGTACTAATTATTTTGTGATGAGTACGAGCCAATAGCAGGGCATATTGTCATAAAGCCAACCGACTATCAATACACAGCACTGTCAATATTTGTAAACACTGATTGGAGGGATTAGTAGAAGTATAGTAAGCAAATAAATAAATAATCAAAGGAAACCCAAAATGCAAACATTAAGAATTACGATTAAGAATTACCGCAATAGAATCCATACATGTTATAAATATAAAATGTTTTTCAGTGATATGAGCCTGTGGCAGAAAAAAAAACAGAAAATCATAACATTTATTTTTTATTTTGTTCACCAGACAAATACTATTATTTATTAATATTCTTTTATGTTTGTTTGTTTTTACATTAGTGTTCTAAATAATGAATGCCTGATAAAAAAAATTAATAAAAAGATCTGGCTGCAGTGACTGTGACAAAACTGTCAATATCACTGAGTGTGATAGTGCTGATTGCCTGAAGAGCTGGCAAGAGGAACAGAGGACAGTTAAAAAAAAAAATGCAGATTTCTATCAATCTGCTTTCTAAGCTGGAGGTGGGCATCAGACATCTGAGCACTGATGCTGAATCAGCTCTTCTTATTATCTTGAGTAAGCTGCAGATGGTTAGGGGCATTATATACTTGGTGTAAAATGTAATCAGAGAGAACTGCAGAATTTTCATAAACAAATCAAGTACTGATAAAAAATATTTCCATGTCTATGCTAAATTCATCACAATATGAATTGCACAAAACTAGAGCAGCAAATATACTGGCTTATTGGAACTCTGAACCCTTTATTGGTCTCAAATTTGCTTTAGCACATTTTCTTCAGTAAATTACAAGTAGTTTTGTTTTTTGCTTTCTTATTAACAGTCACACGAAAGCAGAATGTACAAAGCATTAAAAAAAATTCTAATGAAACTATTACCATAAATTCAGCATTTTGAGAATATAATTACCATGTTTCAACAAGCAGTAGACTAATAAATACTGTATAACAAGTGAAACATGTGAAATCAAAGAGAACAAAATATGTCTACCAGTAGATGATTAACAGTTGTTGGAAATTGGACTTCACTACCTATTTTCAGTATATGGAAATGTGATGATTATGCTATCAATAATTGTTCTTAATTATGTATAAAGTGGTACTATGTGCTAACAGGTTATCATATTTATATATATATATACACACATACTCAGACTTCCAAAAAACTTTTGACAATGTGCTGCATGAAAAACAAATCCTAAAATCCTAAAGCCACAATCCGTGGGAATACAAGGATGTAGATGCAAGTGAATACATAAATGGTTAAAAGAGAGGACGTAGAGAGTACATGTAAGAGCGGCCTTATTTCCAGTGGGGTGCTGCAGGGCTCCATGCTTTGGCCCCTGTTGTTTCTTATCTACATCAGCGACTTATGTGCAGATGACACACAGCTTGGGGGAGTGGCCAACACGCCTTCAGTCGACCACTTACAGAACTGGGCAGAAACGTTGCAAATTAAATGCAATGTGAGCAGATATAAAGTGTTACATGCTGGTCACAAAAATATAAGATCCAAATACCAACTGAACTGGAACAGGCACACCAAGAGTAAGACCTTGGTGTTGTGATAGACTTATCACTGTCAGCTACCACACAATGTGGGTAAGCAATCAAAAAGGCAAACAGAATGCTTGGGTGTATAGCCAAGAGTATAGAGCACTGGTGAGACTGCGCTTGGAATACTGTGTCCAACTCTGGTCACCACAGTACTAAAGGGACATTGAAGGGCCTTGGAGAGTGTTCATAGAAGAGCAACTAGGCTCCCAGGACTTAAATGACTGAGCTATGAAGAATGCCTGAAAGAACTACATCTATTTAGCCTGGAACAAAGAAGAAGACTCAGGGGGAACATGATTGAAGACATAGTTAACCCAAAGCATTACTTAAAGAGCAGTACAGAAGCCAGTACCAGAGGAAATTAAGTGGAGATAGAATTAGGACGCAGGGAAGGATCCACTTCTTTAAACAGAGAGTGGCAAATGTATGGAATAGTCATGTTGCTGGGGTAGAATTGCTTGGAACCTTTAAGACCCAACTTGACATAGTTTTGAGACCAATCAGTTACTAGAAACTGGAAGAGCTTAGTTCGATCGAGTGGCCTCCTCTCGTTCGTAAAAGACAAACAGACCAAACCACTATGCTTAAGTAAAATACCTATGCATAACAAAACTCAGTAATGGCATAGTATAGTATCAAGATGCATTGTCAGTTTTAAGGACATTCTTTAAATTTACAAAAACTATTTGTGCAAGGGATTGAAAGAGTACAACCATGAACACTTTAACTGTGTGGATGTGCCAATTTAAACAAACCCTAATATCCAATCGGTGTGTACAATAAGGTGTAGTCCCTAAGATTCTGTAACACTTTATTTGGTTCAGTACTATTTCCACTGGTCCCCATATCATTGGGCAGTTTATTTTCAAATACAGTTTCTTCACTTAAAACGTTGGAAAGGAACAACACTGTTCAGCACAGACAGCACTGGGAAATCGCATACAGACATGGAACTGTTCTATACTCTCATGCTTTTTATGGATGTTTCAAAAATAAGAAACTTTTCAGAGATTAAAAGTTTCAGAAGAACAACACAACATAACAGGGGCTTAGAAAAATTCTGGATTTTACGGTGGAAATCTGATTTTCAATGCTACTGTACTATTGTTTATCCTATTGGTGTGAAAATAGGCACAGACGTGGCATACGCTTTGGGGATAGATTCACAGCACAGAAGCACTACATAGGAACAGATGACCAAGCAAAGTGCAGTCTGCTCAACACCCTAGCAGTCAGATCAGTACAGAGGAAGTGCAAGGGAAGCAAGTTATGTGAGGCATGCTATCTGCAGAGAGAAGTATCGCTAGCCAATGAAGCTCCTGGAGTGCACTCCTAAACTGTCAATCAGAGGAAGCGTGATAACAATGGACGGGATTAACAGCCATTGGGCCGTATTTTAACATAAGCCCTGCCAATGCTTACTTGTAATGAATGAATTTCATTTGAAGTGGTCCCCAGTGGTTCATCTACTAAAAGCACTGTTGAATGTAGTGAGTAGCGAGTCACGCGATTAGGAGCTTTCTGGTCCCGTTGTGTTGCTGATCTTGGCTGGAGACCCATAGGGAATGCTGCAGCAGCCTTTGAGATCCCAAGGCTAGGGAGCACAGTTTGCTAGGGTTGGTTCTAACCATGCCACAGTTAGCTGGACAAACATCAGACATGGCTAGGCATAGACCAGTATAATGAAAACAGTTTATATATTTATTAGGAATGTTAGTGAGATTAGGATACCAAGAGCAAAACTGTAGTAGTGTTTGCCTCCTACAATTGTATTCATCTACTAGTTTTAATAACATTCTTCTTCTTCTTCTTCTTCTTCTTCTTCTTCTTCTTCTTCTTCTTCTTCTTCTTCTTCTTCTTCTTCTTCTTCTTCTTCTTCTTCTTCTTCTTCTTCTTCTTCTTCTTCTTCTTCTTCTTCTTCTTCTTCTTCTTCTTCTTCTTCTTCTTCTTCTTCTTCTTCTTCTTCTTCTTCTTCTTCTTCTTCTTCTTCTTCTTCTTCTTCTTCTTCTTCTTCTTCTTCTTCTTCTTCTTCTTCTTCTTCTTCTTCTTCTTCTTCTTCGCTAAATATATGTATAAGTCAAAACATCAATTTGTTTTTTAGTGCACATTTGTTTTTCCCAAATGTTTTTCTTTCCAGTGATTAAGCAGTTAAGATGAGATGAAGTGCTGGAAAGGCCTGAAAGGTGTATAAGTCAGATGGGGGCTGCATGTGTTTTGTCTTCAGCCCACGAATCACGATCCAGAATATATTGACGCACATCCTGACACAAGCAGTGTCAACATTATCCATGCATGGTAAAATGCTCCTGGGTGCCTGTAACTTTCACTGGATGGCATTGTTTGGCCATGCTGCTCTATTGCTGAGATCTGGCAGCAAAAGCTTTTGTCAAAGCCACAGCGCGCTGGAGGATGGCAATCATGCACAATATGACTGTGTGATCTGCATAGCTCTGATCCAACACAGAGCAGCAGGAATGATGACATAAGCTTGTAAGCCATCTGATCTGATAACTCGTGATATTTCTAAACATTGCTTAGACATAATATTGAACCATCCCTCAGGTGTAATGTTTTTTAATCACAGTGTGGTCTTTTCAATTGATCTCAGTGGTGGCAGATCTAAATACACCTGTCATTTAATTTAAAGGGACCCTCCCTGGCATTTTACATATTTCTGACAAACAAACATAAAGAGACACTCTCACACTGTGAGATGATGTCTGATTCTCAGAACCTTGACAGACAAAGGGCTTTATATTCACCCTTATAAAAGTGTAACAAAGTACAGTATAGTGAAAGCATGGTAAAGGATAATGATTTATAATGATTTATAAACCATTTAAGATTTGTAAACAGCTTTAATAAAAGCATTTTTAAAGACAGGTATTATCTTTATTGTTGGCAAGCAAATCCACCATATTAAAATTACTGATTTAATTATATTTAATCAATCTGACAAGTGTAAGTTTCATTATAATTTTCCTTCATGCACAACTTCAGGTCAAAAGGAATGAGTTTTCATTTTGATTTGTCATGCCAGCTGTACATATTTCTAGGGTAAGAATTTGATGTCACTATATTAAGATTGCATTTGAATTTCAGAATACTGAATATGGGTTTCCAGGTTTCCTTTTTGATGCATATTCAGTTTTGCTATCTATCTGTGGGATATTTCTGCGTTAGTAGATCAGATATGTTACCAGGCCAGCAATAACTGCATACAAACAGATGCCATGATGTGCATTTCTTCTGCTTTGATTATCTTAGAGTTTGGAAGGATGTCTAGAGGAAGTAAAGCTGAATGAGGATTAGACTTCTCAACACATCGTCTTTTCAGAACATAAGTACATTAACTTCAAAAGACTCACAGGCAAGCACTGTTAACACTAAATTATTTGTGAAATGTATTATTTTCATATATTGTTGGTACATGTTCCCATGGTCCCACTGAGAGTTACAAATGGGATATTAGCCTGATGAAAAATAACAGACCGCTGGCTGAGAACACAAACTTCAACATCATAGTTTTCAGATATTAGCATTTAGGTTTTAATGTGAAAATATTAATCAGCCATCAGGTGTTTTGAATTTTGAATTCTTCTGGCATAGATTAAAGTTGATACAGAGTAGAATGCCAAATTCACTGAAATTACAGACCAGTGAAATATAATTCAAATCGTGAGCCGCTTCAAAAAATAACAGCAGGTGGGGTGAAGTTAGTTTGAGTTGGAATTGGAAAAGAATAGCTGTTTTTGTAAACCAACAAAGTACAGAACCTGGCAACGCTCTTAGGACCTGTGGTGAGCCTTCTGTGTTGTTTATCGGAAACAACACAGCCTATTCCGTTATTGACCAGGCAATGATGGTGCACCAGTATAAGAAAGTTACAGCACATACCGTATACCAGAATTGAAAAAGAAAGGCTCTAAATATAGGCATAGCTATTATTGCTGGCACATGGAGTTAAAAGTCATTCAGACTTCACGAGACAACATTTAATGTATTACACAAAAGGGTTGAAAGGAGAGTTTAGAAACTTTACTTAGTGCTATCATCACACAATTTGATTATCAGTTAATATTAGTTTTTAAATAAATAATACAGAAAAAAAATGTTGAGACCGTAATATCACAGTAATTGATTATTGTCCCAACGCTATATATTGTACATTTGTACTGGTGCCACAAAATCTTTCATAACTCCAGTAATCTGGAGTTGTATATAACCTCAATTTGCAAAGCAGCAAAACATTGGATAGGTGTGTAGATTGAATATAATTGCATGCATTCAACATGTATTCTTCTAGTTTTTACAGATTCTTTCTTTATGTCTGTAGCTGCTTGGACAGTATAGACTGTTGCATACACAGTCGATTGTGATCTTTTCCAGAATCATGAAGCAGCATTGTCTGGAGGCAATGCTGATCTTCATGTCACTACATGAAGACGTGTTGAAGAAATGAAAGATGCTTCTTTTAGTTTTCATAGATAAATTACAGCTAATATACAGTTATTATTGTTATTTTACTCTTTCCATCCTGTCCAGTTTATTTTCGTTAGTTGGCCTGGCTGATTATTATTGTGCACTGTCCATTATCTCATTCTGTTTCCTTAGCCTAGAAGTATCCTGCTCTTACTACTTAAAACAGTGGACCTACAGGAGTGCTATACAAACACCGATAATTCAAAAGTTGACATCAGACACAGACACAGGAATGGTCACAGCCAAGGAACAAGAATCTACAGAATGTATTCTTAAGAATTTCAAAGTCTAGACATAGCTATTTACTTTTATATCATATGTATTTTTATATATATATATATTTTTGCCTACTAAGTACCCACTTTAATACTTTAATATTTTTGACTTGGCATATTAAAAACAAGTATGAATGATTCTCTATTGCACAGATTATATAATCACTGACAATTTAAAGTCCTACTGAATTACCAAGTCAATGCATAACCCAGGGCTGTCAACTGACCAAGACATAAAATCCTAATTTGTGTCTGTTGATTTACAAGGCATGAGAGAAAATCCTTGTACAGATGCCTAGAATTCCAGTACTGCTTGGGAGACAGCTGTGAATTTGAAAGAGGCCGTGGTAATATTAGGTTACAAAAATGGCCCATTATATGGAAACTGCACATAAAGTATTTGCTGGCAGAATAAATGGTCAACATGCTTGGTGAGCTGTGACGCTTGTGCCATGCTAAGACAGGAAGTAGGACATCCAGCAGAAGGACCCCACATACAGATTTTTAATTATAATTTTAATTTTCAAATTAGACCAGTACGGTTGTTGTGTAAAAACAGGAACGTTCTGGTAGCAAGATAACTACTTGCTCTTTTGCCTTGATAAGAATAAGGATATAGGGGAAAAGCAGTCAGTGTTAGCACTTATTTGGTTGCATTGGAAATTAATATTTGAATTGTGTGGCTTATATATTTCTATCTGAAAATAGGTCTGATTTATTATGATGGATGTTAAACACTGAGCAAGAAAAGCAACTAGCATTCCTACAAAAAATATGTTAGTGAACAGGAAGATAGTTAGATAGATATATGAAAAGGCATGTAGTCTAAATCACTAGTTTGATCAAATATTAAATATGTAATTACTACAGTACTACCTAGTTTATTTCTTTAATTGTATGGACTGAAATATTTAAGACATTACATGGCAATCAACTCATGTTTTTTTGTAATACCTTTTAATAGGATCATAGGACCAGGATAAATAATCTAAATGACACTTTCACTTCTGAGATAACAAAGGTCTCTTCTTCAGATGAAAAGTGGAAAATGACCTGTGGTCAGATAGAGTGACTCACACAAGTATGGTCAGAATTGCTTAAAAGAAAGTTGGATCATTGCCTTGATGATTTTGACTGTAGCCACTAAATAGACAGAAATGGTATTCCAAACAATGGCACAGTTGAACTTACAAAATAAACAGCAGGAAAATCTGAAAAAGTTACAAAGAAATGACAAAATTAGCGGATGCGCCAAGTTACTGGATTTGGCTGGGGGCTCATAGAGACAGCAGCCCCTACTGGTCAGGAACCAGAAAAGGCCATATGAAGACCATCTGAACTCTCCTCCAGAGCAGCTTTATTATCTGGTGCTTTGGTTTGCCCGAAGCAATCCTCTTGACAGCAGGAACAGTTCAGTCCCGCCCTCCCCCCCACACGCTATTTCAGTAGGTTGGTTACAGTAGTGAGGAGGCATTCTAATTGGAGTGAAAGCAGGGGTAAATAACTGATTGGACAATTTCGTTTTTTTAATTTATGATACAAAATTATAATAAATAGTAATAATAATATAAGGAATAATGTACACCCAACTGTGTATAACAATGTAGACTGTAATTCTATGGTTTCTGGTGACATACACTATAAAACCACGATAGAATTTGTCTTTTATGTACAATTTTGGTGTATATTATTTGTTATAATACCTAGTTGTTGGAAAACATGGAACAAGTATTGAATAGCAGTTTGCTACACATGAGGAATGACGGCTGTATTCATGTTATTTTTCTGAAAAGTGATTTAACATTGGATAGAAGAAACTGTTAGTTCCAAAAATGCAAGCACTGCTGTAATAGATGAAGGCTGGCTATATACTCTGGGTATATAGATACTTGCACTGCATTGACTCCGAGCAAGCAAGAAATAATAGCAGCTTCATTGAGCAATGGATCGTAGCAGAGAGCTGAGAAAAACACCAAGTTAACGTATATTTAACTATACTTAAACAACTGCACATTAGAAGTAAATTGAAGGCAATATGGTAGAGAAGTTACCCTGAAGTTATGACAACTGGAAAGGATTCCTTTGTGTCAAAGCAAATGACTGGCCAGCAGCACAAGGCTGTACAAACAAGTCCTTTGACCTCCAGCCTGGACATGAAAGACGTTTGCCCTTCGGGGAGTCCACTGGGGTATAACACTAGTTAAACAGGTTTTTGCTTAGAAAATACAGCTGGTTTATGAGGGGGTCATGTAAAACTTTCTTTTTTTTTAATAATTCATTTAAAACTTCAGTATGTTTTTTATTTTATTAACATTTTTTGGGGGGCGAGGGGGGCCTGGGAAAGTGACATGTATTATTAGAAGAATCGGAGCAGAAAATTCACTTGGCTTTTTTGGGGGTGGAGTTGGATGGTTTCATCGTCACTCAAGAGCCTCTGTTTTCTAAGGACCGTCAGTCTAAACTGCTTAATATTTGATGGAGGGCCTGTGGCTGAAGTAATTTTGAACAAAATTTATGTTACTTATTGTTTTTCCAAGAATATTTACGTTATTCTGCTCTTCCACAAATTTATTTTTTAGATACAACTTTAAATCTGCAGGCCATTGTTTTTTTTTTTTTTGTTTTTTTTTTGTATTGACGTTGTTTTGTTGTGTTCATGTACTGGTGGAAGAGTTTATTTTTTAAAAACAGAGGTTAGCAGTTTTATCATTAACCTTATTATACACAGGCATTCTTATTATACACAGGCATTCTTATTATACACAGGCATTCTTATTATACACAGGCATTCTTATTATACACAGGCATTCTTATTTTATTATACACAGGCATTCTTATTATACACAGCCATTCTTATTATACACAGGCATTCTTGTTATCCACAGGCATTCTTATTATCCACAGGCATTCTTGTTATACACAGGCATTCTTATTATACACAGGCATTCTTATTATACACAGGCATTCTTATTATACACAGGCATTCTTATTATCCACAGGCATTCTTATTATACACAGGTCTTGGCCACCACCGTGTATAATAAAACTATAAAACAATGAAGTTCATATTATAGTTTACCATGTATAATAATAATAATAATAATAATAATAATAATAATAATAATAATAATCCATCCATCCATTATCCGCTTATTCCTTTACAGGGTGGCAGTGAGCCAGAGCCTAACCCGGCATACACAGGGTGCAAGGCGAGACTACACTCTGGACAGGACGCCAGTCCACACACAGAGGGCAATTTAGCATGACCAATCAACCTGGACAGCATGTCTTTGGACTGTGGGAGGAAACTGGAGTACCTGGAGAAAACCCACGTGAACACAGGGAGAACATGCAAACTCCACACAGACAGTACCCTAGACCAGATTTGAACCCAGGACCCTGGCGCTGTGAGGCAGCAGCGCTAACCACTACGCCACCGTGCCACCAATAATAATAAAATAATAATAATAATAATAATAATAATAATAATAATAATAATAATAATAATAATAATAATAATAATAATAATAATAATAATAATAATAATAATAATAATAATAATAATAATAATACTACTACTACTATTATAAGGAAGTGCTATCCATGAATAAGGAAATTGTATTTGACCCAATAGAAATGACCTGTCATTACAATACCGCTGTGTGACAAAGAGAGAGTGAATTCTTGTTTCAGATCTCCCTTCCGACCGGTGAGGGTACTGGGGAGGAGGAGCAGGCGGAGCCGCGGTGCGCAACGTCACAGACCCGGTCGGGAAGCTCGGTGGCAATCACGCATTGGCTGACGGCGGTTGCCCTCGCTGACCAATGGGGACGGGACGGAGTGTACAAAAGGGGGCATGACCCGGGGTTCAGTTCCTTCTGGCAAGGTACCGTGCGTGTGAGAGAGAGAGAGAGAGAGAGAGAGAGAGAGAGAGAGAGAGAGAGAGAAAACAAACTGACAGAGAAACCAAGGAAGGGAGTTGGAAGACGGTTAGTTTGCGTTTGTGGATTACTGTGCTAACCCTTCCACTCTTTTGTATTATAGAGCACTAATGGGACGCTCCGGGATTCCGTCGGAGGAGCGACAAACCCAGAAGTGCTGGGTTTCATTACCCCCCGTGTTTTCCCGGATTACAAAAGAAGACGGATTGTTTTGTTGTTTTTGTTGTTTGTTTATTTTGGGACTGCAACCCCATTTTTCATAACGGTGTCGGGTTACACATTGTTGTGTACCCCGGCTTCCCTATTGTTTATTATTATTATTATTTTGAGTGCGTGCTGGCAAAAGCAATAAAAACCCAGACGCTAAATTGAAAGGACTGGAGTCGATTCTTTTACACCACACAACGCCTATCCTGTCACACGTGGTGTCATCGTGGGATGGATCCAGCCACTTTGGCGGCGGTTCTGGAGGCTTTGGACAGCCGAAGGGAGGCCGAGGAACAGAGGAGGGAGGAGCGATACACAGCCCTCATCGAGAGGGTCTGGATGGGGATGACGGAGGCAGCAGGCCCTGTGATGGTGGCCCCGAAGGCCCGGGCTCAGAAAATGACGGCGGAGGATGACCCGGAAGCCTACCTGGTGGCCTTTGAGCGTCTGGCCACCACTGCCGCATGGCCCTGGGAGTACTGGGCGAGCCAACTTGGCCCCTGCTTGATTGGGGAAGCATAAGCAGCGTACCGGGCCATGACGGACGACAACGCTGCCCAGTACGACCTGGTGAAATAAGCTATCCTCCGTTGTCTCAACATAACGGGGGAGACCCACCGGGTCAGGTTCCGGGAGTTTCGGCGGCCACCAAACACCCGGCCCAGGGTGGTGGCACAGCGGTTGTGCGACCACATGGCACAATGGCTGAACCCTAGTCAGAAAACCGGGGTTCAGATGGGGGAGGCCATTGTTATGGAGCAGTTCTGCCATGTGGTTGGGGCTGACACGCAGGCCTGGATTCGCCGGCACAACCCCACTACCCTGGAACAAGCCGTGGCATTGGCGGAAAATTTTGAGGACATCCTCCTGTCCACCCAGACCACCCTGCTGAACTGCCTGTCCCCCTCCGTTACCAAGGGACCACTACCCAACCCTCCCGGACCAAGACCTGCCAGATCATCAGCCCCGTCGGGCCAGCCGGGCCCCTTACCATGGCGGCAGAGGTTGGCCCCCAGCTGGGGTAGAATGGTTTCCCCCGCCCCGCTGTCATACCAACAGCGGGACAAATATGTACCGCCCTTGCCCTCTGCCCCACCAGTCTGTTTTAGGTGCCAGCAGCCGGGACACATCGCCAGATACTGCCCGGCAGCCATGGAGTGCGACGTGGCTGCGTGTCACCTGGCGTCTGAGACAGGTAGGAAATGGGGAAATGGTCGGGAGGGCCCGTGTATGGTTGATGTTGTATTGGGGAATGTGAACACCCACGCGTTAGTGGACACAGGGTGTGAGCAAACTTTAATTCGAACAGCTCTCCTTGGCGGTATGTCGTGGCAGCCACAAGGCCAGGTGGCAATCTCCTGTATCCATGGGGATATGGCGACATACTCCACTCTAAAAGTATATTTATCGGTAGGCCCGATAAAGCGCCACTCTGGAGAGAGCATGTAATTCGACTTACAGCCGTCCTTCAGTCTCTAAGGGCTGCCCGGCTGACAGCCAACCTAAAAAAATGTGCGTTTGCGAAATCTGAAACTCAGTACTTAGGATTTGTCATGGGAAATGGACAGGTCAAACCCGTAGCCACCAAAGTCCAGGCTTTGGTGGACGTGGCGGTCACCAAAACTAAATCCCAGGTGAGGTCACTGTTAGGATTGTCCGGTTATTACCGCCGCTTTATCCCCGAGTATGCCACCGTGGTCGATCCTCTGGTGAACCTCACTAAGAAAAGTGCGCCAAATTTAGTCAAGTGGTCAGAAGAGTGTCAGGGAGCGTTTGAGACCATTAAGCGCAAACTGTGCCAGGCTCTTGCGCTAATATTACCAGACTTTAGCAAGAGATTCCTCCTCCATACCAACGCGTCAGAGGTTGGTTTGGGGGCGGTCTTGTCCCAGAGGGTTAACGGGGTGGAGCACCCCATTCTTTACATCAGCAAAAAAATGCTTCCTAGGGAGCGCAATTACTCGGTTGTAGAGAAGGAGTGCTTGGCCATTAAATGGGCGACTCACTCCCTCAGATATTACTTACTGGGACATTCATTTGATCTAGTCACGGACCACGCCCCACTCAGATGGTTAAGCACTATGAAGGATAGCAATGCCCGGATAACTCGGTGGTATTTGGCATTGCAGCCTTACATGTATCGTATGGTACATCGTGCAGGGAAAGATCACCAAAATGCGGATTATTTTTCCCGGGAGGGGGGAGTAATGGGGTTGGTAGGTTTGGCCGAGTGTTCCTTCGGCTCCACTCTGAGCGGTGGGATATGTGACAAAGAGAGAGTGAATTCTTGTTTTAGATCTCCCTACCGGTGAGGGCACTGGGGAGGAGGAGCAGGCGGAGCCGCGGTGCGCAACGTCACAGACCCGGTCGGGAAGCGCGGTGGCAATCACGCATTGGCTGACGGCGGTTGCCCTCGCTGACCAATGGGGACGGGACGGGGCGTACAAAAGGGGGCGTGGCCCGGGGTTCTGTTCCTTCTGGCAAGGTATCTATTATTTTTTTTTATCTCGTTTGAATCACGTTTGTTATAAACATTAATTATTATGCATCAATGTTTATTACATTATTTATTATCTCAGGTGCGTTTTCATGACCTGTGGTCATCTTCTACAGTCTAGTAACAAATTCAGCATTTGCACTGCCTGGCCACTTTATTAGGACCTGTACATACTATTGTTTTGTCTTTTACAATCAACAACAAACAGCTAAATACACAGTTGTGTCATATTATTCTAGTTCTGTATGGAGAAAAGGCCCTCTATAGTGTAAATTCCCCCATAAATGACGCTTTGCAGGTTGTCTTTGATAAGCACCGGTATTCATAAAGCTGCACTGCAGTGTAGTGCAGCCGTGTTCTGAATACTAATAAGGGAACCCCAGGATGAGATGGAAGTGCTAGCAGAATGCTGTGAGGTTATCACTGTAGCTAGCAACAGTACAAATGTGTACATCAAAAAGGGCCGCAGATTAAATATCAAAGCTTTGCTTGAATGTATGCTGCAACACACTATTAAAACACACATAGGTTGGTCTTTTTTATCCAGCTGGGGAGAAATGAATAACCCATAGTTATTATTGTTCCCACTGTGTGCTGTATTGGAGTCAGCTATATTTCACTTTAGGCAATGTATTCATTCACTGATGAGTTACAGTCAGTCCCTTAGTGTGCCAGCACAGATAAACTGAAAGATGTCCAATCCTGCCACCATCTTATTTGGTGTTAGTCGACTATTGAATCTTACATGCAATATCATGCACATATCAATTGTTATACAATTAAAATGAGCTTTGTGTCTCTGTCAGCGTGCAATTAACAGATTTCTTTAAGTTAGTAAGAGATGCGTTGACATGCATTAAAGGGCATGTATTGTAGCACAACTCAGTAATTGGCCCACACCTTTCATGAGCTTTTATTTCAATAAGTTATTCCACAAAATATAAATTTTGCACCATATTCTACTTTTTAATAATATGGCACCCTATTGGCTGAGCAGCTGAAGACTGAAAACCGATTGTCCAAATTTGAATAGTTTATCTACAGAATGAAACAGTTTTTTTTTATTCTGACTTGTTTTCAGGCTCCCAATGCTTTGTAATAATCCAATGAAAAATGTATACAAAACAGATGACTGCATTAGCTTGCTACATACTGCTCCTGTGTTTATATTGAAACACAACGATATTGTGCAGTTCTAGTTTAATGCATATTGATTATTTGCTGCAGGCTCCAGTGAATTATTAATTTCAGGGTTAGAAAGGGAAGTAAAGGGGAGCAGTCATGACAACGTGTTTTTTAAGTCTTCTACAAGAAACAGTCAAGGATGCGTGACTGAATGAAACCTCCTTTTATCTAGCGTCACTGGAATGAGCATTCCCTCCAAGTCTTGTATAACCGTATTCCCCCACTGAAATCTCCTGTGAGGGGAAAAAACATGCTTTAAATAACTTCAGACATGAAGCCTTTTTGAAAGTGCAATTCTAGAGCAGGCGTCTCCTCTAAGTTGGTTTGCACATTTTAGAGCCCTTCTTTCTATATAACCCTGTTTCCATACTTTTGACCAGGTTCATCTTTATTGAAGAAAGTACAAATTTCAGATTTTTCATTCCACAGGCTAGTCTAGAAACAGACCTGTCCCCCGTCCCCCATCCCCCCCATTTTCTGAAGTATTTAGAGACAATAATTATTTGGCAATGATCATGTATACCAGAATAATCTAAACACATCTAGTCACATTGAATAAGTGCCTTTTTGACTTCTCATGGCGGCCTTACATAAAGAAAAGCTGTGATTTTTCTCATCGCATACACTGCTGTATATGGAATTTTAGCAAAATCTGTGGTGATTATGCTGGATACACTGGCTGATTTTGCATGGAATAAAAACAATGGAACTTACTGAACTGCTACATAGAATTTATATTATGACAAAGACTAAGACTTAATGGCTAACTCTATATGCCACTGTGAACAGGCAAGCTGTAGGGGTCAGGCCAGAAAGAATCACACACACAGACAGGCAGTACTGGGGTTGAAACTGAGACGCTGCGGCACTCAGTATGTTTAATGAATGAAACAAATAAAAGATTTACACAAAAAAACAGCACACGGCACTTGAGGCCAAAATAAACAGACAAAAAAAACGAATAGACACTAACAAACAGGACGAACGCTAAACATAAAACAAGTACCGTGCTGGTTCTCCAGCACATAGTAGCAATTGTTATTATTTTTGTTTCTTTTAAATAGTTTTTTCCTCCTCTCCAATTCAATTACTAATTAATTATTCACTTCAATCCCAGCACGTGAACTAATTTGTGCAACCCCATGCTCACATACTATCAAATACTTTAAGTGCACGTGTATTTGTGCCTAAATATAACTATATATTTTAAATCACTTGTGCTACACAGACCCATTTATATCCCGTGCACCAATATCTATACACCAACATTAACACACCACACGCAACATATAACACACAAATACACACAGGGGAGTGGCACATTGCCACAGCCACATATACCTCAATAGATATTTGATGCATGTGAATATCTACATTGTAGTTATATTGGGAAAGCAACATTCATAACTTGATGAGTTTTTGCTGATGAAATCGAATTTATACTGTACTGACAAGTGTCATGGCCAGCACATATCAATATGCAATGCAGGTCCAAGGTCAGAATTAATAGATATAATGATTTTGAGCATTTGGACACGTCAGCATTGCCTTGATTAATGTTATCTATTCACTTATGAAACAGATATCATCAACTGATTATACTAACCAGGGATGCATGTGAGCAGAATGCATGAATAAGACATTCTATTTAGCAGCCCTGGCAACCTTCCCCACAGCTGTAGTGGTGCAGCTCACTACAATTTGCAGTTTTTTCAACTTGGTTGGATGCCCTGGAGTTCATGCTGCTTAATAAATGAAATAAATGGTTTATTGAACTGCACGCCTGGGCCTGCAGCAGTCTCGAACGTTGTTGTGTACCGATTTTCTTTAGACTACAAAGGATAAAAATGAATTTGTTAATTCATTTAAAGAAGTATGACAGAAACATACATCCCCTGTCATGGCTGTAAATATGATGAAAAAGATGAATGTGGCTTTGGTAAGCCTGGTCCAACTGACCACATTACAGGTTTTTCAAGTAATGTTATTGTTGCAGCTATGTTTAAAACGACACATTAGCAGTGATATTAAATAATGTAGGTGTTCACGCTTAGGGAATACTGCCAAAGCCTATTCTCTCTCTTTTTCTTTGTATGAAGGTTACATTGATGAGTCATTATATTTGCATACATTATGAATGCAAAAGGCATG
The DNA here is from genome assembly GCF_902713425.1 of Acipenser ruthenus. Taxonomy (NCBI): domain Eukaryota; kingdom Metazoa; phylum Chordata; class Actinopteri; order Acipenseriformes; family Acipenseridae; genus Acipenser; species Acipenser ruthenus. The sequence continues at coordinate 11,632,465 of NC_081193.1, forward strand.
ATTAAATGTTTCTGAGCAGCGTTTGTCTGTTGAAGTGTGGGAGTCAATCAGTTCCAACACTGCTGTTCTTGTTTTGTACACATGTACTGAACTACACCCTTTATGTAATTATTCCCTGCATTTTGTATGATATTTCCAGGCATTGAAATGTATTTAAAATGTATTAAATCCATTGGCATGAATGATATTTCATGACAAATTAAATTTTCAGGAATTTCTTTCTTTTTTTAATGCAATCCACTTTCTTTCGGTTTGCGTGTTCTAATCTGCTGCTCTTGCAGATTGATTTTTGACAGATTGTCCCCTCTTGCAGAGGCACAGGGTAAGAGCTTGCTATGATGAAAATGTGTGCTCAGTCAGTTTGCAAACCCAGGCGTGAGGAACTCAAGTGAACAGCACAATTTAGGGACACATTCCTGTAACAGTAACAGCTCCTGAGTCCTTACTCAGCTAAACCTTACTCATACTAAAAAAATACCTTGTCTGGTCTTGCTATATGTACACTTAATTAAAAATCAATAATAAACATTGTCAACCGTGGCTCCAAGCAGTTGCTACGGAATTATGTGTTATTCTATGTGTCAGAGTTTAATCAAATCCAAATCCATGTGAGAATATGGAGGTTAAAATGAAATATCCCAAGAAAACACATTTTCTTTTAATGAATGATTAATGTAGGTTGGATGAAGCCAAAGTAAACTTTGTCATGATAATGTGTAATACTATATATATATATATATATATATATATATATATATATATATATATTATTTTCTTAGGAGATACCCTTATCCAGGGCGACTTACAATTGTTACAAGATATCACATTATTTTTACATATAATTACCCATTTATACAGTTGGGTTTTTTATTGGAGCAATCTAGGTAAAGTACCTTGCTCAAGGGTACAGCAGCAGTGTCCCCACCTGGGATTGAACCCACGACCCTCCGGTCAAGAGTTCAGAGCCCTAACCACTACTCCACACTGCTGCCCAATGTAAGTGTACACTAGTAGTATGGAATAAGCGAGTAACATGACATTTTAGAAAACGATTAGTTTTAATACCATGCAGCATTCAAATAGAGTGCACAAACAGGTTATAAAAGATTATAAACTGCTCAGGATCTTTCAACCAATCAGAGGGCACATTTTGCCTTCCTGTATTACACAACACATCATGGAGAAACCTTATTCATGACATCAGCTGCCACTTTCAAATTTTACCGTGCTGTATTCTTCATAGCAGCACAGTTGACGTCACCTGCCTTAAACAATCATACGTGAAGCAGCTTTCTGAATTCCATTCAATGGACAAAATAAAGACCGAAAACAAATATAGATGGATGTTTTATTTGTGGTCCAAATTAGCATTTGTTAGCAATTATTTCTGGAAAACATCTCATATAATCATTACATTTATTTTTATAATAAAAAACAATAATTAAACTCCCCCAATTTCACATAGTAGTAGCCAGCAGTGTGGAGTAGTGGTTAGGGCTCTGGACTCTTGACCGGAGGGTTGTGGGTTCAATCCCCAGTGGGGGACACTGCTGTTGTACCCTTGAGCAAGGTACTTTACCTAGATTGCTCCAGTAAAAACCCTACTGTATAAATGGGTAATTGTATGTAAAAATAATGTGATATCTGTATAATGTGAAATAATGTATAATGTGATATCTTGTAACAATTGTAAGTTGCCCTGGATAAGGGCGTCTGTTAAGAAATAAATAATATATATATATTTTTGCAGAATCTGACCAATTTAGCCAATGATCTTCTATGAAATGATCTCCGTGAACGCACCCTATATTCTTCCTTCCAGTTCTAACCTACATCAGCAAAGCATTATTGATTCGAAGTAAAGCGTTGTATTGGTGGTTTGTGTCTTCTTTTGTAAATATACCATCAAAACGTTTCGATAGTGCACCTACAACACCGTCAGCAGGATTTTACCCCGTGAGCGTGCGTGACTGAACACCCCGATCGCCTGCAGCTTCAGAGGATCTGTAGAACTGCTTGCGTTTGTGTCACGTGATGCATTGATTCACGCGAACCAATTGAACCTTCGATTCACAACACTGTTTGCTTCTAATGGTTCGAGACGGGTTGAAGCGGGTGAGGCTTTGTACCCATCACTATGTTGATTTATTTGTGTTCAATAAATGCGCACCCCAGCGCTTAAAATCGCAGTTCCTGAACTCTGAGTCTCTTTCCTACCTCCTGACCGCCTTAGACACCCGGCTACCCTGTCACATATATCTTATTCAGGTTTTGGGTCTCTACAGTAATGGTTACATTTCGTACTTGAAAGGGAATCTAATCTAAATATGATAAGTAATATGCAATTCACAGTTAAAGACATTTGCCTTCAGAATATTTAAATAACCAGACATGAATTGTTGAAGATGAAGAGCTGAACCAAGGGAAAACAATTTTTTTTACATTTATTTATCAGCATACTTTACATATTCTGTATGATTTGTTAGAAATAATCACTTTTTTCAAAAAAACAAAAAGAAAGATACAAAAAACTGAGCATGCATATGTAAAAGCCTGGTGTCTTCAGAGATGATAGCATACCCAGCAGGCATTTTTTGTTAAGCAACAAAATATCAAGTAGGACAGCGAGGGCTGGGTAAGTTGAAGTAGATCAAATTCACGATACCTTTATGTGGCAGGGTATACCCAGCCCTTGTGCGTATTTTGTTTATCTTTGTATTTTTGTTGTATGGTTATTATTTAAATGTATGTATTTTGTTTTAGGTCAGCAGGGAAAGATTAATTGCCTCCGCTGCCAAATCACTACACGTGTAGAATGTGGCTGAGCCTGAATGAATGATTAACAAGCAATCAAGCTCAGGCACAGCTGTATAAAAGAGGCAAGGATCTCTCTGTTTGCGTTGGGTTGTTCAGAAGAGGAAATGAAGTAAAAAGATCTACGAAATATAAAATAATCTAAACAATTGCACGATAATTGTCTGTTTTGGCCACTGTGCTGTTTGCTTTTGAAACGTGTTTTGTTTTGTTTAAATCTTTTATTTTGCAATCAGTGCTTCAACTCGCAGTATTGTGTCTGTATTCACCACCAAGCCATCCATGTGACACCTTATCTAACCATATCCCAACTAAAAGCCTAAAGTGTTATCTTATCCCAGAAACACCTCATGGAATTATATCCCAGTGGTTAACATGCACCTAAAACAATAGTTGGACTACATGGTTACTGTACTGTAAAAAGGCATGTGTTTAATTTGGTTGTGTGTATGTTTTGTTACTCTTAATAGAATGTTATCTTCTTTATATAATAAAACAGTAGTGCAGATGTAAATATGTAGAATAACAATTATCTCAATCTGTCAAACCTGATAAAAAAATGCAGCAATTTACAGGCATTGCTAGGCAACAGATCCACGCCACTATTTGATGGAAGATAAGAGATGTCACATTAACATAGATGCATTTGTGACTGCAACATTAATCATTAATGTGCTCTCCAGAATCTGAAATCTTTCTATAAAGCATTTACATCCGATACACCACCAGTTCTGTATTACAGCATTAAAGAATGAAGGATCAACAGTAATACCAAGAGATCTCGATTTCTCTTTCAAATATGCAAGTGCTGTTGTCAGTTACACATTGTTTTATTAAATCATATTTCAAGTGTAACTGTGATTCTCTGTTTGTCTCAATCCCTTGGTTATGAAATAACCACACAGCATGGGGAATGTATACTGTACTTAAGTACACTATCTTATGACAAACTGATTGATTGAATTAATTTATTTGCTTGCAATCATTTCAAGGAACATCAGAGCAGTATTGAAGAGAACATAAATGTATTCATTCAAATCATTTAACCATTAAAACAGAGTCCCAAGGTGTAATAAAAACAGTAAATAGAGCATTGGCACAAACAAGCACACACTCCTACATGGTGCATACCAATTAAAACATTTATCTGAGCACTGTGAAACCGCACATAAAGCCTACTTCTCTTGTGTATCTTTTCACACCCACTCACCCTTTCAGAAAGTTTTGAGTTATAACATTTTGTGGGAGGGATGTGAGTGAGCTCAAATTACAGAGGATGGGGGTGGCAGTGGCATAGGGAAGGTAATTTTAGACCCTGGGCAAAAAATCTGTGTGGAGAAAATGAAATCTGTGTACATTTTTTCCTACTGTTTACAAAGGCTACATGTTGCATTACATATGCTATAGACTACTGTAAAGCAAAGCACACATAGGAAAGCTGTAAAGGGCTTTTTTTGGCTTGCATGATCCCTCGCAAATTGATTTTCAATTAAAATAACAATGCACTCTGTACTAAGGTGTGGTGGTAATGAGTGGCCACACACAGATGATATTCTGGATCTTTTTGCAGTAGAGGTGAAATGGGAGAAGCAGGGTCAGTTTATTGCTGGTGCAAGAATCCCAATGGGTATTTGTAACTAGGTAGCATCGGCAATGAGACCAGGAAGCTGCAGTTCAAGTGCTCACAAGCATTTATTTACAACACTTTACAACTACAAAAACCATAAATCACACACAGTCCACCGCACCATTCCTTCACCATCACAATTCTAAACTAACACCTGTGAGCACCTGTTTTAAACTCAATGAATTTATTCAATTCTGGGCACTCCAGCAGTGGCAACGCTGGCAGCGGCAATGTTGACAGCAGCGCTGGCCCCTCCTGGAGACTACTCTCCCTTCCTGGGCGCTGGAGACGGCTTCGCTGCTCGCCTTTGGGAATGGCTACTCCTCCCTTTCTTTGTCACATGGGCTGGCAGCTCTTGGAAGGGGCAGTTAAACACAAAGTGCCCCCACTCCCCGCAAATGAGGCACCAGCTTGAGGCCTTGAGAACGCTGAGGTAGAATGCCCAGCTGCCCTCCTCCTCTGGCACTCAGGCAGGCAGCACCTCCCTCGCTCACCTCCGGGACCAGCAGCTCCTCGTCTTCTTTCCTTTTTGCAGGTGGCAACACCACTTCACCCTGAATGTGGCAGAACCTGGTGTAGTGCCCAGGCTCTGCACAGACGAGACACCATGGAAGCGCTTCCTCCATCTGGCTTCCTTTCTCCATTTCTTTGTTCTTTTCAAATTATTATTATTTTTTTTTTTTCAAAATAAACCTGCAGTTCTGTCTCTGAGTCTCCAGGGCCGCTATCCCGCTCTGACACCATATGTGAACCAGGTAGCGTCAGCAATGAGACTCAGAGACCAGAAGGCTGCAGTTCAAGTGCTCACAAACATTTATTTACAACTACAAAAACAACAAACACACACAGTTCACCGGACCGTTCCTTCACCATCACAATTCTAAACTAACACCCATGATCACCCGTTTTATACACATTCGCACATGTTTTTGCGAATTTAACACCCTCTCTGCCACCCAATATTCCCCACACATACCCACACCTGTGCACCCTGTCACACTGCCACAGTATTGCTGCAACATTGCAAGACTGCGACATGCTAATCAGCATGTAGCATTTCAACTTAGAGTACTGCTGTAAACAATTTTGAATTGTTATAATTTGTGTTGCCAATTGCTATGGTCTGCTAATGGTGCAGCTAAAGTTTCTTGATAGCATTGTACTGATATTACTGTATTCCACTTACAGATGTAACTATTTTCTATAGGATAATTAAATCATCAATGCAGCTGCCAACATGTGTTTGTTTGTTTTGTTTGTTTTTTTACACTTCTTAATTCTTCTCTAAACAAAGTCTATTTAAAATAAGAGCCCATTGTCATGGCAGGTTCTTTGGTTGGTGCTTTGCTTAAATCATAGCAGTCGGATGAGAGTGTGGGTGTTGTTTATGGGAGGATATGGGAAATATTTTCACTGAAGTAGGTACCATACTGTTCTGACAGTAGGCAGCTTAGGGTTAACTTTTAACATCATTCAGGTGCAGTTACTGTATAAACAATCCCTACTTTAGTAAAGGTTAATAATGGATCATAATTCAGTAAATTAGCACCTGTTTCATTGTCCTCGTCACACCTTGAACTCTCAACAAATCTGCATTTTGTTTTGCATAATGAGATTTTGTACTGCAAAACAATGTAAACTGGAAATTAATAAAATCACAATATACAGGGTTATTATTATGACACCCATGCTGAATTAAATAGCCCCATCACAAAGTGTCTATGACGTTCCCCTGGGTTAGGGAGGCAAAACCGTCAGGGACTGTTTCTCCTCATCGCACTACAGCGGACCCTACCGGCCAAACACCCAGTGAGTTCAGAGCGGACACCTGCAGGGCTTGTCCTCCAGAGGCCGGTAGCTCGCTGACATCCGCTCCCAGGTTCCTGGGTGTAGAAGAGGAAGGTGGCTTGGTCGTGGTATCGGAGGACGTTCTCTTGAGCTGTGTGGGGAATTGCTGCAGTGATGAGAAAAAATGATATGATATTCTAAATTGGGGAGAAAACCGAGGATAAAATAATTGGGCACTCAAAATTTGTATTAAAAAAAGAAAACAAAGTGAATTGCACTGACAGTTAAAAAAAATACTCACTGAAAATCTAAAGTTGAATTGGTTTAGGAACTCCATGAGTGAAGGGCAAAATACATTTTCTAGGGGAACTTTTATTGTTTTATAACAAAGTATTATAGTACATGAGGTAACCATCAAAGAACAAACAAACATGAGTGACATTAACTTGGAAATTACTGCAAATAAATAATTGGGAATACAGATAAATTCAAAAAGTTTGGTCAGACATTTCATTCTCTCAGAATCCTACAAGGTTTAGATATGACGCTACCATGTATCATAACAAATACAACAGCGAAATATATACTGTATATTTATGACAATGTATTATACAGTATCTTTTCAGCATTCAGAGGCAGCAGATTGAAACTTTTAATACATTAACTTATAGATTTCATGCTTTAACATATCACCAAACCCCTCAACAGAATTACAGCCGCATTAGATACAGTAGTGTACTTTTTTCATAGATTATTATCTTTTCCCTGTTGGTGGGGAAATTGTTTGCTTTCTGATCTATTACAGATCACAGAGGAATAGAGCAACAAGCAGAAGGATTCTTTCTGATGATTATGGTACGCTGTAGCTTTAATGCACCCCGATTTAAACTTTATTGTAGACTCCTTGATCGGTGCTTGACTTTTATTTTAATTCCCAAATTAACACGTATTGCTTTGCACAGTTAATAAGCTCAAGCAAATTAGATATGCAAAATTAATGCAAATGTTAGCTACAATACCATGGGGTGTGCTTACATAATTAAATACAAAAGCAATGATAAGCCCATGTTTCAAACAGCGGTGTAGTAACACCAATCACAATTTCGGTGAAATGAAAGACAAATGTTAAACTAAATTCCATGAGCACTGAGAAAATATCACCCCCTGTTTAATGATTTGTTATCTGTGTTCTGAAACATTATAATATCTACATTTCTTTAAAGGGCACTGGTCACACAGAGAGGTACTCTGAGAGTTTTAATCTGTCTTGGTGGACAACAAATAACCCTTATTATACAGCTTCTGTACTGGCAATTGTATTAAGATCTTAGTTAAGATTACTCAGTAGCAAATACATCACAAACAAGGTGATGTAGAAGTAATATTATATGTGTTTCAGCAGCTTTGAAAATTAAATCTGGCTTTTTGCATACCATTTGATTGTTTGTGATGTATTTACAAGGAGGCTGTGCGGTCCAGTGGTTAAAGAAAAGGGCTTGTAACCAGGAGGTCCCGGTTCAAATCCCACCTCAGCCACTGACTCATTGTGTGACCCTGAGCAAGTCACTTAACCTCCTTGTGCTCCGTCTTTTGGGTGAGACGTAGTTGTAAGTGACTCTACAGCTGATGCAAAGTTCACACACCCTAGTCTCTGCAAGTCGCCTTGGATAAAGGCGTAACAAAAAAAAAAGAAAAAAAAATTACCTCAAAATCTAACCCTAATTGTACAAAAAGAGGTACACGTTAAGTGCATTATACTCTATTACCAACTCAATTAAAATAGATGTGTAATAAAATCACTATAATAAATTCAGGCAAAATTAACTAAACATATGCCATATTGTTATGCTTACATAGCTACGAACATATGTACAGACATAATTAGGCAACATTACCTTTTTGAGGGATACAGGAAGGCTTGGATTTTTAATAGCTCATTTACTACATGTTGGTAATTAAAGATAGATCAACCAATAATATTGACATTTTTTCTATTTGTTGCCATGGTTGACTATGAAAAGTAAATACCAAATTCAGTCAACAAAGTAAATTCAGTAGCAGCTGACATTACCTTTAAATCAACAGTAAGAAATAAGTGTAAAGAATTTAAAGTGAATGTAAAGTGAGGACTGCCATTATCAATGTATTCAGTGATATAAATTAAATTATATTCTAATGTTTTTATACTATTTTCAGCTGTATTATGTAATTTTTGTAAGCAAGGCTTTGACGTTTAAAACTGAACTTCAGGATGAGGTACAACACCAATACACATCATGTACAGTATTAGCTACAGGATCTGGAAACAATTGTGTTTCAGAAATGTAATATTCTCCTTATACAGTATCTCTACACCTTTGACTTATATTACAAATCTTCTCAGTTGGGTTCCATTGGCCCCGTAGTTTTCTCTCAGCAGGCCTGAGGTCAATTCTTCTGTACAGCATCAAACTAATCTCAACAGATTTTTCTTTGCGTTCTTTATTCATTTTTTTAACAAATCTAAGCATATGCTAGTTTTAAAAACAGACCATGTAAATATAACTGGTTTAATCAAAATTCCTGTCTTTTTTTTATTTACGTTCTGGAAGTTTTTATCTACAAAGCACATATAACTCATGTGTTGGCTGTGTGATCTTCCCCACATTGCCCCGCAAGCAAGCCTGAAGCATGCACATGTTCATTCTCTGTGGCTATCTAAATACATTGCCAGGTGTCATGTGCTGAACATACTCTGAGGTTAGTTGACTGCACAGCAAATGAAATATAAGATTAATTTGGCACCCATTTACAGGCAACATTGTGATTGATAAATTATTGGAGAGGGTCAAGAGAGCGATATACATTCCCTCAACGCTAAGAGTGTGCCATAAGGAAGTAATTGATGGTTATTTTACACTCACAGGAAAACAGCATTACATTTTCTTTAGAAATCTCAGTCTCAGCATTTTCATCATATGAGAACAAATCATGTCAATTTCCCTGCTTCTATGTTACCAAGAATATGGATCCGAAAAAATAAAGTCGCTTTAAGCTCTAAAGACCATGTAGCTTAAGGCATTCTGAAAAACATATGGTAGTTTTTTGGTAGGAAAATTGACTAATGCTGAAGACAGCAGCTTGAACCAATTGAATGTTAAATATTTATCACTTGCTTAGTCATTTGGATTATTTTAGACTGTCCTAAAAATTTAATGATCCTGTGGTGCATGACTTAGAATTAAGAGAATTGATGAGGCCTGCCTTCAGTAAAAGTCCTGTATCACAGACAATTTTGAGACAAGTAACTTTGTGACAGAAAGTAGAAAAAATACATATACAATAAACACAAAGAAACCATGTCTGCATGCCTACAATGTGGAACCGAACATTACAAAAAGGTCTAAGATCGTGTACCATCACGTTTTTGTATAATTTCTCATTTATACATCTATGTTTTTTTACTAGACTTTTTGTATGGTCTATTTCCCCAGCTCTACTATACAGTACCTTCCACCCCATCCACATATTCCTGCTTTCCAACCTAATGCACGAATAAAATGAAAATACATTCTGATTAAAATTAATGTCTACAAAATTAGCAAAATATGTTGACCATATGAACCAAACCAGAAAATTCACGATGGCAGGTTGAAGTTACGGTAAATCATCAAAATTAATTCTCAGCAGTCTATATATATAACACTGTGGCAATGTGCCCCGCCCCTGTGTGCATATTATGTGTTGTATGTTGCGTGCGTGTGTTAATGTTGGTGTATAGTCATTGGTACACGGGATATAAACGGGTCTGTGTTTCACGTGTATAAAAAAATGTAGATTTATATTTAGGCACGAGGAGGGCACAAATCACTTCACGTGCTGGTTAAATGTAATATGTGAGCACGGGGTTGCACAGAATTAATTCACGTGCTGGGATTCAAGTGAATAATTAATTAGTAATTGAATCCCAGCACAACAGTATATATAGATGCACATTTCTTTCACTCGGGGTTGTGTGTTCGGTGAGTGGAGAACGGGAGAGAGAGAGAAAGAGAAGGAGAAACGTGAAAGTAAAGTGAAATCTAGAAGTGTTTGTACTCACCGTGTTTGTTTGTCTCTCCGTGCACCGTTTGTTAAGTGTTTAGTACGTTTTGTTTGTCTATTTATTTTGGCGCAAGTGCCGTGTCCTGTTTTGTGTTCCAACCTTTTATTTTCTGTTCTGTTTATTAAATGCTGAGCGAAAGCATTCGCTCAGCTTCACCAAACCACACCTCTCTGTCTGTTTATTTCCTGCTTCTAGTCTGACGCCACCCACTCCGGCCGTCTTTGTGACAAACACACATGTTCATTTTAAATAAAAGTTTGAAATTGTCAGGAGACAGGACTAACAAAAATTGTCTGTTGAAGTTAAAGTAACCATTGAAGACGTTATTGCACTCCCATTGCTTATGCGGGATGATGCACAATGTAGGTTTATGATATTCGTTCTGTGCCCAGGTGAAGGGTGGTAAGAGGAGTGAAATCTGGCCTCCCGACAGCTGGAGGCATAAAGGGAGCAGCTCACATGATCTCACCAAGATGTAGCATGCCTTAAGCATAGGGTCCGGTTGCAGTGGTCATCTTGGAAGGATGGTCATCTTGGAAAGCGCAGATCTGAATGGAGGATTGTTATATAATAATATCTTTATTTCTATATAGCACCTTTTCATAGTGGACCACCATTACAAAGCGCTTTACAGAGGTAGGCTGTGAACTGTGCATTATATGCAGAGTCACTTACAATAGGGCATTGATTTAACATCTCATCCACAGGATGGAGCACAAGAAGGTTAAGTGACTTGCTCAGGGTCACACAGTGAGTCAGTCAGTGGCAGAGGTGGGATTTGAACCGGTGACCATCTGGTTACAAGCCCTGGACATTAACCACTGGACCACACTGCCTCCTGATTGGAGACTGGAAAACTGTGGAGAGAGCGAGTCAACATCAGCAGTACCGGTGAGCAAACACTACCCCGTGAGAACGGCACACCCAGACTGGGGATTACACAATGACTTGTGTTATTATTCCATCATGCACCCCTTCACAGAAGATGAAGATGAACACACACTGTCCTCCGAAGCGTGTGCCGTCAGCCGACCGCTTTTTTTCACAATGCAGCCACCCAAGAGCTACAGCATCGGAGGACAACGCAGCTCTCGGGCAGCCCGCAGGCACCCGGCCAGACTACAGGGGTCGCTGGTGCGCGGTGAGCCAAGGACCCCCTGGCCGACCTAGCCCTCCCTCCCCCCGGGGGACGCTCGGCCAATTGAGAGCCGCCCCCTGGGAGCTCCTGTCCTCGGTCGGCAAAGGAATATCCTGGACTCGAACTTGCGACGTCCAGACTATAGGGCGCATCCTGCACTCTACGCAAGTGCTTTTACTGGATGCGCCACTCGGGAGCCCCCTACCAGGTTAGCTTAAGATGCACTCGCTCCTGTCTGCGCTGTCATCAAAATCGCTGAAAGCTAATTTGCAAATGACACCACACCCCGTAAGAAATGCCGACCACTGGCACTAACACAGCTGGTAATGGACGGGGCAAAGCATCTCACCAAAAATGCATTGCAGAGAAGTGAATTTGCTCCTGTTTGTGCCAAATTTTCTCATCGAAATCAGGGGCAAACGCATTTTGCTCTAGCATTAGTGGTTTGTCCTGTCATCAAAAGCGGTCGCTCTATGTAAAGAACTGTCTCCTTCCCTTTGTTCTAAGCCTATCTCCACTAAATTCCAAACTCTGGTTAACTATGTCAACTCCTTTTTAAAGATTTTAAAGACTTCAATCATGTTCTTCTTTGCTCTGCGCTAAATAGGTATGTCAGGGTGTGAGTGATGTGGGTGAAGTAAACAATGTCCAATCAGTAATTGTACTTTCCAAAACAGTCCGGGTTTATTAAATACAAAATAATAATGTTGCCCTTTACCGTCAATGGTATCGGGAATAAACCACGGCGGGTTTTCAGTCCCCAAATAATATACATGCTTATCAGCAAATATAGTCCAATCTCTGTGCATGGAAAAGAGCCCGGTGTCCCAAACAGTGTGTGCTGTGGTGTGCAGTGCATCCTGACTGCTGGTGCTTAACTGTGCGGTGCGGTGCTGTGCAGTGACTCTCTAGTGCTCTGGGTGATTAGGCTGGCTGGATAACTGCAGCTTCCCTGGCATTCAATCTTCTGCAAAAACTCAGTACAAAAACAAAACAAACACCAGTGCTCCGGCTTGTTATTAGTGCAGTGTAAGGGGCTGTACTCACGTAGCTGCGTCCCCTTTGTACCACCAGAACTCCTACCCACGATCAGCCCTTCGCCATGTTTGGTCCAATTGGTGTCTGCCTCGCAGCTGATCGTAATGGAGTCGCTCAGTGTACTTGCAGCTACGTGCTTACCACCAACCTTACAGAGCACCCTTTCTAGTCAGGAGGGAGATTCTCTATCTGTCACAAGGTATAAGACAGTCCCTGAGTATTAAAAACTATACTGAAACTTAAATATCTCTTGTTAGCTATCTTTTATTTTTCATCTTTCCTTTTTTAGTCTTAAGCAAAATAACAGTAGATTTATCCAACTATCTATTTGTGCATTTACAGTAAAATCGCCTTTCTATATTTTTCAATGCAATGCAAAAATAATGACGTTTGTGAGTTGCCATGGAAATCAATGTTACAAGTCACTGGACTTCACTGCAGTGTATTTTCAGCAGAAACAAAAGAAAGCATTGAACACAATCATGCAACCAGCCATATACTCATGTATAGGTGAGTACAGGAATACAAACATTAATGAATGAATTATATTGCAACACTTAGCAAAATAAACATTCTGTCCACACCCACCACACAATAACACGGCTGTGATGGCATTTCAGGGGCTGATAGATGGAAGATTGAGGGCACCTCTCTGCCACAGACAGATGGTCTTGGTAAAATACTGATGTGGTAGTAGCTGGTAGCAGTCATTTTGTCTCAATGTTCATAATGAGGAGAGGCTGAACAGTGCTCTTAAATATTTACTGCTGCAAAAAAAGGAGCAGAGTGCAAACTGCATGTATATGTGTTCAGTCCATAATCATGAGAGAGCTCTCAGTGACTCTCCTTCCTGATTACAAGAACACCCTTTTATCCAAAAAGCATTCTTCTGTTCATTTCTTCAAACACAAGAGAAACACAAAAACATTTAGATTCCATTTAGTTCAAAACATCAGAAGCCACAGAAGATTTATTCCTGAATGCATTTCTTCATTTTAAGCGTTAAGGAAAAACATTTTCACCTAGTTAAAAATCAAGAAAATATAGATTTCAATTCCAAAGCACACATGGCTAATCTAATTAGTGGGAGCAGTAGCAGCTGGTATTGCAATGGGACTGATAGAGATGGCTCTATTAATTCTACAAGTTTCTTAAAGCTACTGTATAATGTCAAACCCCCAGCCCCCCTTCCTCAACCTCTTCTTCCCCTTCCCATTTTCTTTCAATATTCAACATACTTAGACAAGCTTTGTGGAAATCGTAAGGATGCTTTCCTTGAAAGCCTGTTTCTCGATGTTCTGTATTTGTTTAAACATAGCTAATTCCTCAGACTGTGTCAAGTACAACAGACCTGATGTCCTGATAACAGCAGTACTTGTACCTTTTAAGATTAATCTTTAATCTTTCAAGTCAGGTGCAGCAACTTAGTCTTAAAGTGTGTTTCCCCAAAACCGTCTTGATAATTATTCTGAGTATCTCACAGGGGTAGTTCGGGAATACTAATCTTGTTTGATGTACTCTGTATGTTTTAATGACATTTATAAAATGGAATGTTCGGATGCTGCACGCTGATTGGCTGCTGAGAGGTTCTAAACCATGCATAAATATAGTTTAATGCACGGCGGAACTTATTTTTATCTGATTACAGTTCGATTAATAAATTATCAATACTCAACGTATTAAACTCGCAACGGAGAGCCTGAGTATAATTTATTACTACTCTATTGTGCCTTGTTACTTGTTTTTCTCGATCATTTTCACTAAAAGGAGTATATATATTTACAGTCGCTAAGTTTTTAGCCGTGTTTTAATGTTGTTTTAGCCGTTTTGGCTAGTTATCCCCTGTCACGGCCTAGCGCATTGCAAAGCCTGCAACAACATTTCGCCCTTCCTTCCCCCGGGTCTAGCACGTTCTCGGCTGCACGTACTCTCGTTTTAACTAGCTTCAGGAATTTGAGGTAAGTAGCTGTACAGGACTACAATTCATTATTTTGAACCCGGCTGGGATAAAATAGTATTCTGTTACTGTGTTGTTGAAAATGTTGAAAACCTCTAGATTAACTGTGTCTGATGGACAATTTTTTCTCCAAAGTGGAAGAATATACAATAAAATTGTTCGTTTTTTAAAAAAAATATAAAAAAGTTTGTTTTTCTATGTATTATTGTGTCAATTTTATAAGCAGGATAACACACTCCAGGGCTTGTGGGCTGTGTTGCAATAACATACTGCTTTGTTGGTATGAAGGCATTCAGCTTCGCTTTGTGTCTCAACCCAACCACAGCCGTATGTTAATTCAACACAACCCACGCCCTGTCGTGTGTTAACCCTTACTTAGTGCTTATAAAACCTTATTTTTTTTGTAACAACAGTAGTTTCTATGTTAGGTATTTTTGTTACAATTAGTTACCAATACTTATCTTTAAAAATTAAGTAGCAGGGCCCCAAAAATATAGCATTGTCACCACGTGTTGCTGTTTAAAAAATGTACCTGTAATTATTCTTTTCGTTTTTGTCATCCTGCCAGCATTTTACATTTCTAACTTTAAAGTCTGTTTCAAAGCATTTTTCAAAACAGCTTCTCTAGTGCACTGGGGTTTGAGATCTGTCCTCTAAATCACTGCAAGTAGAGCGATTAAAAAAAACTAACTGCTTTGGTTTTTCTGTTCTGTACCACATTATGGATTGTTATTGCTGTGTTACCTGTTTGACAATGTGGGCAATAATCCTTACACTATTAGTGCACTACAGTGGCCATTTTGTCATATATTCAGACCTGCACAGGAGCAATACATGCGTCCTGTTTTTTATATGTTTTGCAACTTTATTGTGGACGTTGTTTAATTTGTTAATCCGCAATGAAGGAAGACTTTATTTTAATTTGGTCCTGAACATTTTAATTGCTTGTATTAAGGTTGCAGCTTTCCATCCTTCTCAATGTGCTGTCAATAAGCTGTCAGCTTCTACTTCAAGGTCTTGGAGACGATGTAATATAAGTGTACACAGAATACTAATTTACTCTTTAGAAATGCTTTGAAAAAAAAAAGTATTTGTTGAAAGAGCCACACAACCTCCACCATGTTTAACACTGGGCATGATTAACTTTTCTTTAAATTCTTTTACTCTCTTCTTCCAAACATATTATTGCTTTCATCGTGTTAAGGTATTGCTGAATTGTTCACTCGTGAATTTCTTGACCATCTTTTTCTTGAGCTCTCAATTGTTGTGTTAAATTTTTTGTAATAATCTGAGGATTTTGCAGGGCTTCTCAAACGATTCTTCCTCCAGATTTTGCAGAAATCTTTCTGTGTCTTCCACACCTGGAGCTAGTTGCAGTAGTCCCTGTTCTGCTGTGTCTGTCAATAATAGCCCACACAGTGCTTTTCGGTAAACCAAGTCTTTCTGCTATTTTTCTCGTAGTTTTTCGTTTAGTTGTCAAATTTCCAATTTATTTTTCAGCACTTCATTATTATGTATTTTTTTATTCTATAATTATCACCAGGTGTTGGTTTTCAATCATGATAATTGTCAATAATTAACAACGAATGGGTTTCATACCAAATATGTTTATATTATTATTATTATTATTATTATTATTATTATTATTATTATTATTATTATTATTATTATTATTATTGATTACCCAAATGTTGATTACCCAAAAACTTTTGTCAAAGTGTGAAATTCGTTTTTGCACGTTATTTTTCATTTTATGCATGTTATGTAATAATTTGTTGTTTTATTATAAAGCTGAATCTCGACTTTAATTTATATCTTTTAATAGAACAATTAGAAATTATAGTAATCACTTTCTTTGTGTTTTTTCTAATTTTTTTTCTCATTTTTTAACTGCCCTGTGTGTGTGTGTGTGTGTATATATATATATATATATATATATATATATATATATATATATATATATATATAAACCATGGGTAATCGGGAAATATGCAAATTTCAGCATTGCAAGAGCCAATCAAATCACGTGAAAGTCACCTAACGGCTTCTACATTCACAGCGTTTTAAAAGTCAAAGTACAGTATCTGCAGACATGTTTCATCCTGTGTGGGGCTCATCAGTGCAGCGTAAATGTACTTTGACTGCTGAAAAGCTCAGGAGACTAAGTAAAAACAAGTAGCTTTCGAGTTAAGGAGGAATGAAAGCAATGACTAGATGAGGTCTTACTAATGCATTGTAAAGTTTTAACATTACTTCCCTTGATTTAAATTCAACACTTTTCACTATATATCCGAGCATTTTGTTGGCCATTTTTATAGCTTCTCCACATTGTCTAGATGAAGACATTTCTGAGTCAACATTAAGTGATCATATCCTGATGTAACTATCACTGACACTGTTATCTGCTGTATTATTGAATTGTATTTTGTCACACTTGTACTTGCTTGAACCAAAGTTATTGTATTTATCTTGCTCTTAATTGTATTACTTGTACTGTGATACTTGAAATGTATTTGCTTACAATTGTAAGTCGCCCTGGATAAGGGCATCTGCTAAGAAATAAATAATAATAATAATAATAATAATAATAATAATAATAATAATAATAATAATAATAATAATAAGTTTGAGAACCACTTGGTAAAGTGAGGCCATAGAGACAATGGCATTATCTCTGAGCCTTCACTTTAAATGTAGTGCTTACAGGCCTATGAGGGTACAGGTATGTGGGTTGCTTTATTTATTTATTTTTCTTTTCTTTTTTTTTTTTTTACTGTTTGACTATTTGTTTGTCTTTTATACTAAAAAAATCACATCATTTTAATTATTGTAAAATAATGTACCTTTTAAAAAGAACATTTAATCATCCTATCGCAGTTGATTAATCCATTAATCACACCTGTTTGCTTGTGATATGAAATTAGGTGATCAGTTTTTATTTCAATTCAGCTGTGTCTTTGGGGTCAAAGCATATTACTGACTATAAAGTATATCGGTCAATAGGGGAAGCAGCGGGTTGGTTATTGACAGAAAAGAATGAATAAATGATCAGTGTCCAACATTGCAATATTATATGGAAGTGAAGCTTGAAAACGGATATTTCTTTAACCTGGTGTGGTGCTAGATATGATGTTTCAAAATATTTCTTTGAAAACGGCACATTACAGACGTATATAGAAAATGGCAGTAAATAGCCACAACCATTTCTGCATTAGGTATTTTAATGCAATATTACTCCAGCAAAGCCTTTAACATATTGTGTAAAGGAATAATAAAATAATAATACCTTTAAAAAAATCATCAGTAGGATATAAGTTTAAATGTGTAAAGCAAGTTATTTGTAATTTGCCACCTATGTCTGGCATTTCATCTGAGTCATGGGTTACAAGCCTGCAGAAATGCAAGCATGTGTATGGATTTTCTGCCTAGAAACACAACCGAATACCAATGATCTTGCTGCAGTTCCAGCTGGGAAGCTGAAGAGGTAATAAAGCAGAAACAGCTAAACCCTTGCCAGTCAGCCATAAAACTGCCCAGGCACTGATGCCCTATTGCAAGCCTCTTCATCAGCAGCTTGGAACCACAATGTTTCATAACCAGTGTTCTTGGGGTCATTTAGTTCTGCCTGAACAGATTCAGAACACCTCAGGGAACAGCATGTATTGATTCACTTATTAGTATTAGATGATTTTTGTTTTTGCCCATCTACTGTAGCTCCTGATCTAGCCTTTAAATATGGCATGCTGGAGGCTGTGTGGTCCAGTGGTTAAAGAAACAGGCTTGTAACCAGAAGGTCCTCGGTTCAAATCCCACCTTAGCCACTGACTCATTGTGTGACCCTGAGCAAGTCACTTAACCTCCTTGTGCTCCGTCTTTCGGGTGAGACATAGCTGTAAGTGACTCTGCAGCTGATGCATAGTTCACACACCCTAGTCTCTGTAAGTTGCCTTGGATAAAGGCGTCTGCTAAATAAACAAATAATAATAAAAAATGCATTTGAACTTGCATTCAGATTGACTCAAGACAGCATCGCAAAGCCCTGACACAATGAAACCGTACTTATCTTTTCTTTCGAACGCCCTTATATACTATAATAAAGTGTGTGTAAACTTTATGGATAATTCCACATGTTGAATTCTGCATGCTGAATTCCACATGTTGTGACAAGTTGCAAATGAACCATTTAGTGTGCTTCATTTGTGCATATAATTAGCTTAGTGAATAGAGCTACCGCTGGTTCATTTTTGCGTGTGGTGTGGCTTCCCCTGCCATGCGGTAATTCTGCTCATTTACTGCCGTTTAGTGAATGAGGCCCATAATTGCTAAAAGTTTGTGATTATAATTCAATTATTTAGGAACAACATGTGGTGGATATACAGTATATATATATATGTATATATATATGGATGAGTTCCTTGATCAATCTGCCACTGGTTGAAACGTATTCCTTGCTTCCTCGTCTTGCATCATGTCTAACACATAAAGTTAATTGATGTGCTGTTTCCTCTGAGAGAAAATGAATACCTGCCATTTAAAAAGTTACACAAGAGACAAATAGTACTGTATTTTGTTGGTAGAGATTAGATATGGGTCACACATTACACTGATGAACTCATGAAATGATGGTACTTCTAATGTATGTAGCAAATATATTTGAAATGCAATAAGTAAACAGTTGGCAGAGACTGTCTCATCTGTGGCTAGCAACCGTTATTTGATTCAAGTCAGTCTTTCAGTTAATTTGATTGCTACCCTATTTGGTATGTCTAGACGCCAGAATTATTTTAAAAGTCTTTCTCTATTCCAGAAAAGAAGTGTGATGGAACGAGGGCACAAACTAATAGGCAATGAAACAGATAAATCTTCAAATTCTTTTACTCAGTAAAGAGAGAAACCCCCTTTTTCAAAGAAAGGTTGTGATTGTATTTCATTTTGACAATGGCTATAATTTATTTATTTGTACCAAAAAATATAAACAAACAAGACAAGAAGTTTTAGAAGTTTTAGCAGAGCATATTATCTCTACATTTTGATATCTGTATCCCTGTTTTTGTTTTGTGTAAATTTACATACATGCTGATTTAAGGTTACGTAAGATTAAACACAGCTAAGTTAAATCCCAGCCTGTGACAATTTACAAATGAACTGGTTACAGTAATTCTATTAAAAAAAAAAACTGAATAAAAGGATTTACTGCAAAAAAACAAAAAAACAACAACAAATATGGAGTGCCCCAGTTACCTGTATGTTCACAGTTCACAAAGGCCCTGAAAAACCAAACTGAATGCCAATGTCAACCAACGGAACAAACTGGATTTCCAATGCTATCATACTTTGAATATTACATTCATGAGAAACCCACTGACACCACTGAACTAAATTCTGCCACATAAGCTTTGAGTCTCAAGGTAGAATTTAGGTAGACTACTTACAATCTAAATGTATTGGGTCCTGGTGCAGGTAATTCCTGTCTGTCTTCCTCCATTGTATTTTTTGCAAGTTTTTGTGACACATTTTCTCCCAAAACTAAAAGATATCAATACAACTAGTGTACATAAGAAATATGCTGGCATGCATTTCACTTCACCACCACCACCAACAAAGACTCAAAGGATACACAGTGGCAGGCAGTACCACCAAAACATTGTCATCATTAAAGCATCAGACAGTTCAGTTTTAAAAAGGGAGATATTAAGTACTGTATTAGTAAACCATGTATGAACAGACCTGAAGCCAGTGGTAACCAGCTCTAGCAAGTCAATAAGCACCTAAACAGATTTCCCTATTTCCCTAATAAATGAACAAAACTTTCAAAATTGTTCTGTCCCTTTGGTGACCAGTTTTACTGTAACATTAAAGTAGTATGTAATTGAATAGAACTAGAAAACAATGTATGCATGTATTACTTTTCAATGATATATGGTTTACTTGTTTGACATCTGCACAGATGTGTATGTAGAGCTACACAAATCTTCCAGTCTGCTGTAGTTAAATTCTTGCTGCATTGCAGATACTGAAGTGGAGCTTTCAGATCTACACTTTAAACCAAGTAGATGAAAGGTATCCATTATTCAACATGCTTAAAAAAATAATATCTTTTTTTTCTGTAATGCATATACAGTATATACCGTTTAGATTTCATTTATTAAACATATTTGTTAAATGATATTACAATAATGTACGTTTGCACATTTGTAATTGTTTACTACAGTATATGGGTGCTATATTTTGTCTGCTTTCTTCATTGTGCAATATACAGTATGTAATAGCATTCTTAAGATCATATGTTTTTTTTTTGTGAAAATGTCATTGTTCATAATCAGTTCAGTTTGTTCACACATTTTTTTATGTGAATAATGTGTGTCTTTGTTTTTTTTCTTTTGTAAACTGAACACAGACTGCACTGCCATCATTCCCAGTGGTAGTAAAAAGTAAATACATAGACAGAATCCATAAACATGGTCTCTCTGTTTGACATTTTTACTTTCTAAAACATTCAGCTCCATTAATGTTGCCAGCATTGTGATGAAAAAGTAAGGGACAACTGAAAACATGAATTCCTAGTTTCTTTATGAATCAACTGGTGATTACTGCGCTTTGTGTGCAGGGCAGTTTGACAACAAAATGCAATCCTTTTATATGTCATTACAATACATTTGTAACAAAACAAGTCATATTCCTTAGGCACAGATAAAAACTTTTTTTTTTTTTTTTTGGTTGCTACATATTGTTTGATATAAATACAAACACTGTACGTAGGTGACTTAACAAGATCTAATTTACCTGCTGTCTGTAGGAGGGTTGTGTCCTCGACACATAAACACAAAAATGTATTTTATAATTAAATGAATTTGTCCCTTGGTCCCTCTGGAGGTTTCCTGTTAACAAGTTGTCAGTCCTGCAATGTGAACCAGCCTCATCTGTGACCCTGGCTTCAAAGTGTGTTGCTCTACTTCCATCTGCACCAGATATACTGTGTCTGCCAAAAAAGCTTAATATTTCAAGTCACTGCTAATGTTAAAAAATAATATTTAAATGAGATATCTAAAACCATTAAATGCTTATGAATGTTTAATTAAATATGTAATTTACTACAAGTAATATCAAGGACACATTTCATGAATATTATGAAATATGTCTGATAAAGTAATATGCAAGTATAAGGTTCAGCACATGACTTTTGCAATTTTGTGTCCAGTAGACAAAATTTGAAAAATGTTAAATTTCCACGTCTTGGCTCTGGCGCTCTCATGAGTTAGGGAGGTAAAACCGACAGGGACTGTTTCTCCTCATTGTGCTACAGCGAACCCTGCTGGCCAGCCTCCCAGTGAGCTCAAAGGCGGACACCTGCAGGGCTGGCCTTTATGCTCCACAGGTCAGTAGCTAGTGACATCCATTCTCGAGTTCCTAGGTGAAAAAGGAACCTGGCTTCGTCGTGGGATGGGAGGACGCCCACTGAACCTTTGGGTCTCCTGAGCCGTGTAGGGAATTGCTGCGGTGAGGGAAATAGAGATTAGGCATTCCAAATTGGGAGAAAGTCTGGGGAAAAATAACGATTGGACACTAAATAAAAATGACAAAAGTCTCATAAACACGTATAAAACACTGCTACATGATTCTCTCTCACAATTTTAGATAATAAAGTACATATACAGGTCTCTGCAAACAAACAGAAACAAGATTTACAGATTGTGCAGTAGCTGCTGGCCACAAACGCTCTCTGGAGAAGATGAAAAGAATTAAAGACAGTGTTCTGAGCATTTCTGTGGTTTTATTTTGACAGTTTGTTGCATAACAAAAGGAGAGCTTTGAAAAGTGTAGAATAGTAAAATTAGCTTTATGTTTTGGAATCGTAAGCCACACAGTATATTATACAACTGCTGGAGAAGAAAAAAAAAGAAAAGCAATAAACCCTGCATGTAGCTGCTATTCTTCTTCTTTTCTGTCAGATTCCTTCACCATTACTGAAACTTCAACCACAAAGTCTAACAAACTGAATTGTATCGCAATTGTAGGTCAACTGTTCTTTCTAAAAACAGCTACTCTTGTGCTGTTCCATTCTGAGCTTATTGATTGAAGAATCAATGGATGAATCCGCCGGGTTGATGATAATAAATAAAGGTGTCCATGAGTGAGTCAAACTGTATGGACTGTTGGCACTTTCTGTAAAAAAAAAATGAAAATGGCCATTAATATATATTTTTTAAATTAACTTTCTGTTTCAGAAGGAAAACATTAACTATGGGTTCTTTTTAGTGACTATTAGTAATATTTGTACTTACTAAATAAAATAACTACTTGGAAATGATAATTACCATGATTACAAGAAATTGATAGAGATTACAATTTTACAGCATACACTTTCAGGGCCAAAATTAGATTTACTGTAAGTCACAATTGGGGGCATTTGTAACACAAATGAAGGTTATTATCCACAGAGTATCTGTCCCTGCTGGAGAAGGCAAGGGGACATACAGTATAACATAGTAATGACATACATGTACATATATTAATGTAACAAGCACACATTTAATAAAACTTGGTCTAGACATGTTATTTGAAGAAAAAAAAAAAGAAAGAAAATGCATTGAATCAGATCCTGGCTCCATTAGGGCAGTGGTGACTATCAGTCTCAAGTCTAGATACAGAGAACCAAACAATCTGGGAGGGAAGAAGGAGGGACCATCAGCACATTAGTCTTTGAATACATGTCTTCCCTTATAGTTTTGTCAGAGAGCTGCTGTTAGCAAATTCCCACTTTGAAGAAGGAATTTCCTAAGGTGTGTTTAATGTTATGGATTCTGACCACTTGGTGTGTTTCTTTCTTTTTCTATATTGACACATGTACTGATACCTGGCAAGGTATTTGTTTATGTCCCTTAGCAAAAGTTGACACAATCTTACACAGGCTTCTTAACGTTATTACAAACATAAAACAATTGGTAATGCTTATAATTCAATGCTAGCCTAAATGAATGTAGGCAATTATATATTAAGAGAAGGAACATGATTGTCTCAATAACAGCAATAATTGTATGTATATTAGTTTAAAGAAACTTGACATTCAAGAAGGTTCCAGGGAGGCATATTCATCTATGAAACACAATTTTCATCCTACACTCAGTATAGATTATTCAATAACAGGGAATTAGATGCCTAAAACTACCACGATAAATGCTTCAATGAATGATCTGACCAGTGACCTTTTCTGAGTTGAGTGAATGCACAACAAAACACTTGCTCACATTCAGGGGTTACAAATCAAAATGTCATGCTACACACTGCTTTTCTAGAGACTAATCAAAGTTAAAATGATGCCTTGATTAATTATGTGACAGGCTAGTCAAGCAAGCAAGCAGGTATCACATGAAAGGACTGTGTCTAAGTGCTTTTGTGGTACTTGTATTGATTAGCCAACCAAAGTAATCCGTTTACAGAACAGAGAGAGAGGGAACTTGTCTTTGACATGCCACACTCAGGATTTTCCATTTTTACAGCAGTCAACAGCAAGCTTCCCTTTAAAAGAGGATGACTGAATTTTGCAGTGTTACATTATGTAATAAGAAACTGTAACACAGTAGTGACATTATCATTACATTTTTCATTTTTTAAATGTCCAACTTTATGGGAGATGATAGAGATTACATATGTGATATCTGCTTTAGCTCAGAAAAATACATCTGAAAAACACCTAATTAATTTCAAATCAATTGCCCATTTGGGAAATCACTGTTTACTAAGCTGAACAAAATATGATACAATGAAATCTACATTTCAATTGGGATTTAGCTGTGCACAAAACTTCACATGTTAATGGTCACAAGCATTCAAGGTCTGAACAGTTACATTTATGCATTTTCTATCTCAGATTCAGAAGAATTGAGAGGGGATTCCGTTTAATAACATTTGCCATTCCACTTTCTCAGTAACACTGCTGCAGGGTCAAAAACAGTAAAATCTGTCATTGTGTCAATTTCAATCAATATATAAGAGACTTACATCATGAGGTTTGTGACCTTCAAAGAGAGCCTAATCTTCTGATCACAGTACAGTAGTCTCCAGCTAAGAGAACACCCCTCGGGAAGCAAGCAAAGTGATCTCTTAGCCGAAGAGTTCTTTAAGACGGAGTTGACCACCAGACACAATATGAATCAATAAATACATATTTATCACTTATCATGAAGCATGTGAAATGAACAGAATAAGTAAGAGAAAAGCAATAGGCAAGTGTATGTTAATAAACTAGAATAATAAAGTAACACACAAACTAACGGAAATAAACTAACTGTCAAACTAAATTAACACCACCCCTACACACGTTAAAAAAATGGAGCAGCAGCAGCTCTAGATTAATTATGAATACCTGTACAGGAGAAATATTCAAGACTTGCACAAAATTATTTAGCAGAATGGTGAAGCAACTCACCAGAATGGAAAACACCAGACTGCTCGGTGACTTGCTCAGGAGCTGAAAAAAGGAGGAGGATTTGAATTTAAGTTTGATGATGATGAGTTACAAAACAGTACTGTATCAGTTGTGAATGAATCACTAGCGGTGCCAAAAAGGCATGCAGTAAACTGACGATACTGGAATTCCCTGAGTCTGTTTAAATAAATGCTTAAAAGTGAAACCCAGAACAAACATAAAAGAAAAATCCTAACACTGCGTGAAACTATTCCTGCATGAATAGTTCACCAGCATGTTAACAATCTTCGTCTCAGCTACTTACTAAAAATTGTTTGAAAATTAGCTGCTTGAAAAGTTGCTAGAAAAAGTTGACTGAGTTATTGAAAGTTACCTTCCATGAGCTTTATTTAGGGAACAGAACCTTGATTAGAGGGAAGTACACTCTGGCAATCGAAGTGATTCAGAACTAATTTATTTAGTTTATAATAGCAATAACGTCCTCTGCAGCACTCATTACCTGTAAATAACTGACCTAACTGTGTTAACAAGCTGGGAATGGCGGCTGTGTTGCACGTTAATGCTTAATTGTTGGGCAATAATGGAAGCGGAGCAGCCACAAATATATATATATATATATATATATATATATATATATATATATATATATATATATATATATATATATATATATATATATATATATCCTGATCTAGTGCTTCAAGTTGCCCCGTTCATATGAGAAACACCCAGTTCCAGTTATCTCATACATGTTCGATTTTTTAGTTCTCTTCTCATACACTGATTGCAAATGTGGGATGTTTCCTACACTCAGTGAACAGTACACAAACTAGCACAACCCTCCCCATGCTGCAGAACATCTGTAGCTGCACAGACAACTGTGTTAAAGCTGAAATATGTCAAATATTATTTATAA
The DNA here is from genome assembly GCF_902713425.1 of Acipenser ruthenus. NCBI lineage: Eukaryota > Metazoa > Chordata > Actinopteri > Acipenseriformes > Acipenseridae > Acipenser > Acipenser ruthenus. Next base: position 11,658,253 of record NC_081193.1, read on the forward strand.
CTTTTCTTTAAAAAAAAATAATAATAATGTCACATAGGAGCACAGCTATACCATATTTATTGTGAAACATTTACCGTGCCACACAGTAATGTGTTGCTGTTAATAAACCCCTACTCACCCTATACTGTCAGGGGTATGAAAGGTTAACTGATCTTTAAAGACGGATGGAAGCAAGCAAGGTAATGGGAAATAAGGTCACCTTCAATGCAGGGACTCCAGCCAAGTATATTTGATACAGGCTGCTTTGCAGACAAGTGAAATTTGACTTGGCTTTCTAAAATAAAGGAATTGAAGGTCTGCATGTTAAAGTTGTGAAGAACAAGGTGATGCATAGAGGTAATAAAAAATGCAAAATTTAAGATGCATCATACTTAAGTAAGCATGATAACATGAAGACAGCATGAAGTGATGTTAATCAGGTTCACCACAGGAGACTGTGTTTCAATATAGGTTTATAGGACAGAGAACGTCTGTGTACAAGGGAAATATCAATACGAAAAGAAGTGAAAGGACCAAGGCTGGGAGCTGAGGCCACTAGTGTTCATATACAGTAACCCATACACAGATGCTCACAGTCAAACACTTACCAGCACTTACATAGTAAGGAATCAATTGTATTTCCTTGAAAGTGCAATGATGTGTAATCTCCATTTAGTTTGTGTGTGTAATCTCCATTTACTTTACAGGACATTATGGTATGTTTGCATTTTATTTCTGTTATTCCACTTGCAGCCATGACATCTTAGAATTTGATGTTATTGCATTTCAGAAGCAAACACGGTTAGACTGTCCCTGATGGGACCACCATGAACCTTCAAAATGTATGTTGTTGTCTCAATTTAAAACATCATCTTTACCTGTTGGAAAGAACCTTACCAGTACCCTAGTATGGTTATTGGAAGCACTATGCTGTTGGAGGTACATTGCAGGTACACTGGTAAATCCATCTCAGTTACATATGTGAGCAATGATGATGGGAAATGTAGTTCTGAGAGGTCCATGCGGGTACATGGGAAGCCATCTTGAGGCAGGGAATGCAATTTAAAAGTTTAAAAAAGTGGTCAAAATGTAAAAAAAATAAAATAAATAAAAATAAATAAAAAACTACACAGACCTTATCTAAACAGTTGTAGCAACACATGGGAACATGTAACACAATAAAATAAAAAGGTTCTTATGTACCCTTTAACACAGTATAAACGATGCCTTTGTTATTGAAATCAACAGGAATGCAAATGCTATTTGTCCAATATAAACGGCTGCCCGAAATAACCCTGGATGGCGTAAGTGGTGGATACTATATATATAAATGTTTTAAATGTTTCTAAAACTTAACATTCATCCAATCAGTAATGATTGATTATTTGTTTCCAACCTTGCTTTATTACATTTTCTGTGTGTCCTTCTAGCTGAATCTGATAATAAGATACAATTTCATCAGTTGCTGAGTCATTTCATAAAGCCAAAAAAGAACCCGATGCTTCAGTGTGTAAAGAGAAAGAAAATGGTTGTGTTCGTTGCCTAATTGGACACATGTTTGAAAATATAAAAGACCTAGATAGAGTAGTTGTATGGAAAATAGCAAATAATAATAACAATAAAATTCATGTTTTTCAAATTATTTAAAAGGTAAAAGTGTATTTGCTCATGTCATATAACCAATAGTTTTCTAGGTACCATTATTGAATATGATCTCTTCAAAAAAATCAAGAGAATAACTAAAGCAGGAATGCCTTTACAGTATATTTGAATAACAAAAATAAGACATTCAAACAAAGGATTCTTCAGAATTGAACCATAGTGCTTTGGATAAGCCAATGGGATAAAGCACCACAAAGTGAAAGGAAAAATTATTACAGACTGTAAGAAGTAGGTAATGGATGTGGAATCTCATCAAAGTAGCATATTTAAATGAGAACAGATGGAAATTAGCTCTACATCTTCCACAAAGAACTGAAACCAGATGGACAAGATGCTGATCATAATATTCCTTTTCCCCCAGTATTAACAAACATTGCTTTCATATATGTAGGTTTCCCTTTTAAATGTATTCTAAGTCATTAAATCTGATTTAAAAAAGACCAATACCTTATTGTGACAGGACCCTGGCCCCTTAAACTGGAAGGAGTGCTCATTGCTGTCCGGAGCACTGATTCTGCTGTTCAGAGTGCTCTTTGCTGTCCAGAGTGCTGGTTCTGTTGTCCGGCGTGCCTGCTCATTGCTGTCTGGAGTGCTGATTCTGCTGTCTGGAGTGTTAATTGCTGTCAGGAGCTGTCCTGAGTGTTAATTGCTGTCCAGAGTGCTGATTCTGCTGTCCGGAGTGTTAATTGCTGTCTGGAGCATTGATTCTGCTGTCCGGAGTGTTAATTGCTGCCCGGAGTGCTGATTCTGCTGTCCGGGGTGCTAATTGCTGTCCAGAGCATTGATTCTGCTGTCCGGAGTGCTATTTGCTGTCCAGAGCACTGGTTCTGTTGTTCGGCGTGCCTGCTCATTGCTGTCCGGAGTATTGATTCTGCTGTCAGGAGTGTTAATTGCTGTCCCGGAGCATTGATTCTGCTGTCCGGAATGTTGATTGCTGTCTGGAGCATTGATACTGCTGTCCAGAGTGTTAATTGCTGTCTGGAGTGCTGATTCTGCTGTCCAGACTGTTAATTGATGTCCGGCGCATTGATTCTGCTGTCTGGAGTGTTAATTGCTGTCCGGAGTGCTGATTCTGCTGTCCAGAGTGTTAACTGATGTCTGGAGCATCGATTCTTCTGTCTGGACTGTTAATTGCTGTCCGGAGCATTGAGTCTGCTGTCCGGAGTGTTAATTGCTGTCCGGAGTGCTGATTCTGTTGTCCGAAGTGTTAATTGCTGTCCGGAATGCTGACTCTGCTGTCCAGAGTGCTCATTGCTGTCTGGAGTGATCATTGCTGTCCGGAGTGCTGATTCTGCTGTCCGGAGTGCCCATTGCTGTCCAGTGCTGATTCTGCTGTCTGGGGTGCTCATTGCTGTCTGGAGTACTGCTTCTGCTGTCCAAAGTGCCTGTTCATTGCTGTCTGGAGCGATGATTCTGCTGTCTGGAGTGCTGCTTCTGCTGTCCGGAGTGCTCATTGCTGTCCGGAGTGCTGATTCTGATGTCTTGAGTGCTGATTCTGCTGTACGGAGTGTTCATTGCTGTCCAGAGTGTTAATTCTGCTGTACAGAGTGTCTGCTCATTGCTGTCCAGAGTGCTGATTCTGCTGTCCGGAGTGTCTGCTCATTGCTGTCTGGAGTGTTAATTCTGCTGTACAGAGTGTTCATTGCTGTCTGGAGTACTTATTCTGCTGTCCGGAGTGCCTGCTTATTTCTGTCCAGAGAGCTAATTACTGCCCGAGTACTGATTCTGCTGTCTAGAGTGCTTGATCATTGCTGTCCGTAGTGCTGATTCTGCTGTCTAGGGTGCCTGCTCATTGCTGTCCAGAGTGCTGATTATGCTGTCTGGTGTGCTGATTCTGCTGTCCGGAGTGCCTGCTCATTGCTGTCAGAAGTACTGATTCTGATGTACGGAGTGTCTGCTCATTGCTGTCTGGAGTGTTAATTCTGCTGTATGGAGTGTTCATTGCTGTCTGGAGTGCTGATTCTGCTGTCTGGAGTGCCTGCTCATTTCTGTCTAGAGTGCTGATTCTGCTGTATGGAGTGTCTGCTCATTGCTGTCCAGTGCTGATTCTGCTGTCCGGAGTGCTCATTGCTGTCCAGAGTGCTGATTTTGCTGTCTGGAGTGCCTGCTCATTGCTGTCCGGAGTGCTCATTGCTGTCCAGAGTGCTGATTCTGCTGTCCGGAGTGCCTGCTCATTGCTGTCCGGAGTGCTCATTGCTGTCCAGAGTGCTGATTCTGCTGTCCGGAGTGCCTGCTCATTGCTGTCCGGAGTGCTCATTGCTGTCCAGAGTGCTGATTCTGCTGTCCGGAGTGCCTGCTCATTGCTGTCCGGAGTGCTCATTGCTGTCCAGAGTGCTGATTCTGCTGTCTGGAGTGCCTGCTCATTGCTGTCCGGAGTGCCTGCTCATTGCTGTCCAGAGTGCTCATTGCTGTCCAGAGTGCTGATTCTGCTGTCCGGACTGCCTGCTCATTGCTGTCCGGAGTGCCTGCTCATTGCTGTCTGGAGTGCTCATTTCTGTCCGGAGTGCTGATTCTGCTGTCCGGAATGCCTGCTCATTGCTGTCCGGAGTGCCTGCTCATTGCTGTCCGGAGTGCTGATTCTGCTGTCCGGAGTGCTCATTGCTGTCCGGAGTGCTGATTCTACTATAAAATACATTAATATGTTGATTAATTGATTGAAACCGTACTGCATACTTATTGACTAGGAATCGTACAGTGGGGGTAATGTGTTTTGGTGTTTTAAGTAGTATATTTGAGTATATTGGCCTACATACAATTTATATAGACATTTTCACACACACACACACATATATATATATATATATATATATATATATATATATATATATATATATATATATATATATATATATATATATAATTGTCTTATTCTACTTATATTCAATATATTATATTTCAATTATTTTGGTTAATAGCCAGTTATGTTTCTGGGTGTGACAATATTCAGTTATTAGTCAAACAAATGTCCCTTCATTGATGCGACATTGATCACCAAAACACTCTATTATCAGAACATGATGTGTGTGGTAGACCCGAACCAGCCTTTTTAAAGAACTGCAGGATGATTCATTCCTTCTTGTATCAATTTGTACATAAAAAAGTCAAAAAACAGTACAATACAATCCATAAATACATATTATCTGTCCCCATACAAAACATTAGTCGTACACCCTGTCTTATTTAGTTAAAAGGTAAAAAAACAAAAACATATTAAAGCTAATCTTTAACTTGAGATCTGTCCTGTTTGCATTTTTGACAACTACAGTAGTACAACCCTAGGTCATCTTCCATGTTTTAAATAATGTAACTTTACTACTTTGATTTGTCTGTATACTTCTGATGCTGACCTGGTGTATTCGAGTCTCGTTGTGTTCGTCGGGTCACGACCAACAAACACACAGAACCATACTGCTGCATTTAAAACAGATTTTTCAATTATTGTGAGACTTGAAGGGTCAATGACACATGTCTACAGAATCCAATGTGCCAGATATTGTGAACAAGAGCAGGCCATTCGGCCCATCAATGCTCGTCCGGTTCCTAGTGGCTGATTGATATCAAAACTTTGTCAGGCTGGGTCTTAAAGTATCACAATGATTCAGCATCAACAGCATGGCTAAGTAACCCATTCCATACCCTGACAACTCATTGTGCACCTACTAATCGCCTCCTGCTTTAGCGCTGGAAATACTGGTACATTTACCTTCTAATACGTTATTTGGGAAAGGGTTACAGACAAGTATGCTGAAAGGACAAAAAACGTTTTTGGTGATTCAAATTCAGACCCCATTTTTTATTTGACTTGACCCTCACTTGAACCGCAAAACATGAAAAAGTTCACATTCCGACCCGAACCCGACCCGCTTTTGCGGGTCACCCGTGGGCCCCTCGGGTACCCGACCCAATGCAGGACTCTACCAGAGATTCAAACTTTTTATTAAAACAACCAATTAAAGGGTTGTGCAACACTGCTGTTGATTCAAACCACACGCTATACTGCAGGCACAGCAACACTCAAAGGAAGAATAACATTTCCAGTTATCAAGATATAATACAAGAGAAGCTAGGTACTTTGTCGAGGTAGGATCCTGCTCACTTAATGAAGTTCGATGTCTTTGTTTACAAGGTAACAAAGGCCACTTTTGATAAACCACTTTTGCCTCCTACACACAGTTTCTAATGGTGCCAAGGTATGATTCATAGCACTTTTTAAAACTGTTCTAAGAAATTATAAAAGACATTAAAAAACAAACACACATTTCCGAGCAGATTTGTTGTTTTATCCAGCTCTTAACAAAAATAAGAAAGAAATGCAAGAATGGCTCTTTGCATCAACATCAGAACTAAGGAACACAGTTTTTTAGTAATATAATTTTTTTTTTTTATCATACAGACCACTAAATACAAAGTAACCATCAGAAAATATAAAAGCAAAGCTCGGTGAATATCCAGTTGCGTCATATTCTGTTATGAATCAGAGGGCAAATATTTCCATGCCAGAGTGATTACTACCTGTGCAAATGCCAAGTATGATTCCATCTCAGTCATAACATGATAATCAGCAGCATGGGCTTTTAATCTCACATTCATTATACATTTTAATTCTAATGTCTCAGATGCTGCTCAGTCTGCTTTTTGAACCTTTGTACTGTCAGTGGCAAGTAAAAATAACTGTTTCATTATTTCCTGTATCCATAAGCTCCACCACTGGTGGATGGTATCACAGAGAATGGATTTAATTTCCTGGTAAGAAGGCTATATTTACTGTCAGTACAATAATTTCATCTGGAATAATAAGATACCCTCCCATAAGATCACCTTTCATGCAATGGTGGGGTTGAATTTCAGAGCACTGGAGCTATCTATCTATAAGAGTTCTTATATGCACAGGTCCAAGGGGGTGTGTTATTATTATTTATTATTTGTTTATTTAGCAGACGCCTTTATCCAAGGCGACTTACAGAGACTATGGTGTGTGAACTATGCATCAGCTGCAGAGTCACTTACAATTACATCTCACCTGAAAGACGGAGCACAAGGAGGTTAAGTGACTTGCTCAGAGTCACACAATGAGTAGTGGTTGAGGTGGGATTTGAACCTTCTGGTTACAAGCCCGTTTCTTTAACCACTGGACCAAACAGCCTCCTATACTCAGTGAGTCCACGAGTTGCAGACTGGAGTAAGAGGCTAATCAAATGGGCTGAAACCTGGTAGTTTGGGGATAAAGTTACCTGTTGCATTGCCATTATTTTGCCACTCTTTTGCCAATGAAGATCAGTTGGTAGAGCAATGCATAAACAGTGGAAAAGCCTACTGTTAATTTATGCACAGGTTTTCCCTCACAATTCCAATATCGACCAAGCCTTACATTACAAGCATAAAAACAGACAAAAAAAAATTAAGTTAGTTCCAATTGTCTCTAGTTTTTTCTGACACTATTTTCTTTAAAATCTTTCCTTCCTCCTCAGCTCTCTCTATTTTTAGCAAGCCTTTATTAATGCCAATTGAGAATTTGTAGAACTTGTTACCAGACAGGCAGCTGTTAACATACCAGGGCTTCAAAAGTAACAGCATTTTTAAGACTTCTAGTTTCTAGCTCAGTACCTTTACAACATGTAAACAGTAAGGCTTCAGAAAATGATGTGATAGAAAATATTATTCTAATGAGAACATACTCAATATCTAACTGTTACATCCCTGGCTACAAGCTGTTGAGGAATTATGTGCCAAGCAAAAGTACTGAATTTTATGATAAATGCCTTGGTAATCGTTCTTTGCCATGATTTTACATTGTTTTACTGTAACAACAGTACAGTACATGCATTCCCATGTTTGTCTTTACTACAGAATAAAATGTTGTAAACTGACCTAACAGTTTTTGGTCAGCCACTGTATTCTGTCTAATTTGCTGTACCTTCATTGATTTAAACGACAGTAAGAATTAAATAATTGCATGAGCTGAAATATATAAAACTGATAATTATTTTTATTTTTTTATGAGAGTTCAATTTTCCTGTGTTTCATTGGTATAGTGGTGAATACTCCTATTCCTGTTAATTGACATAAGCAAGCACTAATTATTATTATTATTATTATTTATTTCTTAGCAGACGCCCTTATCCAGGGCGACTTACAATCGCAAGCAAATACAAGTACATTCAAGTGTTACAATATAAGTCATACAATAAGAACAAGAAATACAATAATTCTCAAGTGTGACAAACCACAATTCAATAATACAGCAGATAATAGTGAAAGTTACATCAGGATATGATTAAGTAGTGATAGTTACATCAGGATATGATTAAGTACAAAATACTACAGATTAAACACTTGGGAGATTACAATATTCTGAGGTACAGGATTAAATGCAGTAAAATAGGGGGCAGATAAGAGCAAAATAAAGCATATTTAAATGAAGGGTGATAGTGTCCCAGGATACAACAGAGGAGTTCTACAGGTGCTGTTTGAAGAGGTGAGTCTTAAGGAGGCGCCGGAATGTGGTCAGGGACTGGGCAGTCCTGACATCTGTAGGAAGGTCGTTCCACCACTGCGGAGCAAGGGTGGAGAAGGAGCGGGCTCGGGAGGCAGGGGAGCGTAGCGGAGGTAGAGCCAGTCTTCTAGTGCAGGCGGAGCGGAGAGGTCGAGTGGGGGTGTAGGGAGAGATGAGGGTCTGGAGGTAGCTGGGTGCAGTCTGATCAAGGCATCTGTAGGCTAGTACAAGAGTCTTGAACTGGATGCGAGCGGTGATCGGGAGCCAGTGGAGCGAGCGGAGTAGTGGAGTAGCGTGGGCGAAGCGAGGTAGAGAGAACACCAGGCGAGCAGCAGAGTTCTGGATGAGCTGGAGCGGACGGGTGGCGGACGCAGGGAGGCCAGCCAGGAGGGAGTTGCAGTAGTCTAGGCGGGAGAGTACCAGGGCCTGGACCAGGAGCTGGGTAGCATAGTTGGTGAGGAAGGGTCGGATTCTTCGGATGTTGCTCAGGAAGAATCTGCAAGTGCGTGCCAGAGTGGAGATGTGCTGGGAATAAGAGAGGCAGGGGTCCAGGGTGACTCCAAGGTTTTTAGCTGAGGAAGAGGGAGAGAGTGTGGTAGATTCCAGAGGAACAGAGATAGAGAGATCAGAGGAGGGGGAGGAGGAGGGAAAGAAAAGGAGGTCAGATTTAGAGAGGTTGAGTTTGAGGTGATGCGAGTGCATCCAGGAGGAAATAGCAGACAGACAGGTAGAGATACGGGAGGAGATGGTGGAGTCAGAGGTGGGGAAGGAGAGGAAAATCTGAGCATCATCAGCATAGAAATGGTATGAGAAACCATAGGATGCGATGAGGGGGCCCAGGGAGCGGGTGTAGAGAGAGAACAGGAGAGGACCCAAGACTGACCCTTGGGGGACTCCAGTCAAGAGAGGGTGAGGTGTGGAGGTTGCTCCACGCCAGGTTACCTGGTAAGTGCGGTTGGAGAGGTAGGAGGAGAACCAGGCCAGAGCAGTGCCAGAGATCCCCAGGTCAGCAAGAGATGATAGTAGAATAGAGTGATCAACAGTGTCAAAGGCAGCAGAGAGGTCGAGGAGAATTAGGACAGAGGAGAGAGAGGCAGCTCGGGCACACTTAAGTGAGTTGGTGACAGAGAGAAGGGCGGTTTCAGTGGAGTGAGCAGAGCGGAAGCCAGATTGGAGAGGGTCAAGCAGAGAGTGGTTGGACAGGAAAGCAGAGAGCTGGCGGTTATTCCTCCAATTTGTCTGCTTATTTATTGCTATTAAAAATGAGAACTTGGGGGTAGATGTACTAAAGTGTTGCGCCTGTCGCAATAGTTGAAAACCAGTTGCAAATGAGTAGGAAGTCTTGGGTGAAATATAAGAACATAAGAACATAAGAAAGTTTACAAACGAGAGGATGCCATTCAGCCCATCTTGCTTGTTTGGTTGTTAGTAGCTTATTGATCCCAGAATCTCATCAAGCAGCTTCTTGAAGGATCACAGGGTGTCAGCTTCAACAACATTACTGGGGAGTTGGTTCCAGACCCTCACAATTCCCTGTGTAAAAAAGTGCCTCCTATTTTCTGTTCTGAATGCCCCTTTACCTAATCTCCATTTGTGACCCCTGGTCCTTGTTTCTTTTTTCAGGTCAAAAAAGTCCCCTGGGTCGACATTGTCTATACCTTTTAGGATTTTGAATGCTTGAATCAGATCACCGCGTAGTCTTCTTTGTTCAAGACTGAATAGATTCAGTTATTTTAGCCTGTCTGCATACGACATGCCTTTTAAACCCAGGATAATTCTGGTTGCTCTTCTTTACACTCTTTCTAGAGCAGCAATATCCTTTTTGTAACAAAGTGACCAGAACTGAACACAATACTCTAGATGAGGTCTTACTAATGCATTGTAAAGTTTTAACATTACTTCCCTTGATTTAAATTCAACACTTCTCACAATATATCCAAGCATCTTGTTGGCCTTTTTTATAGCTTCCCCACATTGTCTAGATGAAGACATTTCTGAGTCAACATAAACTCCTAGGTCTTTTTCATAGATTCCTTCTTCAATTTCAGTATCTCCCATATGATATTTATAATGCACATTTTTATTGCCTGCGTGAAGTACTTTACACTTTTCTCTATTAAATGTCATTTGCCATGTGTCTGCCCAGTTCTGAATGCTGTCTAGATCATTTTGAATTACCTTTGCTGCTGCAACAGTGTTTGCCACTCCCCCTATTTCTGTGTCGTCTGCAAATTTTACAAGTTTGCTTACTATACCAGAATCTAAATCATTAATGTAGATTAGGAATAGCAGAGGACCTAATACTGATCCCTGTGGTACACCACTGGTTACCTCGCTCCATTTTGAGGTTTCTTCTCTAATCAGTACTTTCTGTTTTCTACATGTTAACCACTCCCTAATCCATGTGCATGCATTTCCTTGAATCCGCCGCGAGTCGCGAGTTCGAGTCCAGGCTATTCCTTTGCCGACCAAGGGCAGGAGCTTCCAGGGGGCAGCGCTCAATTGGCTGAGCGCTGCCCAGGGGGAGGGAGGGTTAGGTGGGCCAGGGTGTCCTCAGCTCACCGTGCAGCAGCAACCCCTGTAGTCTGGCCGGGCGCCTGCGGGCTTGCCTGTAAGCTGCCCGAGAGCTGCTTTGTCCTCCAACACTGTAGCTCTTGGGTGGCTGCATGGTGAGTCCGCAGTGTTAAAAAAAGTGGTTGGCTGACGCCACACGCTTCGGAGGACAGCGTGTGTTCATCTTCGCCCCTCCCGAGTCAGCACAGGGGTGCTGAGCCTAACGGTGAGCTGAGCCTAAAAATAATTGGCCATTTCAAATTGGAGAGAAAATAATAAAAATAATTGGCAACGACTAAATTATTTAAAAAAAAAAAAAAAAAGAAAAGAAAAGAAAAAAGTTCTGAAATATGTACTTTTTTTTGGCATTGTAGTATGCAGAGGAGGCAGTGTAAGCGCAGCTCTGCAGCATAAAATGCCAAATCAAACGCTTCAATGGGCTCATAGCTGGCAAAATTTATATTTATTTTGTGAAAACCCAGATTTATTTTTCAGATGTAATTGCTGAATGATAATGTTGTTCAGATTCATCTGTTAGGTAAACGTTGAATCGCCAAGTGTGAAAAAAAAAAAAGATTTAAATTAATTTGTTAGAAAGCCAAATTTAACATGTCAGCTGAATGTCGACTCGCCAAGTTTAAAAAAAGATTTATAGATGTTGAAAATGCGTATCGTAAAATGCATTGAGCACTATAAATCTACTATAAATACAAACCTGACACCTGCTTATGTTGGACAAACATGTCCGGTTTAGTGAGGGGCTGCTGTATGATTATAAAAGCTTTTTGGTGGTGAAAGTGGGGGCTCCGCTATAGAATCTGATGGGATTAAACTGCCTTTCATTTTTTATATATATATAACAGTATTAAAATAGGTAAACCGAAGACGGAAACAGAATGCATTGCACAGATTACGTTTACATTTAACAAAAAACATGTTATTTTGTTTCTTGCAACCTTGCATGTATAGACACTATCCTTCGCGCACCCTCTGCTGCAGCAAACCACAACTTGAGCAATGTATAATGCTAGAGATATTGCTGAGAAGATGCTACAAACATTTCAATTAGCATATTGCGGCTCTCTTCATTATCATATTTCCTCTTAATATATACGACAAAATGTTTACTTTGCTAAGTGTCGCAAAGAAAATAAAAATTGCGGTATGTTTGCTCTGCGACTGGAACATCTTAGTACACCTACCCCTTGGTCTTTATCCATAAAACAAATGCCTTTTTACCACAGGCAAAAATAAGTCTTGAAGCTAGCTTTGTTTCCACATACCTGAAACACAGTACTGAATATCACATTTATTTTCTTTCAGATCCAAATACTGTACTATTTGCTTTGTCTCTTTTTGCTAAAGAAAATACCAACCCTTAACGTGCTGTGTGTTATCAGTTTAACTGCCTCATATCGTGACTGAGTGACAAGAAGGTTTGAAAGCGGGGAGTCTTGTGTAAATCGATTATGGATCATCATGACTTTTATTTTGCGCGCCTTAACGGCACAATCATTGATTAATTAATTGTCCTGGTGTCCTATATGGAGCCTCAAATTGGCTTTATATATATATATATATATATATATATATATATATATATAAAAGTTTGAGAAAAAGGAAAACTGCTGTGTACCAAAATGATCAATAAGAAAAAAGAAAAAAGAAAAGGATATTTCATGTACTTAAAAAGGTAGAATAATTGATTTCCCCACAGAACGCTTTTTAATTTAAATGAAATCGAAACGTGTTCATATATTTCATGGATCAAAGGGGCTATATTTATCACCAACATTAACCTTTATATGTTGAATGTCACAAACTTGGGCTTTATGAGATTTGTGTTGAGTGGGTTTAATGCCTTACTGGAAACAGAGTGATGATTATCACTGCCAATTGAAAGGTGCTTGAAAAAAATGGAATGGTAGTTGAAAAATATCATTTTAGTTTTGAAAGTAAAAGTATAAATCTGTACTGTATGCAAATATCAATGTCCAGTTTATTATCCTGTTATAATCATTGCTTTAGCACTGTTGTGGAGAGTTGAATTCATCTCTGGCTCATAAGCTTAGGAGGCGGTTGTGAGATTGATTAAATTGATTTCTTGTAGTATTGGGCATGTTTCATCACATTGTGTGGTACACGGGCCGCCTGTCTCAACAAGCCTGAACCAATGCAGTTTCTGTAGGCCACTTCTGTCCCTTTTCAAATAATTAATATTGCTCTATTCTTCAAAATGTCATGTCTATTTAACTTTTTTTTTAATTTAGTTTAAAAGCAATGAAAAACTTGACTTTTTATTATCCGAAGACTTTTCTCCAACGTTGCAACTCAGTGATAGGTTTGTACTTTTAAATTGAACTGTGTCATTGATGTTTCATTCAGGCTATGAAGCATTTCTCTTCCATGGAATAACAGGAACATTTTTTTTTCTTTTTTCTATGTGAAATCTTCACTAGCTTACGAAGAAAACTCGTGTGTATGACTTAACAGCAGTGTTTAGCTCTGTTTCTTCATAAACTAGGATTTAGCTTTTTTCCAGAAGGATAAAATCTGCTGCACAGGACAGGCTCGAAATTAAATATAGCATAGCGCAGTTCTGGGGGGGTGTAGCTGGGGATATCTAATTTCACGTCAGTTAGTCTCTAATTCCCTATTTAAGCCCTGATCACCTGCACTCCCACTGTCTAGTGTTTCCTTTGTAGCAAACGCTCAGACTCTGTCATTCGCGCTTCAATTTAACATCTTCGCTAATATATATCTAAACGTCGCTGCCTCGCTCATTTCACTGCAGGTAACTTCTCTACAGCGCTGCCAATATATTATCAATTATTTTCCTACCTGCTCCGGTGATTCTTCTCATCATTCAGCCTCTCCATTTGGCGCAGGAGCTCCAACGTTAGTCTGGCCTTCCGCTAAAACTTTCAAAGCTCCACCGACAAGACATCGACATTCCCGTCGCCTTGCCTTAGCTCTATTTAAACCTAACATAAAGCTTTGCCTGCTGAATCTGTCCTTACTCCTCGCCTGCAATCAGGCGCCGCTCCCCACTTAGCACTCGTTTCCACAGAAGATCCTGTCCTGGATCTCAGGTACGTTCAACGTTTTTAAGAACCTATCTAGCCCATTACAAACTCTATTCAAACTCGTGACTTTGACGGGTCTCATCATAACACTTGCTGTACTGCAACTCTTCCACCGGCGCCGCACAGACCACGGTTACCATGGCAACGCCCTCATCGAGCGTCTACTGGGAGTGGTAAGTTGCCATGGTGACCAGGCAGCTTCATTAGGCACTGCGAGCCTGTGCTTCAGTACTGCAATCTTCTGGCTCCTGCTGCTGCGCTTTCACAATGTGAGAGCGAGTTCAACTCAACGAGGGCTCGTCTTTTAGACCTGCATTAACTTATTTATATACATCACTAACTGTTCTAAAAACATGTATTGAATATTTTTATGTCAAATCTAAAAATATTATTCAAATGTTTTTATACATAGACAAGGATTTTAATCACAATAACCAAATATATTCTACCCTGCTGAAGCCAATGGTTTCAATTCCAATCACTACCTCTAGATGGCAGTATAACACCACACATCCATTCCTGCAACCTCTTCCTGTTCCTGAATTCACACTTCCTCATCTGGCTTCGCTCCTCCAAACCGACCAACTTAATCAAGGCACTTTATACAACTTTCAAAGTCATCATTTCATTCAATGTGAGTTGCCAGTCAGATACGGAAACCATGTTCTACGATTATCAACGTTTCAGTCAAAGTGCCCTCCCCTACAATTCTCAAACTGAACGCAGTAGGGATTCAGGGAAATGCATGCACATGGATTAGGGAGTGGTTAACATGTAGAAAACAGAAAGTACTGATTAGAGGCGAAACCTCAAAATGGAGCGAGGTAACCCGTGGTGTACCACAGGGATCAGTATTAGGTCCTCTGCTATTCCTAATCTACATTAATGATTTAGATTCTGGTATAGTAAGCAAACTTGTAAAATTTGCAGACTACACAAAAATAGGAGGAGTGGCAAACACTGTTGCAGCAGCAAAAGTCATTCAAAATGATCTACACAGCATTCAGAACTGGGCAGACACATGGCAAATGACATTTAATACAGGAAAGTGTAAGGTACTTCACGCAGGCAATAAAAATGTGCATTATAAATATCATATGGGAGTGTGGCAATGTGCCCCGCCCCTGTGTGCATGTGTGTGTTATATGTTGTATGTTGCGTGTGGTGTGTTAAATGTTGGTGTATTGTAGTTGGTACACGGGATATAAATGAGTGTGTGCAGTACGAGTATTTAAATTGTATAATTATATTTAGGCACGGGATTGCACTTCACTTCACGTGCATTTGAAATATAGTATGTGAGCACGGGGTTGCACAGAATTAATTCACGTGCTGGGATTCAAGTGAATAATTAATTAGTAATTGAATCCCAGCACAACAGTATATATAGATCCACATTTGACTCACTCAGGGTTGGGTGTTCGAGAGTGGAGAACGGGTGAGAGAGAAGGATAAATAAAAGTTAGTTTAAATATCAATTAAATATCAATTGCTATTACGTGCTGGTAGGACCAGCACGATACTTGTTTATTTAAAACTCACCGTGTTTGTTTGTGTGTCTGTCCGTGTTGTGTGTCTGTCCTGTTTACTGTATAGTCCGTTTTGTTTGTCTCTTTATTTTGGCGTGAAGTGCCGTGTCCTGTGTTCTGTTTGTTAAACCTTTTTATTTATTTGTTATTAAACGCTGAGTGCAACCATAGCACTCAGTTTCTCTTATCATCACCGTCTTTCTGTGTGTTTCTCTCTCTGGTCTGAGTTCCTCCCTGCGGCCTCGAGGACCAAGGCTGGTGCATGGCCTGTGGGGTCTACGGACACACGGTGGCGATCTGCCCCTTCCAAGGTGAGGAGGAGGAGGAACCGGCCCAGGAGAGGAAGGTAGGGAGGAGCCAGAGAACCTGTTCCCCTGGTGCACCTGGTGCGGAAAGGTGGATCACCGCTGGAGGGACTGCTCCGAGGTGCCACCGAGCTGGTGCGGGCGATGTGAGGAAGGGGGACACGACTGGTCGGGATGCCCCTATGCCAGCTTGCCAGTACCTGAGTGGGAGGAGCCTGAGCGTCCACAGCCCAAGCAGGAGGAGCCAGAGCGTCCACAGCCCAAACGGGAGGAGCCCGAACGTCCTACGCCTGAGTGGGAGGAGCCCAAACATCCTACGCCTGAGTGGGAGGAGCCCGAATGTCCTACGCCTGAGTGGGGGGAGCCCGAACGTCCACAGCCCAAGAGGGGGGAGTCGGTGCGTCCACAGCCCAAAAGGGAGGAGTCGGTGCGTCCACAGTCCAAAAGAGAGGAGTCTGTGCGTCCACAGCCCAAAAGGGAGGAGTCAGTGCGTCCACAGCCCAAAGAGAGGGAAGTCGGGGCTTCCATAGCCCTAGAACCGCCCGGCCGCAGAGGCCGAGAAGAGGGCCAACACCCGCACCCCAGCTTGTCCTCACTCCCTGCCTCTCTTCGCACAAGGATGCCGGCCTCGCTTCGCACAAGGATGCCGGCCTCGCTTCGCACAAGGATGCCTGCCACGCTTCGCCCAAGGATGCCTGTCTGGCATCGCCTGGGGCTGCCTGTCGCTCCGCATCGCCCGGGGCTGCCTGTCGCTCCGCATCGCCTGGGGCTGCCTGTCGCTCCGCATCGCCTGGGGCTGCCTGTCACTCCGCATCGCCTGGGGCTGCCTGTCGCTCCGCATTGCCTGGGGTTGCAAGCCGCTCAGCATCGCCTGGGGCTGCCTGTTGCTCCGCATCGCAGCAGGAAGTACTGTGGCCGGAACCCCACCAAGGGGAGCTGCCAGTCACGAAGAAGGTGGGGGAGGTCAGGAGACCTGCTCCCACCGCAGCAGTTTCACTGCCGGAGATTGTGGGGGAGGTCAGGAGACCTGCTCCCACTGCAGCAGTTTCGCTGCCGGAGATCGTGGGGGAGGTCCGGAGACCTGCTCCCACTGCAGCAGTTTCGCTGCCGGAGATCGTGGGAGAGGTCTGGAGACCTGCTCCCACTGCAGCTTCTTCGCTGCCGGAAATACTGTGGTCGGAGCCCCACCAAGGGGAGCTACCGGCTACGAAGAAAGGGGGAGAGGTCAGGAGACCAGCATCCCCCGCAGCAATTTCGCTGCAGGAGTGGACCAGCATGCTGACAGCATGGCCAGCCATGGGCCCACTGAAGCCTCCCTTCCCAGCCGAGACTTTGTCCTGGACTGGGTTTTTAAGGGGGGAGGTGGCTGTTGAGGCCATGTGTGCTGCGCACAAGGGGGGGTATATGTGGCAATGTGCCCCGCCCCTGTGTGCATGTGTG
The DNA here is from genome assembly GCF_902713425.1 of Acipenser ruthenus. Lineage (NCBI taxonomy): Eukaryota > Metazoa > Chordata > Actinopteri > Acipenseriformes > Acipenseridae > Acipenser > Acipenser ruthenus. The sequence continues at coordinate 11,675,300 of NC_081193.1, forward strand.
TGTTATATGTTGTATGTTGTGTGTGGTGTGTTAAATGTTGGTGTATTGTAGTTGGTACACAGGATATAAATGGGTGTGTGCAGCACGAGTATTTAAATTGTATAATTATATTTAGGCACAGGAATGCACTTCACGTGCATTTAAAGTATAGTATGTGAGCACGGGGTTGCACAGAATTAATTCACGTGCTGGGATTCAAGTGAATAATTAATTAGTAATTGATTCCCAGCACAACAGTATATATAGATCCACGTTTGACTCACTCGGGGTTGGGTGTTCAAGAGTGGAGAACGGGTGAGAGAGAAGGAGAAATAAGTTTAAATATCAATTGCACGATACTTGTTTATTTAAAACTCACCGTGTTTGTTTGTGTGTCTGTTTACTGTATAGTCCGTTTTGTTTGTCTCTTTATTTTGGCGTGAAGTGCCGTGTCCTGTGTTCTATTTGTTAAACTTTTTTATTTATTTGTTATTAAACGCTGAGTGCAACCATAGCACTCAGTTTCTCTTATCATCACCGTCTTTCTGTGTGTTTCTCTCTCTGGTCTGAGTTCCTCCCTTCAGCCAGCCTGTCACACATGTGGGAGATACTGAAATTGAAGAAGGAATCTATGAAAAAGACCTAGGAGTTTATGTTGACTCAGAAATGTCTTCATCTAGACAATGTGGGGAAGCTATAACCCTGGTTTCACCCACGCTAAAAATGAACACATATAGTTAGATAATTATTACTTTATCAAAATTCTGACTGCAAAAATAAGGAGCAAATAGCTAGCTAATCCATGTAACGGCTTTCTTGTTTTATCAGTATGAATAATAGACAAAATACAATCTTGATGTGTATTAATTTATCTGTGTTCTTTTTATAATAAATTCTCTCTCTCTCTCTCTCTCTCTCTCTCTCTCTCTATATATATATATATATATATATATTGCACTGTCAAACTATAACTTACACACATAACTAATGTCACTGATTAATAAAACAAACCCAGTGTGTGTGTGTTTTTTAATCTTCGTTGATATCAAAGATTAATTCTGTTATTACTTATTAGTTAATTTCTTCAAAATTGTACAGCATTTAAAATGAAGTAAAAAGGCAAGGTGCGAGCATACATATTTATGAACAAACTAGTTAGTGTAATTTTTAGATGTAGCGGTACCATGCTGGAATTAGCTTTCAATTTCAAAACAGCTTGGTTGTGGTTGTAACCTTATAATTTATAAGGTCATACAATGCAGGATTCTATGATAATGTGGCACATGTTATTATTATTATTATTTTTTTAATAGCTTGTGAACAAGTGGGTTGCAGTACGCAGGTGTAGTGATGATGCAGTGCTCCGGAATAGACACACACAAGACAGTTCACAATGAAAAACAGCTCTTTACACTTGAAATAATAGGCACAGGCTCTACACATCAATGTACATTGCGCCGTGCAAAACGAGGGTTACAGTCACAAAATAATAAGACACTTATTTACATGCAACACAGACACGGCCACGTCTCCGGACAGTGGGTGCTCTAGTGCAGGTGTCTGGTTAAAACTGGGTTTGGTGCTGGCGTGTAGCGACAGCTCCTGGTTCGTGTTAGCCGTCTAGTGAGAACAAACACTGATAATTAGACTGGAAAGCAAACAAAATACAAAACACTCACGGTACTTTTAGTTTCACTTTATGCTCCTTGCAGTTTAACCATAAACCAAGGAACAGATCGCTGGGGCCACTTGCCCTAAATACCTTCCGCTATGCCCTCTTTCGGTGGTGCGGCCAATCACGTATCCTCCAATCTGTGACTGACACATCCCCTACCGCATTAAGGCGATGACTTCTGGTATCGTGGCTCCACCCCCTTTCTGGATGGCCGGCTTCCGACTGACCCTGGAATGAACTGCCGAACCATCCATTTCGGGGTACTCTGCTCTGGTTATACAGTGTCCTCACAGGTCGGGAGGGAGATTGTTGATAAGGCTTCATTCGCTCTCTATCACATAGCTTTATAGGGGTGTATGATTTGTTAGGTTACCGAAATCTCAGTCAACAACTGAAGATAGAGAAGGGGATAATTTCATACCATTTAATTTGCACCGATGAAACATAACCTGGTTAACCATACTGATGGCATATCAGATACTTAGATGACAGATATGGTTGCATTCTTGTAGAACTTAAGGATAAAACAAAATACATTTTGACAAGGAATTGCATTAATTCCATTAGTTAGTTGAGCACAAGGTGGTTTCAATAAATACTATATGTTTATTTAAAACAGTAGGTAGGTGTTTATTTTATAAATAATTTGTATATATAATTATTAGTTGAATAAACCGCTACTGAATAAGACAGTTTTGCTACTTTCCAGGCAGGTAGCAAATCCTCACTACTGCCTTAAAAAGTTAACATTGCACAATTGGCCGAGCGCCGCCCAGGGGGAGGGAGGGTTAGGTCGGCCAGAGTGTCCTCGGCTCACCGCGCACCAGCGACCCCTGAGGTCTGGCCGGGCGCCTGCAGGCTTGCCTGTAAGCTGCCCAGAGCTGCGTTGTCCTACAATGCTGTAGCTCTGGGTGGCTGCATGGTGACTCTGCAGTGTGTAAAAAAGTGGTCGGCTGATGGCACACGTTTCGGAGGACAGCGTGTGCTCGTCTTTGCCGCTCCCGAGTCAGCGCAGGGGTGGTAGCGGTGAGCTGAGCTAAACAAAATAAGTGGACACTACTAAATTGGGGAGAAAACAACAAAAAAAAAAATTGGTGACTACTAAATTTAAAAAATAAATAAATAAATAAATAAATAAATAAATAAATAAATAAATAAAAAAGTTAACATCTAACCCTGTACATAGGCATATGCTTCTTGAACAATTGTTGAAAAAAGGGAAACAATATGCACTACAATTATTATATAACTAGTCCAAACCTGATATGAATAATAAGATGTATTACAGACATTGAGAAGAAAAACAGTTTCCATTCATTCATGATTAAGTATGGTAGCACAGCCTGATAGCCTGATTAAACAGCACAGTGTTACATTGAAAGCATCCACACCTGCTTTTGTTTTAAAACTTGATTTTTAACTTTTGGATTACCCAAGACAGCTGTAACCTTAAACTGGATTCCAAGAACTACTAATGCATACTTAACCTTCTGTCACGTGGTGTATGTGAATGCATTAATCAGATACACTTGGATTATGATGAGTCGCTGAAGAGATGCAGGGGGCATGTTCCATAACCCCACTGATGGATTAGTTTAATGTGCTTGGAAGCAGAAAATCAGCTTGATTATCTATTGGTATGCAATGACTCGCTGGCCTGGCAATGGCTTTTAAATTGTTAAATAAATGGCACCACTGTTGTCTTTTTGGGGGTTTTGTTAATCAGGTGCCAGATATGTCCCCAAATAATCAAAATGTATCACACAGATACACCGGGGGCAGGATTTCCAAGTGTTTGTAATTGATAACTCCAGTGTTAATGAACAAATCGGTATGTGGCATTGATTTGGGCATTTTTAAGCGGTTGTTATGCCTATTTTGTTATTGAATAATCATGCTAATGTGATTTCCGAAATTATGTTGATTTACGAAATAATGTTAATATCTTAACGAGCAGTGCTTCTTGCCAATATTATTTTTTGTTTGCATGGGAATTTAAAAGGAAATCCGTGTTAATTGTCAATTGGCGACGCCAACAATACAGAGTACAGACCAGGGTTAATTTCTTCGATTTACCAGATGGCAATCTAAAAACTCGATTGTGTCTATATAGGGCATCTTGTCGACCTCTGTCAGACTTTGTGGGAGGACCTTGAATTGCCTACAAAAAGGGGCTGTGCTGTACCCGCTCATATGAAGGTGTTGACTTGGCAGCATTGTCTTTATATGTCACTCAAATCACCACAGCACCATGCGTATGTGAACAGGAAGGGTCCCAGCATTCACTAAACATTCAGGTGATTTGTGATGCATCCTGGAACATCTGGAACTTATGTGCACATTTCCCTGGCTCCTGTCATGACTCTCACATTCTGACACAATTCGCTGTGTTTAATTATTTCAGAGACCCAATACACCAGATGGCATATTAGTAAGTCAGTATTGTAAGACTACCTAGATCATTCAATATTTGTAGTTATGAAAATATTTTAGGATTTTCTATACTTGTGGTTATGAATGAGATTTATTCACTTGTTTTAACCATTTGTAACCTTACAGAATGTTTGTTGTATTGCTAAAATGATATACCGTTTTTTGCACCCAGTGTAATGCTGTTACCAAGAAATTATCAATGCAACTGTGCAACTGAACTCTGGATACGTACATTATATCATGACAACTGACCACTACTGTAGACTTTATTTGAATAATACAATTAAAAACCTAAGAGTAATAATGTAATCTTGGTATAGAAAGCGGCATACTATTACAATAAAGTTTCCTTACAGGTGATTGTGGATTTGCAATGCGGCCTTGTTAGGGAAGTTCTATTGTAATTTTAAAAGCTTAATAAATATATAATGATGTGTTACATACATGGTATACATATATAATAACGAACAACTACAAACACAAATGACACTTCAAACGTATTTATTTATAACCTACAATCGTACATACTAAAATACATATAAAAGCAGATATAAGAAAATAAATTCTAACCAAGCCAAATTTATTTTCTTTTTAACCAGAAAAAGACTGCATAATTCCCATTAAAAGAGTTGTATATAATAAGCTGTGGTAAAATATCCCTCTGAATGAGGGTAAAGAGTGGGGTTCATTTTAATTCAATTCTTTTCTTACCCACACGCCAGATTCAATTCAATTCTTACCCACACGCCAGATAATCGTAAATCAGCATTTTAAATGTGAAGTGTTCTAAATAAATGTACATTGTGGGTGACAAAATGCAAAATTTTAAATGAAGTTTACAAATTCTACACAACATGGATATTTCCATTAGGCTGCTGCTCGCTGGTGGGAATACTGGTGTACGCTAGTAGGTTCCATAACAGTGAATCACGCTTCCATTCATTTTTCTTGTTAACATGCATTTGATTAACGAGTTCCCCTTATCTAATCACTGAGACAGGAAGTGACCTGCGACAATTTAGCTTTTTAACGAGAAATCCGTTCATTAACGACTCAATTTCAAAACATTATCGGACTGATTTTATTAACAATTCCATTTGAAAATCACTTGCTACTAAAGCTGATGTTACTATACCGCGAGTTTGATACAATAACATTGGCTTTTGAACCCCCCCACCATGCTGTATAACCTAATTATATTTATGCTGAGAAGGAGAAAAAAGAAGGTCAAATAGTTTTGCATGCATTTAAAACTATAAGCTGATTTGGCATTATGTTACCAGTTCCCAACCAAAGCATCTCAAAATGGCGGTCATAGCAAATCATTTTTGTGGTCAGTAACAAGCTAGTACAGTATATGAGGGTCCTCAGCCAAGCATTGTGTAAAATAAGAAATCTTCAAATCAATCCTTAACCCGATGAGTTACCAGTGTAATGTATTTCAATGCTTTTAAAACCTTGTGCAGGCAGCAGTGCTTTAAAGTATATTGCATTTCCATAGGCAAGTGTTGTAGAGGGCTGCAAAAAAGGGTCTTACCAATTTCACAAAGGAGGTGCTAAAGGCATGGATTCGTACCTCACGGTCAGTCTGGTTAAGGAACACGTGGTCAAAAATGTAAGTTGATGTTGACAAATTACCTCATTCAATACTGACTTAATAGAAGATTTTACCATTTACTAATGCTGTTCCTATTGAGAACAAATCAGGCAGTGTGTGGGGTCATATGGTGATGTATACAGTATCTTCAAACTATTGATCTGCAGTACATGCATTGTCTGTTGGCAAAAAATGGAAGTGTATCTCACACACAGGTTATCTGTATGCATTGTATGTTCACACATGGGATACATGGGATACACGTGGGATCTCGCATTTTGTATTTTGTTGCTAGACCGCAAAGGATTGGCCTTCCATTCAACACTTTGTGTTTCTTTCTGAGAATGGGTCACTCTTAGTTCATTGCACTTTCAAACAGCACATTTGAATTAAAATATCAGAATATCCCCCTTGTTTTCCGGTTTCAAGTAGCATAGTGATTTGAATGGGCTCAACTTTTAATACTGAGATATAAATAATTTTAACTCAATGGTGTCTGCAGTATGGTATATCACTCTCAAGGGAGGAGACTCTTAAAAGTCACTGGTGTTACACATACTGTAATTAGATCATTTATTCTAGGGTTAGCATGTGTCATAAATGACAATATTGGTTTGTTTTTTTCTTCTTTGTTAAATAAAATATTGTTTTGTTCTCATAGCAACCACAATACACAAACTGGCTCAAAAGAATCAGGGGAAGCAACTGGTACGGTATTCATTTTATTAATTTGTCATTTAGCAGACGCTTTTATCCAAAGCGATTTACAAAGACTATGGGGTGAACTGTACATCTGCTGCAGAGTCACTTGGTTTTGTCTCTCCTGAAGGACAGAGTACTAAGATGGGCCAGTCGCAGCGCAAACATATCGCAATTTGCATTTCTGTTGCAACAATTCGCAAAGTATACATTTTGTCGTATGTACTGAGAGAAAATATGTTAATAAAGAGATCCGCAGTATACTAATACATAATGAAAGGCAGTTTAATCCCATCAGATTCTATAGTGGGGCCCCCACCTTCACCCCAAAATAAAAATGTGTTTTTATCCAAAAGCTTGTCATAATCATACAGTAGCCCCCTGCTAAACCGCATATGTTTGTCCGAGGTGTCGGGTTTAAATAAATACAATAAAATCACACACACATACATTACAGTTCTCGGTGTATTTTAAATGTATAAATCATTGCGCTGAAATAACAGTAAATTATTTTGGGTAGGCTACACATTGCATTATCAAAAAAATATAAATCTGTACAGTAGTACGCCTATACAGTATACAGTACAGTAGTAAAATCAAATGAATACCTAGTGGTGCGCAAACATTTTATATGCTGCCCCCTTCGCGTAATTTTTTTTGGCTTTACTATAACCCACAGTACGCTGGAACGAGCCAGTGGCATAAAATGTTAGCGCAGCTAAGGTGTTAGTGCTACAGTTCAGTGTGTCTCCTTCCAGGTCAGCCGATGTCAGTGATTGTTTGTTTAGGCAAAATTGCTGCATACATTGTGTGTCAGACAGGCTCAGAAAAGACAGGTGACTTCTAAATATTTGGGGACGTCTCCTCCTCCTCCTCTATCTTTCTGTCCACATAGAAATCCAGTGTGGACTCCATATTTCTTTTATTTCTCTTTTTTCTCTCTTTTCTTTACCTGCTTCCCTGGTAGTTTCGGCATTATTTAGAGTCGACCATGTAATTTGCACACAGTTTTGACCTGGTTTTCACATGTCAATTAAAACGCAAACACTAACACTGTTGACAGTTTGCTAAATCGCTACATTTGTATGTAAATGAGGACACACCCCTTCAGCCCATGTCCAATGCTAACACTGACATGGTTGCTAAATCGCATATGTGGGCAAAGTCTGTTTGCCCACACGTGCCCCTGATTTTGATGCGCTAACTGCCCGCAAAAGTGTTTTGCAATTGCCTTAGGGGTTTGCGAACGTTGCTAAATAGGGCCCTTTATGTTTTAACAGGTGTTTGTTTTCCAGATTTAATGTAAATCACAGATTTTCCTAGATTTAACCACAAAAAGTCCATATTTAGCTAAATACATACATGTTAACAAACACATTCTTACAAGTTTTCAAAATTGTACTTTTAGATATAATTTCTAAATGTTGAAAACACATACCATAAATTCAACATTTAAAACCAGTCTATAAATCTTTTTTTAAACTTGGCGAGTCAACATTTAGCTGACACATTAAATGTGGGTTTCTAACAAATAAATCAGTGAATTTGCGATTGTATGCAGGAATGCCCAGAATTACATATTCATTTAAGGGTGAACTGCAAAGACAAATTGCTGCCGCAAAGCATTCTCTAAAAAGTTGCTAACAGCATTGCACATATTTAATACATTTCACCCTAGACTTCTGACTCGTTTGCGACAGCCACAACACTTTAATGCATCTACACCTAAGTGACTTAGGGTCAGGGTCACACACACTGAGTCAGTGGCTGAGCCAGGATTTGAACTGGGAACCTCTTGGCATAAAGCCCTTTTCTTTAACCACTGGAACACCAAACCTGTGCACCAAACCTTAGCTGAAGGTAAGAACAGCAATTATTAAAAAGAAAACAGTAACAATAGACACCTTGGCTTATTAACATTAATAATAAAATGTTTTGTTATTTTTTTATATTAGTTAATACAGTATATAGTGATATGCTTAATGCGTAATTGATCAGAACTGGACTGTTCCTCTTGATGTCTCCACTACAGTGTTATATAATATTTAATCAAAATGTACATTTATTGCACAATACTGAAATGAATAGATGGGTCAATGCACACTACTGTGTGTGCACTAATCAGGAACTGGCATTTCTTGACTCGTTCTCAAGAAAATCAGAGTCCATATCAAAACAACAATAGAAATCTGACATTATTTCAGACATTTTAAAGTTGTTATAAAACACGTATAAGTGGCAGTATAGTTTGAACTACCAACAGCAGCAGTGTGGAGTAGTGGTGTAGCAGTGTGGAGTAGTGGTGCAGCAGTGTGGAGTAGTGGTGCAGCAGTGTGGAGTAGTGGTGTAGCAGTGTGGAGTAGTGGTGCAGCAGTGTGGAGTAGTGGTGTAGCAGTGTGGAGTAGTGGTGTAGCAGTGTGGAGTAGTGGTTAGGGCTCTGGACTCTTGACCGGAGGGTCGTGGGTTCAGTCCCAGGTGGGGGACACTGCTGCTGTACACTTCAGCAAGGTACTTTACCTAGATTGCTCCAGTAAAAAACCCAACTGTATAAATGGGTAATTGTATGTAAAAAATAATGTGTAACAAATAATGTGATTGTATGTAAAAATAATGTGATATCTTGTAACAATTGGAAGTCGCCCTGGATAAGGGCGTCTGCTAAGAAATAAATCATAATAATAACACGCAGCTCCGTCCTGAATTTCAGCAGCACACCACTGGATTGGAATATGTAAACAAAGACACATTAAAAACTAGTCCCAGTAAGCATGTTATCCACTCATGTTATTCCACTCAAGTGAGATAACAAAATGATACATCCCACGCTAGATATACCCACTCTTGTGGTATAACTATATATATGCAATCAAGAGCACTGAACAGTGATACTGGTGATTTGTGTTGCTGCAATGCAGTATTTATTCTCTCTGTTGCTTTACTCAGTTTGTGTGGGGGTGGTGGTGGTGATAGTAATAGTGTGATCACTGCAGATTTCACATCCATTAATTCATGTAATGCCTGCTGTCTCCTATCACTTTTCAGTTTTTAACTAATTCTAGTCTCTGAATTCAAGTTTGCCTGTAATTACAAATGTTCCTTTATATTTGCACCTTCATATTTATTCAACCAAACTGTAAAATTAAATGAATGCCTGGTTAAAATAATAGCATGCTTCATTAGCATGTGTTGATTTGCACATTAACCTTACACTACCTAGGGCTTCACCTGCATTACAAAAAATACAGTGATTAAAATGTTACCAAAACAACGATATAAAGAAATAGAAGATTATTATTGTAGGTAGAAATGGAATTAGTGTCATGGAATCCAGGTTCTCAGTTTCTTATGTCAATGCCTTAAAAAAGCAAGAAGGCAGCTGATTGATTTAACACACAATGCAATGTCAGTATCATCACACAGGCCAGCACACTGTAAACTTTCTTTCATGTACTGACATTTTGTAAGGCTGAAGCAATGGCTGCATAGGAGGGAAAGGCAAAAACTAGGGGAACCGTCAACCTATCCTCTCTAAAGAGGAAAATGAACACTGACAACCACTGATGCAGAGCTTGGCCTTGTAACATAGAAACCCCATAGTTAAAGGAATGTTGCTCGCGTACATTATGCCTCTGGGACTCCAGGGAGATGGATCTGAATATAAGAGAACCCAAAACCACCCAGAATGTTTGTAACACCATCAAATGTTTGGAAAATGTAAATGGCATGTCATTCATAGATTGTTTAAGTGGAGGAGTCCATTAAGCATTACTGGCTAGGTCACACAAATGAACATTTCACAACCAGAGCATGCAGAAGACCCACAAATGTTCCATCCTGAAAAGGCCTGATAATTATATATTTGTAATCCATCTTTGCAGTGTAATTCTTTATCAATCACAGTTAGTCTTTGCACCATTATTCTTTATGAATCTCTGCAAAAATTATTTCAATGAATCCTAGAGCCAGCCCTAATAAAAGTTTACAGCGGTAAATTTTCACAGTAATTTTGCAGTTCTCCCATGCTTTTCCCATGCTTTTACTAGAGTATGCATTTATCATAGTTTGACATTTCAATATGCTTTACCATACCCCTCTGAGCTTTACAATGCTTACCTATGCTTTACCATGCTTTCACACTTTGCTATGAATTTACTATGGGAAACATTTATAAGGAAGGAGATGTAACAATACTGTATGCACTGAATGGGTAAACCCATCATACTACTGTGAGTTTACAGTGGCAAGGTTTGAAATAATCATTTAACTGCTGCTCTCTGCAACTCAGGGGGGAAATTAAATCTAAAATTACATTTCGATAGTTGTTTGGACAATAGATTCACATTTTGCACACCATCCATCCAACCCATTTAAAATTGTACTTTGGGCATGAACCATTACAGAATGGGTCAATCTGTTTTGGAATTGTCATTTGATTTAGGGGAGACACTGAAGAAATGTGCTATCATATGGAATTAATGGTCAATACAGGTATGGTTCTGCTATAGATGTTGCTGTTTTGAACATAAATATTCAGCGACGCTATAAATAATTAACAAGATAAATATGACAACTATCACGCCCCCTTTTGTAGTGATTAAACGTTTTACAGTAAGTAAAAATTCACCTGAAACAGGTTCTTGCTATTTTTATACTGATTTTTTTTTTTCTTTTCAGAGAGAAAAAAAAGGGTAAAATAGGATTAAATTCTATAATGAGTTTAGGCATTAATTCTTCATCTTCTGCGTTTATTCTGTGTTTCTGTGTACTGGGAGGAAAGGTACAGAAAAGAAGTGAAACCTAGATACGGTATGTGATATGACTAAACTAATTTGCATCTTCCTTAAATATTCCACTCAGTTAGCTAAACCGTTTCAAGACAATTGTAACTGATGTAAACCCCACATTAAATCTGGATCTTTTGAATACAATCAAGTGTGCGTAAGTTAAAGCTAGCTGTCTAAAAACCGGGTTGGAGTTCTGAGCGTACGATCTGGAGCTTGCATTTTGTAAGCATTAAATAATAGTACAGACACCGTTACTTCTGGAATTTGAAAACAACTGTGTGGCAGGGCCAGGAGCCTTGCACATGAAAAGGGGGCGGGGCAAAGCCCTGCCATGAATGTATCGTTTATTTTAGAACAGGGTAACCCTCCGCCCCTGTGCAATTTATTATTTTGTATTTGTTTTGCTGTATTATTATTATTATTATTATTATTATTATTATTATTATTATTATTATTATTATTATTATTATTATTTATATGTATTTATAAATATGAAGGCAAAGCCGTATGTTTTGTTATTGTTTTACAGCGTGGATGGGAAGCCCCATCCGCATTAGAAAACCCGTGCAGAATGTGGCCGAGGGTTTATCAGATAATTGATAGCTAGTTAATCCCTCGGTCACTAATATAAAAGCCTGCAGTTCTCCCTGCTCTGGGTGGGTTGTTCAGAGGAGAGAACGGAGCGAGAGAAAGAGAGGAGAAAGAAACGAGAAGGAAACAAAACTAAACGAAACAGAAATTAAAGTAAAAATAATCTAGGAACCTGGATAATTTGACCTGGATAATTTGTTTGCTGTTTTGTGTTCGTGATTTTTGTTTTTGTTAAAACCTTTATTTCTGTTCTGTGAACAGTATTTGTTTTGTTAAAACCTTTGATTTTTGTGTTTGTTATTTAAATAAACGGCGCACAGCACGTCTTTTGCCCTGCAGTACTGCCTGTGTTTTCCTTCCTGCATTCTGGTCTGGTGTCACCACATCGGATATCCCTGTCACAAACTTCCACAACATGCTCGTCTCTGATTCATTCATTAGAACACATTCATTGCTGACATTATTTGGACAAGTCTAACCCTTGTCTGCCTTTCAGCTGAAAGTAAGAGAAAAATTGTGAACGGCAAACTTTTGGTGGGGAATTGCAGTAAAGTCAGCCATGAATACAAAAACAAAACAAGTAATGCACAATTCACGTTCTCCATAACATTTTCATATAGCAATTAGTTACATAGAAGTAAACATGTTTTTCATATTTCTATTAAAACTGACATGATCACATTAAAGATGATCTCCCTTAAAATAACTTCGTTTTAAATAAAATGCATAACCTTTTTATTCATACCTGCTTATTTCTAAAGATGTTGTTTAACTTTGTTAAATGAAAAATCTAATCTTTGGTGCAATCAACCATGTTTAATTGTTTCACTAAGAAGTAACTTGCTTAAACGATGACAAATGAATGCTGCTCAGAAAGAAATATGACAATCAGGAGCACACTGAAATCCAAGAAAAAAGCAAGGTCAGTTGGTCTAAGGTAAAATAATAAGACAAGCACATTGCTGGAAAACTAGGATAGATGTTATTGGTTAACCTTGTCTTGGATTCAGTTTACACTAGATTGTTTTCTTGAGTTTGACTTTCTTGGGGGAACTGGGTTAATTCCCAATATCTTAAAAAAATGAAATATATATCTATCATTCCTGAAAAGGTTTTGGACAACGTTGCTTCACTTGACTTTAATAGCTTTACCACAGGACTTGTAACTTAGTTTATTTTAAACACCTGAAAAAAAAACCTGCATCTATTTTGGGAAGCTGACATTTCTTTTTGATTTGATCCAACTACTGTAGCCATTTATATTCAGAAATCCAATAATCAATTAGGTAATTCTATTTGTGTTCAAAATTGGTGCAAAAAAAAATGTTAGGCTTGCTATGGTGTAGTTTCATATATCTTTTTTTGGAGAAGCTCTGTTCTGAAATGTTTTAAGGTAGTATATATGTTGTGTTATATATATATATATATATATATATATATATATATATATATACATACAGTGCCTTGCATAAGCATTCACCCCCCTTGGACTTTTCCACATTTTGTAGTGTTACAACCTGGAATTTAAAAGGATTTAATTAGGATTTTTTGTCACTGATCTACACAAAATAGTCCATAATGTCGAAGTGGGGGTAAAAATCTACATATTTTTCAAAATTATTTACAAATAAAAAACTGAAAAGTTTTGATTGCATAAGTATTCACCCCCTTTGCGCTGACACCCCTAAATCAGCTCTGGTGCAACCAATTGCCTTCAGAAGTCACATAATTAGTTAGTCCACCTGTGTGCAATTAAAGTGTCACATGATCTCAGATTAAATACACCTATTTCTGGAAGGCCCCAGAGTTTGTTAGAGAGCGTATCTAAACAAACAGCATCATGAAGACCAAGGAGCTATCAAAACAAGTCTGGGATGAAGTTCTGGAGAAGCATCAATCAGGGTTGGGTTATAAAAAAATATCCCAAACTTTGAACATCCCCCGGAGCATCGTTAAATCCATTATTAAAAAATGGAAAGAATATGGCACAACCACGACTCTGCCTAGAGAAGGCTGTCCACCAAAACTCAGTGACCAGGTAAGGAGGGCATTAGTCAGAGAAGCAACCAAGAGGCCAATGGTAACTCTGAAGGAGTTGGAGAGATCCACAGCTGAAATGGGAGAAACTGTCCATGGGACAACTATAACTCGGACGCTCCACAAAGCTGGGCTTTATGGAAGAGTGGCGTTTAGAAAGCTATTGCTGAAAAAAACCCATATCAAATCCCATTTGGAATTTTGCCAAAAGGCATATGGGAGACACAGCAAACATGTGGAAAAAGGTTCTCTGGTCTGATGAGACCAAAATTGAACTTTTTGGCCTTAGCGGAAAACACTATGTGTGGCACAAAGCCAACACTGCTCATCACCCTGAGAACACCATCCCCACGGTGAAGCATGGTGGTGGCAGCATCATGTTATGGGGATGCTTTTCATCGGCAGGGACTGGGAAACTGGTCAGGATTGAGGGCAAGATGGATGGAGACCTGGGACTGGGGCGGAGGTTCACCTTCCAGCAGGACATTGACCCTAAACATACAGCCAAAGCTACACTGGAGTGGTTTAAAAACAAGAACCTGAATGTCTTAGAATGGCCCAGTCAAAGCCCAGACCTCAATCCGATTGAGAATCTGTGGCAGACTTGAAAATTGCAGTTCACCAACGGTCCCCATCCAACTTGACAGAGCTTGAGCAATTTTGCCAAGAAGAACTGTCAAAAATTGCAGGATCCAGATGTGCAAAGCTGGTAGAGACTTACCCAAAAAGACTCACAGCTGTAATTGCTGCCAAAGGTGCTTCTACCAAGTATTGACTCAGGGGGGTGAATACTTATGCAACCAACAAATGTCTTTTTTTTTGTTTAATTAACTTTTTTGTCACAATAAAAAATATTTTGCACCTTCAAAATGTTAAGTATGTTGTGTAAATCAAATGGTAAAAATCCCAATTAAATCCATTTTAATTCCAGGTTGTAACACTACAAAATGTGGAAAAGTCCAAGGGGGGTGAATACTTATGCAAGGCACTGTATATATATTTGTCTACAAGGCAGGGCTGGTCAATCTTTACTCTATAATCTTTAACAGAATCGTTGCCAGTTGAGAGAATAATACAATATTTATTCTGGTGGGTTTGAATTCAGAACGGGGGATGATGTTAAATAAAATATAACAAATAAATACAAAGCCTTACAAGTGGTGCCAACTAGTGGTCAGAGTCTCACCTGATATAGTCTCATTGCTGAGTTTCTCTGGGTTCAAAGGTGAGCATCCTCTAAACAGGGGAGATGTGTAATGAACAGCCCCTGCTGGCCGGATAGGTACATTGTATGTGTATAAAAGACTGACTAGGTTAATCATAGGGATTAATTTAGGGGGGATTTTAATCCCACAGAAGTTTAATTATGATTCTGCAGGGAGACAGTTCCTAAAGCTGGACCTCCCTTTTAGTGGAAGCAGCACTTGGCCCAAGCTTGGCTGTTTTTGTATTTTTGTATATATCCATTTACCAGTGTGTATATATCCTCTTGCACTAGGACTACCATTGCTGGTACCCTAGTGGCGGCCACCAACATTGCAACCCCTTGTACTTAATAAGACCTGGAAGCCTGTGCTGCGTTTCAACGTCAAACCCTGTGTCTCTCTCATTTCTCAGTGGATACCCACACAATAACAGTACACCCCTGTTACAAGATCATATAACTTATGAGTAATGCTGTATTTAAAGGCATCAATTATTAATTAGGCAATTGCGAAATGTGTTACTAACAACTTCTAAGATAGGTAAATGTTTAGTTACACAGGATACATTTGAGCCACCCCTGTGAGTGGATCGGCAATGGTTCATCTCATTCATTTTAAGCAGCATATGGTTTGTCCCAGTGTAAACAAGTCTTCAGTGATGTTCAATCTCACAGTAAAAAGTACCCATGAAATACACAATCCCAGAATAGGGGATTGATCATACCAAGGTATCAATCCCCTGACTATGGCTAGTTAAGAGTGAAACCGCCTCCCCATGTAAACAGTTCACATTACAGAAAACTCAAAACCTTTTTCTGATATGAGTTGCAAACTCTGCAATTACTTTTTAACTACAATCATAACATGTTAGATTGAATTTATCTGAAACAACAACACAGCATTAATGTTCTGACATGCTGCTTTATTTTTTAATGATTGTGCGATATTGGGTTGAGCTGGTTGGTACAACAGTTGGCAGCAGTGTGGAGTAGTGGTTAGGGCTCTGGACTCTTGACTGGAGGATCGTGGGTTCAATCCCAGATGGGGGACACTGCTGCTGTACCCTTGAGCAAGGTACTTTACCTAGATTGCTCCAGTAAAAACCCAACTGTATAAATGGGTAATTGTATATAAAAATAAAGTGATATCTTGTAACAATTGTAAGTTGCTCTGGATAAGGGTGTCTGCTAAGAAATAAATAATAATAATAACTATGTAGCTCATGTCAGGGCGGAGGGGGTAATTGACTGCACTGGTCAATGTATTTTGGCCATTAGTTTCTGGTCCCTTACAGAGCTATATCTCACTCTACTGGATGTGTTTGTTGGGCCCCGTGCGTATTTTATGTTTTTCTGTTGTTTTATGATTTAAATGTATGTAGGTATTGGTGCATGAGGTGTGATTTTGTTAGTGTTTAAAGCGTATGTCTTTGTACATGGGTGTTTTAGGTCAGCAGGGAAAGATTGATTGCCTTCTCTGCCAAAGGAGTTCACGTGCAGACTGTGCCTGGATTCGACTGAATGATTAACAAGCAATCAAGCCCAGGCACAGCTGCATAAAAGAGGCAAGGATCTCTCACTCAAGGTTGGGTGTTCAGGGAGTAAGAACGAGACATGAGTAAATATACAAAGAGAATAATTACAATTGCTATTTGTGCTGGATTTCGACCAGCATGGTACTTGCTTGTTTATTGTCTGTTTGCTTTGGCCATCGTGCCATTTATTTTGTATTCAGTGTTTTGTTTTGTTTCAACCTTTTCATTTATTAAATATGCGCACCAGTGCTTCCACTCACAGTATTGTTGTCTGTATTTCCAGGTCTGACGTCACCCACAAATCATCCGGGTGACAGGGCCTTGTTAAATTATTCCCTTGATTTGCTTTTATTGCACACGTGTTGGGATAGCCATGCAGCCTTCTAGGAAAGAGTATGGATTGCTGTGAGAATACGTCCCGGGTTAGGAACCTCGTTACTACAAAATTAAAAACACAATGATTTTCTTTAGAAAAAATCAAATATGCCTAATTATAAAAATAATTATTAAATAAGTGTTTATTCTTTTTTTTCATAGGAAAAACAACACACATAATAACATTTCAACATAACAACAATTCTCTATCTGTTCCTTGACAGCAGATTTTTAAAAAAATCTTTATTCATTAATATAGATGGGAAGCAACAGGCAATCACTGTAGGATGCTGCAGAAATTTGATACTTTCATGCTTGAAAGATGTACATGAACAGATTAATAATCGTTACAGGGGTAGGTAATTCCAGTCTTTCTTTGCTGCATTAAAATATTAATGCAAACTCAGCAATTTTATTCTCAGATTGCATAGCTGACTAATTTATAACAATAGTAATATAGAATGTAAAAATGCAAATACTTTGTAATACATTAAAAAGTAACATTCTCTCTTTCCCTGTCAATGGGGTGTCTCCCAAGACTACACAGATCTCTCACATAATCTAATATACAGGACTTCTTTTAAGACTTATTTTAAGACTGCAAAACTTCTAAGATTCAAAAAAGCAAATGCAATGTCTAACCAAATGTCCATAGAAATTACATTGGGCACAACTCTTCAAGCTTATCGAGTTTGGGAAGAAAGATCACAATCATTAAAGGGTGGATGCCTCATTCCCTGCATACTGTTCTGCTGGATATGGGTTACTCTGCTTTCATTGGTGACATTAGCAATTGATTGTGATGGATAACCAGTTTGCTGCAGATGGTGCTTTTTTATTTATTTTTGAGGTTTGCCACTCCTTGATGTCCCATCTGCAAATGCAGTCAAAATTACAATGGGCACCAAACAGTCGGGCACCAGATATCATGTACCTTACAAAGTGCTAGTTGTAGGGTGTTCCTTTAAAATTGATCCGACTCTCAACGTCAGTATGCACATTCACACATACAGACACAATGTACAACATGAAGCAGAGCATTGTTGTCCACTGCATTGTGGGGAGAACAGTATGTCAACTGTAACAAGTTTTACATTCTTATTTATGATATCTGAAATTAAGAATGCATCACAAAGTGAACCATTATATGTTATAGTACAAGCATTCAACAGCATTCAAATCGACTGCAGTTACTTTAAAACTAGCATAGTTATTATTATTATTATTATTTATTTCTTAGCAGTTGCCCTTATCCAGGGCGACTTACAATTGTTACAAGATTTCACATTATGCAGATATCATATTATTTTTACATACAATTACCCATTTATACAGTTGGGTTTTTACTGGAGCAATCTAGGTAAAGTACCTTGCTCAAGGGTACAACAGCAGTGTCCCCCACTGGGGATTGAACCCACAACCCTCCGGTCGAGAGTCCAGAGCCCTAACCACTACTCCACACTGCTGCCCTAAATAGTAATAATTTATCCATGACACCACAAGTCATGTATGAAACTATCTCCCATATTCTCTCTATACATCAAATGCAAATGCAGAATCTTGCAACTCTTCCTGTGACAACCAGTTTGGTTTATTTAACATTTCACAGCAGTGTGGTGCATATTTTAAAGTTTACATGCTGCTGTAAAACACCACAACAGGGCAGATTTCTACGCTTTTTTTGACAGGGATGTGCATGTCCAGTGCGAGACTTTCATCATGTGGTCATAGGCTGTATTCATTTCTGTGACTGCAGTGTCATAAGCTGTATTCATTTCTGTGACTGCAGTGTCATAGGCTGTATTCATTTCTGTGACTGCAGTGTCATAGGCTGGATTCATTTCTGTGACTGCAGTGTGTTTTTTTTGTATCTTTTTAATTTAATTTATCTTTCGTTGGGTATATTAAAAATGTAATAAGAGGAAGCATTGTTTCATTACTTAAACACAATGAATACTGAAAGATGTACATTTTTCACTCTGAAAACAGAAGAAATTTACTTAAAATAGTGCAACGCATGCAGATTGATAAGGCTGATAAATCATTAGGTTAAAACCATTGCTCTTTTTCTTATTGAACAGAAAAAGGACCACTACAGTATATTGAAAAACTAGTAGTATAGTATATAATAGTATATAGAGTTCCTGCTCTATGATGCTCTGCTTTTATCTCTGCAATAAGCACAGAATGAAAAAAAAGTGTTTTAGGAGCAAGACAATATTGGCTCACAAATTTGTATTTGTGTTCAGTGGGAGAAACAAGTCGACTTCTCCAGCTACACATAAAGACTTGGAAAGACATATTGAAGAAGAACTGTTCTGTAATAAGGTTTTAATAATGGTATATTACTTTAAATGTGTGCGTAATTCATTTGTAATTCTTAGATATCATGCACTTTACAAAGTATTTATGTCTAACAAAACAATTTGACACAGATATGCTTTTAGCTTACATTTGAGCAGTTTTTAATTAAATTATTTAAAAAAAAAAAATTAACTTAGCAAACAGAAACAGCTTTCTTGCTGTAAAAGGTTTCTTGTTCTCTGGTAATCAATCAACCTGATGTTTTGCTCAGAGGTACACTGCCCTTCTGGATGTAGTCAGAGCAGGTATGATGTAAAATTATAAACAAAACAAAATTAGAGACACCTGCCCTGTAGCACACATAGTAAATGTGGTGACTCACTCACATGACAGATTCACTTGTGTTGCAGATGGCACCCTTGACTTTACTGTAAAATCCAAAAGGTGTAATATCCCTGTTGCTTTCTGGGAAATTATTATTATTATTATTATTATTATTATTTATTTCTTAGCAGACGCCCTTATCCAGGGCGACTTACAATCGTAAGCAAAAACATTTCAAGCGTTACAATACAAGTAATACAATAAGAGCAAGAAATACAATAACTTTTGTTCAAGTAAAGTACAAGTTTGACAAACCAAATTACATTTCAAAATCAGTGTGCATGTGTTAAAGCAAAACTGAATGGCTAACTCAATACTCTTTCCTCTCATGTTATAATAATAATAACAAAAAAAAATCATATACATTTTTTATAGCATCTGGGATAACCACTTATACTGTATATGAAATACACCATTAATGTCAGAAAGCTTATGGTACCCATTTCCAGATATCTGTGTTGTTATATTATAAATTATCATAAAATTGGAATTAATCACATTTCTGTAAAGCAGTGGTTTAAGCTATCCACTGAAATGTTATACAGCAGAATGCCAACTCAGAAACAAAATAATTTATGTTGATTTATCAATGGGGGAGTTTCCATGTGTGGTTATTTACACGTGACATGGCGATGCGCGTGCACGTTTGGGAGAACAGCTTGAGAGGCTCAGGTTTGTGGCCAAAAACAACGGCCACAGAGAGGGATAGGGAAAATCTCATATACTCGTGAACATGACGTAAAACACAGGAAATGCACGCCCATTTTCACATGGAAACCCACGTGAAAACTTCCACAGCTCTCAATCCAGACAGCCTTGGGAGCATACGTGGAAGGTGTCTAGCACAGATCTCCGTCGGGTTTAAGCCATGGTGATCTGCAAGAGCTGGGTTGAACAGTTTCATTATATATCCCACCAATGGACATTTGAAAAACAATTTGGGCAAGAGCAGTAAAACATATTATTAATAATAATATATTTATGTTTATATAGCACCTTTCATAGTGGACCACCATCACAAAGCGCTTTACAGAGGTAGGCTGTGAACTGTGCATTATATGCAGTCACTTACAATAGGACATTGTTTTAACATCTCATCCGCAGGATGGAGCACAAGGAAGTTAAGTGACTTGCTCAGGGTCACACAGTGGCAGAGGTTGGATTTGAACCCGTGACCTTCCGGGTACAAGCCCTGGACTTTAACCACTGGACCACACTGCCTCCTGATATTAAACAACGAGGCACGAGGCATTTACAAATCACAGCTTTATTACATGAGCTTAACTGCTTTAGAGTTTCACTCAAGATGTCACAAGATGTCACCTGACAACCAGACTTCTAGGTGAGATTCTCTCATGTGCCTGTTCTCTGTGCATGGAAACCACATTTTCCCGAGCTGTCTGCAAAAACAGAACGAGAACGCTATGTGTTGCTGATTTGCATATCGACCTCCTCCTTTCCCCTTCATTTGCATGACATCAGGTGAAAAGAGGGTCTTCTCGAGCAAAATAAACTGAGCCAATGGAAACCTGAAATGTATAAGGTAATTTTTCATTTGGCTCAAGCACAATGTCTTAAGAAAAATGAGAACACACATGGAAACTCCCCCATTGTGATACATAACCAATGTCAAAATTGATTAGTGTGCACTTTCTCTTTGGTTGTTGATTTACGAAATTCATAATGATGTTCAACAGAAATTGCTCAGACTGGCAGGACTTTCCTGTCGTGCTGGTGGAGGGATGCAAGACTCTTTGGATGCAGCCAAGGTTCCTCCAGGGATCCCATTACTCATGAGCAGCATGTCTTTCATGGTAAGGCTTTTTTGATAAACTACAGTATCCAGAATACAGGGTTTGTTTCAATTTTAGTATTAGATATTTTTGCAGTATTGTATTGCTGTTATGTGCATATGTTTAAGATTGAAGTCTAATGGAATTTAAAGTGATTTTTTATATTTGCATTTTCTTTCTTTATAATTCTTTTTTTGACCTTCAGGGTTCCCATATTTGCAAGAGAAGTATAAAAGATTAAGTGTCACCCTACTTTTTTTTTTTTTAAAATTTTATTATGTCCCCAGCTTTCATGTGTTCCCCGAGTAATAGTTTCAATGGTCATGAGGTCAAGGCTCAAGGTCAAGGTGTTAATACTTTTGAGAAAATGCTTGTCATAGTACAGTTAAATCAATATATAAACATTGTAATTGTTCTGGAATACAAATAAACACACATTTTGTTTCCATAGTGTTTTATTTTAAAATGCTCTGATTGACCAAGTAAACCTACAAATAAATCTTTTGAGCAGAACCCATTTGATTGTCATTTCCAAAAAAAAAAAGAAAAAAAAAAAAACATTAATTCATATCCGAGCACTGTTGTCAAAGTTAGCTCTTTGTTAAAACATTTTCTACACTGCAGCTTTCGAATGAAATAAGACAGGCTGTACTGTAGTGTTGTATTATTCCACTCTGTACAGCAATATTTAATGGGAGTGAAAAAACATGGATGGGATTTTTGTCAAAGGGCTGCCAACCAAGGTTTTTAAACATGTTTTCTTACTTTTAGTTCTGATGAAGATATTTAGATTTCTTGCTTCTATTTTATATATTAATTTGGAATATGGAGACTGTGGCAGGGTGAAAGCCCTGCAGATGTAAATACAGTAGTGTGTGGGGGAATGGCCACATGTATATAAGGGATGTAAAATCCTTTGTTGGAGAGAGTTTAGGGTGAGTTTGCACTGTGATTTTGAACCTTTAGTGAAGGCTACTGCCCAGCCTAAGGGTAAATACTTGTTTGGTGTTTGTTCCTGTGTTTTGTTTGAACCTTTTATTTTGGCCCGTGCCACTGTTTCTTTGTTTTATTTTATTCTTGGTTCATAAATGTGCGTAACAGCCCTTTCTCATTCCACATATGGTGTGAGTAGTGGGATAGCACCCCCTAGAGACATTTTAAGACTGCACTGTACCACAATATAGTTTGTTTTTTCCTTGTGCTAGTGGTCTAGCTACAATTAGACCATGTGACAAAATGTACCAGGATGCAGTAGTTTGTCTATAGTATTTTCTTTGTGTTGCATTGTTTTTGTTTTCTTTTGCTGTTTTGTGTGGGATAGCAGAGTATAAAATACTTTTTATAGTATTTACTTTTTTCTTTTATCAAGACAACATGGCTACGGTTTGAACTCTAAGTCCATACACCTGAATGGAATTTCCTCTTATTCCCCCAACAGTGCAACATACACCCTCAATAGCAACATGTACAGTAGCATTAACAGTGCCCAACCCATTTTTTCTGTTGACCTCTCAAAGTACAGCATTCCAACTGCAGGAACTTGTTGCTGTGAAAGCTGTCAATATTTATATTCCCAAGTAAAATACATAAAACTTTATGATGTACTGTACAATTGTTTCAGACAACTAGGTAATATGAAAAGTATGTTTTTGTAAATTAGATGCGAATGGCCATAGATCTAAAAGTTTACTTTTAGAGGAAATGTAATGCTTTCATGATTTTAACTGACTTGCAGCCAGATGATGAATGAGATGCAGTGCATTAAATCGTTTCATTTTATTGAAAATCATTGCTTTTAGTTCTTTATGATAGATGGCATGGTGGGCCAATCTACAGTACTGATAGTTCGAGGTATGACTTTTAAAAGACGGATTCCACAGCAAGAGGGAGCTAAAATATGGTTTTGCAGCAGGACATTTTCCCCAGATAAATCTGTATTGAAATCTACATAGCAAATAACACTTTTTTACAAATGTGGTGACTGCATTTTTACAATATAGCACCTCACAAGTAGGAGTTGATAAAGAGCTTTTAACCTCACCCCAGTACAACCCCTTACGCTGATACAGGAAGATGTCGGAGCCGGAGCCTTGCTGTTTTGTTTCTCAGGCAAGTACTGATCAGCAGCTGAAGCTACGGAGCCAGCACATTCACCCGGAGCATCTTCACTGCCACCCCATCACAAACCTGTCACAGCACATGGAGCATCTACACTGGCACACCCCTTCAACCCAGGCATGCACCATTGGACTGTGTATTGTTTTATTATTTTGGGAATCTTTTTGTTTGGGACTGCAATCCCACCATTTAATCCCCAGTACCATTGTTGATAAAGGGGATAGCCTTTTAAAAATAAATGGCACTATAACAGAGATGGCTTTGTGGTAACGTCAGACCAGGAAGAGAATCGACACACGGGATTGTGAGGTAAGCGCTGCTGTGCATTTTATTAATAAATAAAAAAAGGTTGAACAAAACCACACACTGACACAAAATAAACGGCACGATGGCCAAACCTATTTTATCTGGATGAGGCAATGCGGCATTGTAGCCCCATCCAGGCAGTAAACAATAATAACCTGAAATTGTGTTTTTACACATTAAACAATAAATTTTAAACAATAATAACACAACCCAAATACAAAATAATACAAATGCACACAGGAGCGGGGTGTACCCCATCACAGCACAATTATAAATACACCCTCTTTCTGGACATTTATCCTTACTGCACCACTCACATCCTTACTCACTCCTCCCCTGTTAACCTTGGTGACCAACTCAAGTCTATGAGCTCCAAGTTATGGTGTCAATGTAACAGGGTGGAGACTGGGCACGAACTGCAGGAGTCGGATTCTGTAACAGCACTGCTTCATATAACATTGCCTGTTGACCTTCCCTATTATGATTTAGAACATGCTAGATGTTAACATTGCAATTTGTTACCATAGCAACAGCTCCCCAGAGTAGAGTGGAATATTTAAATGCCAATTCATTATTTCTCTTTTTTTTAGTTGGCTACCAGTAACACCCCTCCACCAGCAGCAATCACAGTTTGATGATTATATATCTTCCTATTCATGTTTGAAAATAGCAATGTCTTTATCAGTCTAGTCCAGTCCCACATTCACACTGAAAGCTTCCCTTCCCCCTAGATTGTTTGTTCTTATCATCACTATACATGCTAAATGACAAGCTTTTGAGTATTCAGGATACTTAGACTGAAAAACATGAAGATCTGAATAACCACAAACATAGGTTGTACAGGTTGTAAACACAGCTTTAGGTTCCAGGGCAGGGGTTGTGTCCAGGGGAAAAAAAAAAGACGGTATAGTAACTCAGGCCCACATGGTGAAAACATGTCTGAAAATGCTGATAACCTTTGACCTAATTTTTGTTTATGTTGAGGTGGAGGATGACCTAGACATGGATGAATTGCAGCGTACCAAATTTAGTTCAACTGATGCGTCCAACAGGGGAATTAAGTGAGTTTGATCCACTTGCTTGAACTAAGGTTAGTTCCATTACTAATCCCAACTGCAGTGTACCAAAAGTTGATTAGATCATTAAGCTCAACAGTTAAACTAGATCAAGTTGAGTACTGATTGCAGCATACTAAACGAAGACCCTGTGTTCACAAAAAACATCCACATTATGTGGATTAAGTTAGTCCTGTGAAGTTTGAGACTAAGCAAGTCTGCTTTTTCTCAATATTTGCTTGCAAATCTGTTTAATATGGGTTATACACTTGAAAAAATTGTTCTTTACATTCCTCATGCCTGTATTACATCAGCCAGGAATAATGTGTATTTTTAATAAACATCAGCATTTTAAACTAATACAACTTTGCAGCCCTTATAGAAATGACCATGGTAATTTTACACAGTAATATTAGACTTTCAAATGATTTTCCAATATTAATACTGTACATTTACATTGTTTTTATTATTATTATTGTTCTACTTACTCTGCTTACGATACCTCCTCGTACATCGTGCTTTACATTACTTTCACATATTAGACTCTGCTATGTTACATTTTAAACTTGAGCTTTATTTTTCATCTTTGTGTTTCTTTTGGTAGACTGTGAGGGGAGTTTATTTTAAAGATTATGAATATTGTTTCAGCTTTGTACCTTTATAATACAGTTAACATATAACAATACACCGCATTCAGTTGATGGTTATTAAGAACAGAACAAATGGTGAATTTTCACTAAAATGTATATTTGATTTCTTAGTATATTTTATTCTTGAAATTAATTATTAGACAATTTGATATTATTAATTGCAGTGTGGATGGGATTTTTTTGCATATTAAAATACCACACTAATGTACCCTTTCTCACAAGGCTATAGGCTAAATCATTACATGTACAAAAAGCGCAATGCGGGTGTGTAGATTGTCCTGCAAATGTACACTATGTTACAGCATGCCAATCGTGAGGATTGGTGGATTCCACTTACCTTTTATATGACAGATAATGTTAGTTTATGTTCTGTCTATGTTAAAAATTAATACAAGGGAAAAACACAATGAGATCATGTAAATAATCTATATAAAAATGGGGGGAAATAATAATACAAATGGTTCTTCAAATTGTCTAATATCCTGGATTATATTTTCTCTATAATGGTCTATGGGCTAGTTCCCATGATAAATTTAACTTGGTCCACTTGATCATATTATCTAAACTAATTAACCAGATCTTCTGATTAGTAAGCTGCAATTGAGACTTGTTGTGTTCAGTTACTGGGGATCTTCTAGTTGTGAAGTTAGTCAGCTTGAAGTGGACTAAACCACAGGTTAGCTTCACCCTTGCATACTCTACAAAATTCAGTTTCCCTATTTCTTCTACAATGATACCATAACTGATTTGTCCCAGTTGTTTCTATTTTGTAGCTTTTTTTAAATTTATTTTTATTTTTTTTACCTCCAACCGGAATTACTTTTGCCATTAAAAATATTAGCTTCTGGTGCCTTCTGCATTTTAATGACTATATTAATGTTATCACTTTATTTCTAAACGTTGTTTTGTTTTAAAGTACTACTGTTAAAAACAGGTTTTGTTTTGAAGGCCATTGTATTGCTGACCCATAACTTTGAGAGATACCGTAAAGCTAAAATAAATAAAGTAGACACACATTTCTGCTAATGCCTTCACTGTTGGAGGACAGTGTTATTCATTTATGTCTGGTTTCACATACCCCAATTAGCACTAATGTTGGCATTGAAAAGGCTTGGCAATTTGACTTAGTTCCATCAGAAATACAATTTATCAGAGATATATTTTGCTTTGATCATTTCAATGTCCATATTGAAATTATTCCTAAAGCAGGTATATGAGAAGGAATCTGAGCTGTAAGTCTGCCTCCAGACTTAGCCGAACTTTGTATTGCGGCGAAACCGGAAGCTGGACATCTGGGGAGGGTAAGTGGCTGCAGTGCTGCTAAACAAACCCATTGTGATCAGCTGGAGGCCGTGCAGCGATTGGATAAGGCGAGGCGCCGGGTTGATTACGGGGTGGAGTTTGGCAGCACAAAAGGGGTGCAGCTGCGTGAGCATTGACCTTACGTTGCTGACTGATGACACACCGGAGCGCTCTGAGTTTGTTTTGTTTTCATTGCAGAGGATTGACAGGGGAGCTACAGCCAGCAAGAGGACCCAGGACACTATTCACTGCACAGCATAGTACAGCACAGCACTACGCAGCCCACCACAGCACCACACCATAACCTGGTGTTGAGAGCACAGCTTTCCATGTACGGAGGGATCAAAGTGGTACTGCTGTGCCAGATTCATTATTATATTTTTCTTTGGAGACTGTTGTCTGATAGCTGGGGTAACTTTATTATTTTGACTGACGACTTTTTAAAATAAAGGTTTTTTTTACTGAACTTTGTGTGGACATTCCTTTTCACCACGCACATCCTGATAAGGTGACAGAATTATTTAATTTAACTGTTGTATTTTAGAGAACAGATCATTTTTTACCAAACTATCAGCAACATAAGTGCCCTGTTTTTGCTTTGGGTTTTTGGAAATATTTTTTTGATTAGTTTAACCAAAGTTCAGAGTATACTATGCTTTATGAAATATATTGTTCCAAGATACTTCTCCATTGGCTTTGACTTAATGTATTTCTTATGACTTTTGTTATTACTTCAGTTGTTTATCGGCTTAGCTTCATTGTGTCCCAGAGCACTGTATATTATACACTGGTACATCAGAACTTTCTTTCTACATTGACCAACTCCAGGTTCATTACTGCATTATAACATATGATACAGTGATATATTTTCTCAACATAGTGTAATCATTTGTTTTAGGTAATAAACCAATAGAGCGATGAGCCAAACACATACTACAAATTATTCTCAGCAAGGTTCATTTTGCAGTCATCACAAGGGATGTTTAACCAGATCTTACAGCATCTCCCTAGCCCATCACGTTTATATGTATGCTGTAAAATAAATTAGACACAAATGATACAATATATTTTGAAATCTTTCTAAGTAGACATGAAATAACTTATTTAATAGAAATAAAAACAATGTCTGTAACAGCAAAATTACAGGGAAACAAAAGAACACAAGGTAATTGATATTACATATTAACAATATAAAAGGTTTTCATAACTAAATAAAACAACAGTTAAGTAACTTTTCAATTTTAATTATCCCTCCTGGTCATATAGTCCCAGGTGTTTTTTTGTTTTTTGTTTTTTTTTAAGAGAATTAAGAGAATTAACAATTTATATAGAAAACACAGATGTTTATTAACATTTAATAAATACTACTTAATAACTTTATGTTGCTTTTTCTATATTGCAAAATATACTAATTTATTATTGCAACTAGACTGATGTTATTTCAAATAAGGGTGAAGCTGTTTAGGCCTAACTCTTTTAGAAAGACCCAGTCTGATTGGACCAGTACATGTCTTTAGAGGCTCTAATCTTACAATCCCAGCTGATCCATGAAGTCCTAGACATAAGTGACAGGAAAAAGTATGTATTAATTAATGAATTAATGAATTAATTAAATCTCTGGATACTGTTTACTGACAAGCTTCTGGCCCAAAACACTGTATGGTCAAACTACCTACCTGACTACTAATGGCGACTAATCTCCGCCAGTAATAAGTAACAACAAGACTACGCTAAAATAACTGTTAGTTTACCAGCAATATTCATAAACAACACAATACTGTTATAAGTTAATCAAATTAAGAATATTACCTGTATTTACTGTTTATACTGTAAAAATTCACATCAATATATATTTCAATAATATTAAGTATTGGCTTCAAACGGCATCCCAGCTACAAAAAAGTATAAGAACTGCTGCTCTGTTTTAACCAGCAATTTAAGACTGTTACAGTGTTACTAAAAAAATGTGTACTTACCTGATATACCAAGGACATTTTGTTCTTTTCCATGTGGTAAGGAACAGAACAGAAAAGCTGGAGACCACTGTTTATTCTGTTTGTCCCCTGTTTCCTTGTAGTCTAAGAAAAATAATGAAAATGCATCAATACTGGTAACCAAAGAGAACAGTCAATACCTGTGACTAAGAAAAACAAAGCATAATGAAGTCCTTTTAAATATGTTTTGTGACTATTAGGTGTCATTTTACACCAGCACTGTTGAATGTACATCCATTGTGACATATAGTTCATGAGGTAATGTGGTGATGGCCCAGGGTGCTCCATCACAGGTTCAAATAGACAAATGTTTCTGGTGTCCCAAAACATGTGGTATCCCGCTTGCATCTTATTCAGATTACCACCGAAAACCAGGAAAAGTGAATGTATTACCCCTGTTTTGGCCTCTACCTTGTGCAGTATAGAATTGATTTTAAGATTTTGCTGTTAATTTACAAGGCCCTGAATGGATTAACACCTAGTTATTTACAGGAGTTACTGAGTCCATATCTTTCAAACCGCACTCTGAGATCACAGGATGCACAGCTGCTGGTTATTCCTAGGGTTAACAAAAGCAACACGGGAGGTAGGGCTTTTTCTTGTAGAGCTCCTAAATTATGGAATGCTCTGCCTTCGTTTGTCAGGGAAGCTGGGACCATTACAGTTTTCAAGTCAAGACTAAAAATGCACTTTTATAAAATGGCTTTCTTACCTTAGTGGGTTTTAATGTAACTTTAAAATGGCTGCTTGTAACAGCGTGTAACAGAGCGAGGAGCCCTGTACATGTATTTGTTTATTTTAGAACGGGATACTCCGCCGCCCCTGTGCAATTTATTATTTTGTATTTGTTTTGTTGTATTATTATCATTGTTATTATTATTGTTATGATTTATTTATTTATAAATGTGACGGCAGAGCCGTATGTTTTGTTATTGTTTTATAGCGTGGATGGGAAGCCCCATCCGCATTAGAAAACCCGTGCAGAATGTGGCCGAGAGATTATCAGATAATTGATAGCTAGTTAATCCCTCGGTCACTAATATAAAAGCCTGCAGTTTTCCCTGCTCAGGGTGGGTCCTCAGAAGTGGAGAATGAGAGCAGAGAGAGAGAGAGAGAGAGAGAGAGAGAGAGAGAGAGAGAGAGAGAGAGAGCAAGCAAGCAAGCAAGCAAGCGAGCGAGCGAGAGGTGTGTGGAATAAAAGAAAGAAGTACGATCAGTGCGATCAGTAAAGGCTATTGCCCAGCCTGATCATAGTATTTTGTGTTTTGTTATTTTGTTTTATTTAAAACTTTTATTTTGCTCTGTGAGCAGTATTTGTTTTGTTAAAACCTTTTATTTTTGTGTTTGTTATTTAAATAAATGGCGCACTGCGCGTCTTTTGCCCTGCAGTACTGCCTGTGTTTTCCTTCCTGCATTCTGGCCTGACGTCACCACTGTCACAAAACGCAATATATAAAAATGATTTCCATTACACGAGAGTAGATGGTAAAACTTCATGCTGATTTGAACTCGGCTCTCGCCAAGATAAGTACCAATTAAGACGTAGCTTTACAGTAAACTAATGTGATCCATATGTGTCTCCATCCATTTACGTTTCCTTCCATATGATGATGTAGATATCCTTCTGTCGGGTGTTAATGGCTGAAGTGTAATGCTGGCTCCAGGGATCAGCTTATTTTGCCTGTATATATATATATATATATATATATATATATATATATATATATATATATATATATATATGAGGTAATGTACTAATTGATATAGATATTGGCATTAACTGAATATCTCACTTATTTTTAGACACTATACAAAATTACTAAACTCAGATCTGATAATATTTTTATCAATAAAAATACATGCTTAAATCTAACAAGTCAGACATAATTCATCACTAACTGAATTTCTACACTATAAAATGACAAATGAATTTCCTGGGTTCCAGTGACATCAACCTAGCAGTTGAAGTTGGCTATGACACAAGTGCCACTTTGTATCTAAAAGTCCCATCAAGGAAGGGGACCTCCAAGTCTCTTTTGATAGAGCCGGACATAGATCAGCCAGTATCCGATAGGGTATTGCCAGTGTCAAACTGGTGCAGTTCACTGCTGTCATGACCATATTACTTCTGTCATTTGGCTCCTGGGACATTCCAGACATCTCTACAGTATATTATGCAAAAATGACCACTGTATGATGAATAATTTGGTACAGTATGAAGGCAGTGAGATTTGGATCACCATGATTCCAACAGCAATACAAAAAATAAATGGAATTGAAGATTACATTTAATTTAAATGGTTAATACTATGTCCAGAAATAATTAAACCTTTGTCCAAGAATAAATCAGGCCTTAAGTACCCCTCTACTTTCCGATGGATTGACTCCACTCAGGTTTAACTCAAGTCATATTACACCTGGTTGTAATCATAGTGCTGATGCTTTTATTCGCCTATAGTGCTGCTGGATGACTGTGAAGTCTTTTGAAAGAAATTGTATTTGACTGTCCCGTTTGTACAGCCCAGAGATAACTATGCTGTTAAAAAATGCTGTTCTTAAAAAAACAACTACAAATATAAGAGATTTGGCCTCATGTTGGAGACATACCCTCTAAAATGGCAATTGTGATGCTCGTAACTGGCTTTTGATGAATGTGATCTGTGTAACAATGATCAACATCACACACATCACAAAGAGCACATACTGAAAATGACATGCTTACAAATATTCTACATGACAATAAGTAAACATAGCACTGGCAAGCTGTGGTTATCACATTTGACACAACATATGCAGCATTTAGTAAGGTGTGATAAACAGGCCACCTATGGGATAACGCCACTCACTGGCATCATCCACGGGTAATTAAGATAAAAATCTGTAAGATTTTACCAGTCAGGGATTTCAACACCTTCAGACACATGCCGTTTGACAGACAACACACTGCAGCCATATGAGCTCTGAATCCCACAATACAATGGAAGAAATGTGACAACCCTAAGAACCTTTAAACATTTTGTATGCTGCTGTATCACCACACTAGATTATGCACAGACTGTCATACATGACTTATATTTAATCTCATTATGTGGCTTGATTCCAGTTGGCGCAACAAAGCCATTTTACATCACTACATTGTAAGACATTTAGAAACTAGGAGGAAACCCCTCTGATTACCCCATCCACAAGCCCAGATATGAATACTGTTCAGAAATACAATAAAGAAGCTTATTATGAGTTAAAAAAAAAAAATATTTACTGTATGTTCCATAACATTTCTCCAGAGGCACTGCCATCTTCTGGCAGAGGCAAAAAAATACAACCCCCTAGTGCAAGGAATCAACATTAGGTAACGTAAACAATATTTGCTTAAAATTGTGAATTTAGCAGTTTGAAAAAAAAAAAAACCTTAAAATTACAAGTATTTTAAAAAGTTTGAAACAATAATTAAAAACATCACATTTAGCTGCATATACCAATATTATTTGGTATAGCTGCTGATTAATGTGACTTTACACTGGCACTGTGCACATTATTGACACATCACACTCTCACTCACTAAAATGTCAATAAACTGAACGTTCCTGAAAAAAAGGACTTGAAGTATAATTTTGTGTCTGATACTCCTACAATTCATAATACAAATCTTTTTTTTAATTTTATTTTTTTAAATAAATCCTAAAATATTAAATTAATGTATTAGTCCAATTAAAACAAAAAGCTAGACCATAATAGTAGTTAAAAAAGGTTTTACTCTACTTTGTTAGTTGTTTTTTTAACTATATATACTGTATATATATATATATATATATATATATATATATATATATATATATATATATATACATATACATATATATATTGTATATCATTCATTAAAAATAACATGAAGGTATGCATCCAAAGTACTCTCCCCCCACCTATTACCATGGAAACACATAGGCAGAAACTTGTGTGGGTTGGAACACTAGCAGTTATTTTGACTAACCTGTTTCACAGCCATGTGTAGCAATGCCTGTAGTAATGAAAGACATTTTCAGTGCTATTGGATGATGGACTACTAACAGTTCTAAATGGCAGGGGTCCATTGAGGATTTAGAATTTGCATATTTGTGTTATCTCATTTAAAAAAAAAAGATTCTACAAAAGCAAAATACAGTTTTAATCAAAATCGCATCATTAAAAAAAAAAACTAAGGAAATAGGCTAAGTGTAAAGTGAGCTACTGAAGAATAGTTTAAAATTACCGTTCACAAATCATTACTTCACAATTGTCATCAGCATCTGTCTTTATATTCTGTCAAAATGTTGTCTTCTAAATGGTTCCAATATTATGCATTTTTTCTTTCACGAACAATATCATGAATATACAATATATAAGCATGTACACGTAAAGAATATCAATGGTAAACAAACCTTTGTTTTTAAATGATGAATACAACGATTCCTCCTTTTCTGATTCTGAAGAGCTGCAATGGGAAG
This sequence comes from Acipenser ruthenus, assembly GCF_902713425.1. Classification (NCBI taxonomy): domain Eukaryota; kingdom Metazoa; phylum Chordata; class Actinopteri; order Acipenseriformes; family Acipenseridae; genus Acipenser; species Acipenser ruthenus. The sequence continues at coordinate 11,708,596 of NC_081193.1, forward strand.
GAACTTCCTGCTCGCCAGTTGTCTCTCTTACTTGAGTCATCTCTTCTGAAGGTTGCACTGTTGAAACGCCTGGATTCTGAAGTGTACTTACATGTTTAAATGTGGAGTTGCTGTAACAGTCAACATAACAAGGTGACTCTTGCTTTTCAAATAGAAGGTTTTGGGTGAAGAATGTTTCAGTGGTCGTAGTTGAGCTACAAGGTTGTTCTGTTTCCTTACTAATTTCAAAGAATAGGCTCAGTTCTTCTAGTACTAAATCAAATTGTGTTTTCATTTCAAATTTTGGCATTTCTACATTTAAGTTCAGAGGATACATGCTTGGTGTAGCTTTGGAGTCCACAGACTGGATCATGGATTCACTTCTATCTAAATCCATTTCACTTGTTTGCAACACCTCTGTAGTTTCTGTTTCTGGCATTTGGCATGGACTGTTCTGAGATGATTCTTCATCTGTATTAAAGTTTTTGGTACACACACTACACATTGAATCGTGTGTTTGTCCATTTCCTGTCTTTTGGGAATAGTTAACGTAGCCATCTTCACTTTGTTCAAGTGCACTAATCTGTCCAGTTTCTGAATGCTGTTTACTGAAATCAAATTTTGATTTACATTTTGATACATTCACTGGTAACAGATTGTTGTGTGTTTCAGAACTGGTAGCATTGGTTTGTGAATATAGGCTACATTTTTTTCTTGTGTTAATTGTAGCAGGATTGTGGGGGAAATTATTTAACGAAATATTCTCCACTTCTTCATTGCCAAGACAAAGAGGTATTTTTTCAAATGTGTCAAAAACAGGCACTGTAAAGATATCTGGAGGGAATCTAGATTGAGTCCTGCAAGCAATGCTTTGTTGTTTATCGTCAACAATGCCTGTAATACGACTTGAATTTTCTGAAACAGGAGACAGGACTTCATCTTCAGTTTTCCCAGTATTTACAACCTTTTGAATATAGTTATGCTCTTGGATCTGGCTGATTAGTGCATAGTTATAGTTAGGTGTGACCATATCAATTTCACAAATGCCATTTTGACTGCTCCCATACATTTTTTCTTTTGTGTCTTTTGCATCTGGTCCCATTACTGAATAATTTGTTCGTACATCCAAATCTTTATCAAACATTAACTCTTCTTTGACGTCTTGCTCTGCATTTTTCAATATTCTGTAGGTTGTCACTGTCTCTTCATGGAATGTAGTATCACTGTAATACAAGTGTGTGCCACTTAGATTATCAGAGTCAATGACATCCTCATTGCACTTAAATGTCAACAATCTTTGTGAAGTATCTTCAGGCAAGCAATCTAAAAAATATATAGCATTCTCATGTTGATTGTTGACAGTACTGTTAACATGCATAACATCTTGGGAGGCTAGCTCAATTTCTTCGTCATTTCCATTTCTATTCTGAATCAAGAAATGCCTTAACTTGGAACAAGATTGATCACTCTCTCTATTCAAGAGGTTTTCTGTAATTAATTTAACATCAAGTTTTTCTGATTGAGTTTCCTTAATATGTAACAATGGCTGTGCATTTAAATTCAAGTCTGCATTCCATGTATTTACAGACTCATCTGACAGGTGCACCTCAACATAATTTGTAGACATTCTGGTTATGTTCTGGTAGGACTGTCCACTGTGTGGTTTACCATAAACAATTCCGCAACTATCCTGGAAATCCTGTAGAGGGTAAGGTTTGCTTATTTCTTGTCTATTTTTGTTAATAAACAAAAAAGACTCTGTTTCAGTTGTATGGTTTGAGTCATCACCCTTGTATTGGAAGTGTAACTTAACATTTTTTGGAAGCATTTCTGAACTACCACAAAGTAGAACCCCATTTTCCTTTTCTATCATGGTTTTAGATGATACCGCTGCTTGTTCCGCTGGATTAACATTCAAATATTGTTCCTCTTTCCAGTTTGAGCTTGGAGATTGATTGTGCATATCATCCATCTTTGTAACAGCCATTTTTTCAGTTTGAATCTGAGATAATGCTACATTTATAAACTGTTGCCCACTGTGAATTTCCTTTTTTTCTTTTCCATGCCTACAATCAATTTTTAATTTACTCAAATGATCCAAACTGATAATTCCAAGTTCCTTTTCATGGATGCCACAATTTTCTGTGCTGCCACATGCAATTTTACTACCTAAACCTAAACTCTGGGTTTCAAAGTGTATTTTTCCACTGATTCGTGCATCATTGTTTACAGCACTTTCAATTTCAAGTTGAACACTTGCAGAGTAATTATGGCTTTCACCACTTTTGTTTCTGCTGTCACTTTTGGTTTTACATAACTCTGTAACATTGCTTCTGACTTGTTCGTCCTTGTATTTTTCAATGTGGTTTTCCTTATAGTCAACGTATTCCAGTGCAATAACTCCTAGTACATCACTTCCACTGTTTTTAAAGCACTCCACTTGAGATTCACAGACAGCTCCATGTATGTCACTCTCTTCCTTGTACGTACTAAGAATATCATGGCGTGTTTTAGTTTCCTCATGTGTCTCATTAACATGTATATTCTGGCTTAATACAATACCAAAAGGCACATCACATTCAGCTGTCTCCATTCCAATATTATCACTGCTAAAGCTGTAATAAGCTTCAGCTCTACCATCTCTTTCTATATGAGGATCAATGGAAGAAACCAGGAGAATACTTTTGGTATTAGCTTTCTCACTAGTGGCATATACAGCTGTAATTTTCTTATTATTTTTCATTTCAGTTTTCTTTCTCTCCTGACTGGGTATTATTCTATTTGTCATGCAGTTCTCTGTAACAGACTCCAATGTCTTAGCATTACCATCCGCAGAATAATTTGCCTTTGTTTCCTTTCCGTCTTTGCTTTTTTCTTCCGATTCCAGTGAACTCTTAGGTACATTAGCTGTATAATCAGATGCTGTATAATTCAAGATATTCTGTGTGTGTAAATCATCCACTATACTATTTAACACATCAGTAATCTTGTTTTCATTGTAGGATTGATATGTTATGTACGCTTTATTATTAGCACACTGCTTGTTAATTTCAAGTTCCTCTTTTATATTGACTTCCTTGGGTTTATCATTGTCTGTTATGATGTGTAATCCTTCCTTTGCCTCAAGTGCACCGTGAAGATCACTGGTTAAAAACTGGTTGTTCCAAAATGAATTAGGATTCTTTCCAACTGTGCTAAGAGATGAAAACGTTGTTTGATAATTAGTCTCTTTTGTATAGGAAGGGTTATTTTCATTTTTATCAAGGGTTATTTTACTACATTCTTCCGTGTCTGAAAAGATATGTGACCTTGATGGTGGGATAAATTCATGGCTACTTAGTTCTGTATTGGCAATATTTCTATCTTCTTTTCCTTTTTCAATTACATCATGTAGTTCACCATTACCCTCAAAACATTGTTGAATTTCATGTTTGTTTATTGTTTCCTTGCCACAGCTATCAATCCTTGCTCGCTTAGGAGATGGGAACTTAATATCTGCTTCACAAATAAGACAATTCATTTCTTGTATAGCGCCTAACATTTCCATTCTTTTTTTGATTCAGAATGCAGTTGAAGCAAAATCTTCCTGTTTACCTAAAGTATAAAAAAAATACATATTTTTTTCTTATTGTAATACACTAGTTTAACTTTTTTAACGCAAGGTTGCATTGCATTCAGCACACAAGCTATGTAATTAGCCCAGAAATCATATTTTTCAAAAGAAAATATTTTTAGCTATAGTATGTGATGCACTGCAGTTGGGACAGCAGATATGGTGTATGAATTATTAGGATGTGCTCCTGTATGGAAAATTAAGAAATACTAAAAGAAACTGAATAAATTCAATGGCAAATGTTAGTTAATTTATTTTTAAGATGGCAGTATGGTTAATTAATGAACACTATGGTAAATATTAGTTAACTTCAGCACACAGTGCAGCTCGACTTCACTTATTGCAATTTTAAAAATCTGTTTCCTGACAGTCAACTCGCAGTGGCTATTGTAGACACTCTCCACGCATAAAATATTATTAAACTGAGGTGAGGAAAAGTTTTCATTGAATTTAGGCTTTGCAGTGCATCAAAATCCATTAAATATGTATGGGTGACTGTTGTGTCTTAACCTTATACACAAATAGGAGTATTGCACCATTTACTGGATATTTTATAGGAATGCGGGACTGCGTCAGAGATGGGTGAGATAATATGGCTACCTTACAGTGATCTTATACTACTTTGAGTTACTTCATCGAATTCATCAAATTACTTGCTGCTGCCTTTTATGGGAATACACCACAGTGATGCAGAGGGGTCCCCTCTCTGTGAGAATCAGCTTTGAAATAGGTGGCCCAAAGTGATTTTATCCTTGAAATACCCCAGTTACTTATTCAATTTGTGTTAAATTTGTGAAATGCGAATAAGAAGCAGGAATGCTAATAAAAAGCTGGTTGAATAAGAAGTTGGCCGAATAAGAAGTTGGCCAAATAAGAAGTCAACTTCAGCATCGTGTTGTTTGCTGTGGCAGAGACACTTCAAAAGCTGGGGTCGGCCTTGATGATGATTCACTGAAATTAAAAATATTCCTGACTTCATCTTCAACAGAATTTAAAGACCACTGTGTTGGAGTTACACTGTTAAAATTGTTGTCCAATGCATCTGATATTGCCATTTGCACATCAGGATTCACCAGCAAGCTTGAAAGAATGTTACAAATATTATTAGTAGTTGTGCTCTCCATTTTGATTGGCCACAAATTTTTTGGACGATCTGTGGCACAGAAAAATAATTATTAAGGCACCATGAGCAAGCCCTCCAAAATGATTTGGACTTACCTTATAATCATACATATACGCATATAGGTATAGAGGCTAGTGCTCCAGTAAGTAAAAACAGACTTATAATGTGTAGGGGACTGTTTTAGAGTATTAGAGCAATAACAATGAAAATATTACAGACATACTTTAGATTATTATTATTATTATTATTATTATTATTATTATTATTATTATTATTATTAAGTAAAGCGATTAGCTTTCTTATCCTTCAAATCTGCAAAACACTATGCACTTTTAAAATAATGCCTGATCATTTTAGCCTTTTCTTGAAAGTTTATGCCTATCTGCATCATCAGAGTGTGCTAATACTCAGATAGCAAATGTGAGATACTAAAGTAGTAATTTTCTTGGAAAAGGATGAGCATCCAAGTATAACACTACGCGTTTATTTATGCCTCTATATGGTATGACAGTAAGGACCCCAAGGGAGTCCTTCACAGTGACATTTAGGGGTAGATGTACTAAAGCGTTGCGTCTGTCGCAATCGTTGCAAACCACATGCAAACCAGTCGGAAGTGTAGCGTGAAATGTACTAAACGCACGCAATGCTGTTTATCATTTTAACAAATGCTTTGCAGCCGCAGTTCTTATTTGGGCAGCAGTGTGGAGTAGTGGTTAGGGCTCTGGACTCTGGACTCTTGACCGGAGGGTCGTGGGTTCAATCCCAGGTGGGAACACTGCTGCTGTACCCTTGAGCAAGGTACTTTACCTAGATTGCTCCAGTAAAAACCCAACTGTATAAATGGGTAATTGTATGTAAAAATAATGTGATATCTTGTAACAATTGTAAGTCACCTTGGATACGGGTGTCTGCTAAGAAATAAATAATAATAATAATAATTTGCGCCTTAGCCTAAAATGAATATGTAATTCTGCGCGTTCCTGCAGAAACTATCTGACATAATGCAAATGAGGGATCAAAAATATTATAATGGGATGTACTAAAGCTGCGGGCAATTGCGACACTTACAATTGCATCAATTTGTTAAGAACTTTATAAAGCATGTTTTAAACAGTCGCAATTGTTGCTGGCATTTCCCAGTCCGCTTTTTCTTGTGTGTTGCCAGTTGTGCTCAATGCATTTTTGAGACGAACACCCAAGTACCTAATTTTCACTAAAGTCAGGGTGTACTTACAAGCCTTGAAAACAAATTTCTATGACATTTCTGGGTTTTTTCCAACGTCTTGGGAGCAATAGACTGCACACATGTGCCACTAACCCCTCCAGCTCATTCTGAGCATCTGTATAGGACTATGATTTATTGTGTGTTAATTGTCTAGGATACTAAGCAGACCAAGTTAAAAATTATAATTAAAATTAAATAAAAAATCCTAAAATCATTTAGTTTCAATTTAAAATAATCTTTTAGTTACATTGTACACCAAGGCATACAATGCAGCAGCATGATTTATTTCGTGTTACCAGTAGGCTAAAGTACAAAAAAAGTGTGCTAGGTATTCATTTGATTTTACAAATGCACTGTATACTGTATAGGCCTACTGTACAGATTTATATTTTTACATAATGTAATGTGTAGCGTACCCAAAACACATTAGTGTTATATCAGCGCAATGACTTATATTTATAATACATCGAGAACTGTAAATGCATGTGTGTGCGATTTTATTGTATTATTTTTATACCAGACACCTTCTTATGTCGGACAAACATGTCCGGTTTAGCGTGAGGTTACTCTATGATTATGAAAAGCTTTTTGGGGGTGAAGGTTGGGGCCCCACTATAGAATCTGATGGAATTAATGTGCCTTTCATTTTTTTTATATATATAACAGTATTAAAATAGGTAAAATGAAGACAGAACAGGATGCATTGTACAGATGACGTTTACATTTAACAAAAACAATGTTATTTTGATACTTGCACCCTTGCATGTATAAACGTTATCCTTCAGGCACCCTCAACTCAACTGCCGCTATTTTATTTGAAAAAATGTTGCACAACTCTTGCTAGAGATCTCGCTAAGATGACGCAAATAATATTTAAATGAGTATATTGAGGCTCTCTTCGTTAACATATTTTTTCTTAGTACATATGACAAAATGTGCACATTGTGAATTGTCATAATGAAAATGCAAACTGAGGTATGTTTGCACTGCAACTAGTCAATCTTAGTACATCTACCCCTTAATATCCCAACCATACTGTTTATAAATGAACCATCTTGAAAATAAATTAACCATACTGTTTATGAATACACTATGCTGTTTATAAATGAACCATCTTGAAAATAAATTAACCATACTGTTTGCAAATTAACCATTGTAAAAATGTATTAAACATACTGTTTGTAAATTAACCATCTTAAAAATAAATTAAGCATACTGTTTATAAATTATCTATCTTACCAATAAATTAACCATACTGTTTATAAATTAACCATACTGTTCATAAATTAACTATATTATTTGCAAATTAACCAATTAATTATTTCCTGAACGGCACCTCATAGACAACTTACTTTAAGAGATCATATGTACAGAGGACTCATTGATATGGATTTTTCTTACCCAAATATATATTGTTGAAATTACTTTCAAGTATTTTTTAAAAATGTATAGCTCTCCAATTTCTCAAGCCGGCTTCCATTCTTCACTGCTGCCTCCCTGTTATTAGAAACATACACTTACTTTTTTAATACATGCAATATGTCTGTTAAGCCTATAGCATAAAAAACATATACATATATAAATAAAAAAGACCAGTTGATTGTTAGTCAATGCTCTATACAAAAAAGGAAAGGTTTAATTTTGCAAGTTTGTAATGCAAGTTTGTAATGTATATTTTAAATCTTAACCAAGTGTGGTCAAGCACACGGTACACAGTACATGTCTGGTACAATTTTCCCAAGTATAATGCCATGAAAATTGAAATTGCAGCAATAAATGCTGTCAATGTATTCCCATTCCTTTGGCAGTAAGATTGGAAAACAAGGTCTGTTCAATTGTTTTGAACAAGTTTAACAGCCATACACATTTGTATAGCCCCTGCAAAGTAGTGAAGAATGGCTCCAACTGTATTAAACATGAGCACAGTTTATGACATTCCAGATATTTCGTTTTTCTGTACAGGAAGCTTTCTACGCCATTTTAAAACCTGTATCAGTTATCACTTGTGTTAAAAGCAATGTTATGGTAAAGGCTAATTCTTCATTAGTAATGTCAACCTATTGTCTGGTAGTTGTATTTACATACTTACAAAGGACTGATCTATATGAATCTCCAAACATCCTAAGATTCAGGCATTCTCAATAGCAAGTTCTAAACAATAGGGGAGAAATCCATCACAATTGGTTCATAGCATTTAAATATGACACAAATGTGTAGACCTTGTTGAGTGCAACCTGTTTTTCAGGCAAACACTTGTTGATATTTCGGAACCTTTCCATATAATAAAGAAAACCCCATGGTACCGTCACCAAACACTATAACTTACTGTGGTATACTGCAGGACTTACTATATATTGTCGGATTCATATGCGTCTCTTTTTGTGCTTTATAACAAGTAGGCTTACTGACAATGTCGTCACAAATTTGCGTACGAGGCCACCCCCCCCCACCCCCCAAAAAAACTGACAAACATTAATAAAGAAACGACCTTATTAACTGGTGAAAATCCCTTAGGATTGTTTGATATTATAACCTACCGTATGGGTCGCCTAAGCTGTACTTGTGACGTGTTTGTTCGGGAAGACAAAGATTTTCTGAAGCATTATTTATTAATAAAATACCGACCTAACTTTCCAAACATCTTCTTTCTCCCGCCGACGCCTGATTTGGTATCTGCCTCGTGCCTGGTGACGTTCATGTAGGACTATTTTGTGACCGGACAAGCAGCAATTGCTCTAACGTTTCTGCCCTGTTCACACTAGCATTTGTATACCGGTACTTTACATTTTACGGTGAGCAGTACCTTTATCATGTCTACACCAAAAAATAACAAAATACGTGACAAAATAATCTCCACAAAATAAAAGGCGGTAGCTAGAATCTTGAAACTGGAAAGCTAGATTTTTTTTTTTTTTTTTTTTTTTTTTGGTAAGGATGATCGAATAACATAAAACGAGACCGCAGAGTTGTCGAGTTTATTATTTAGGCTACACACATCCTAAATCAACCGCGACCCTGTAAAGGAGTAAGCGGTTAATGATAATGGATGGATGGATGGATGGACATCCTAAATCAGGTAAATAATATAACAATGAACGTTATGTTCGTGGTTTGTCCCCTCATTATAACCCGCTGTATAGTAGGAAACAAGAAACACACAAATGTGATACTTTGACAGTGAACGTCAGTGATCAACAGTTCTTCAGGTAACCAGCAGTTTGGTTTTAGCTGGCACAGTATTGTGACTTGCTATAATTGTCACGATGTACTCTTTAGTAGTAATTTAAGAATATATGGCCTGAAACTACTGCCACAAATATGCTGTAATTTACTAAAAAACAAGTTGTGTTGCCAAGTTAAATGTCCCTGGAAAAATATAAATGTATTGCGGTGACATGTTATCAGCCATTGTAAAATGTGTTTGAACATAAATGCATTGCAGTAATGAAGAAATGTAGTAAATTGAATGGCTGCATAAATAGAATAAGGTATTCAGGGCATCCCCATGGGGTCCTAACGTTACATTTTATTTTATTTTGGTTTTATTTCTTTTATAATGCAAGAAAGATGTGTAATGTTGACATTTGAACATTGCAGGTGCAATGTTCAAATTTAAATTTTGAATTTGAAAAGCTAACTATCTAAGTTTTGGAGTACAAACTTGGATACTGATTTCCAACCTTCCCTGAAAGAATAGCTAGCAATAATCCCCAAAACACATGGCATGCTTATGTGCTTTCCCCCATTTCACATTTGCATACTTTTGGTTTTGTGTGGTAAGGAGTCTCATGGACTTTTTTTTCTTTTTCTCCATAAAATCACATAACAGTGAATACAGCTATTCACCCATTGCGGACCTGCCATTGAGTGTACAGGAGATCAATTTTCAGACCAAATACAATCTGAAATAAAGTCTTTTTTTTTTATACTAACCATACAGTTGTTGTTCTCCGACTACCCTTTATGTGTCCTTTAGGTATTGTTAAAATGTATAACTTTTGCTTTGCTTTTATTTGGTTATGCAAACGCTAGTATGTTGTGTTAGTGCATGTTAATATGATTTGAAATCCTGATGAAAGTGAATGGCAGAGAGATTACTTATATCAATCTCAAATGTTATAATCCTATACATGATTATCAGATACTTTGTATGTATTTGGCTTATCATTTTTTCCCCAACTTGACTTGTACATTTGGAATGATTTTCATAAAATTTTCAGTCATATAATATACCGGCAAGGCTGTCATGGTCGATATACATACAAGCAGCTGTGACCTAGAACTGCAGGCCTTTCAATGCTTGGACTGACAGCAGCCAGCAGTCATCAGTGGAACCACCTCTCTAACACTCTGATGCTTTGTCAAGTAGTCATAAATGTAGCTCTTAAACTCACCAGGCATTAGCATAAACAGCAACACCCACAGATGGACAGACTACATTTACATCGTCAGATGTTAAATGTTGACACTAATGCTTTTTTAAATGTTGAATATCCAAAGTGGTCTATAATTTCAGAAATGTATGAATTGAGTACATTCCAATTTTTTTTTTTTTTTTTAAACAAAATATGATCCCATGATCTGTGTTTAATTTGGAATGTATACATATATTGTGAAAAGTGCTGAATTTAAATCAAGGGAAGTAATGTTAAAACTTTACTATGCATTAGTAAGACCTCATCTAGAATATTGTGTTCAGTTCTGGTCACCTCGTTACAAAAAGGATATTGCTGCTCTAGAAAGAGTGCAAAGAAGAGCGACCAGAATTATCCCGGGTTTAAAAGGCATGTCATATGCAGACAGGCTAAAAGAACTGAATCTATTCAGTCTTGAACAAAGACGACTATGCAGTAATCTGATTCAAGCATTCAAAATTCTAAAAGGTATTGACAATGTCGACCCAGGGGACTTTTTTAGGAGGCACTTTTTTACACAGAGAATTGTGAGGGTCTGGAACCAACTCCCCAGTAATGTTGTTGAAGCTGACATCCTGGGATCCTTCAAGAAGCTGCTTGATGAGATTCTGGGATCAATAAGCTGCTAACAACCAAACGAGCAAGATGGGCCGAATGGCCTCCTCTTGTTTGTAAACTTTCTTATGTTCTTTCTTATGTTCTTATATGTTTCAAGGATTATGAGGATGGATGATGTTTTGTTCATATAGACATGTATAGTAAGATTTGATTTAACCTATTACTTGGTAAAAACTGTCTTGGAGACTGTGGCAAAGTGCCCCGCCCCTGTGTGCATTTGTGTGTTATGTGTTGTGTGTTGCGTGTGTAAATGTTGGTGTATAGTCATTGGTACACGGGATATAAACGGGTCTGTGTTTCACGTGTATTTAAAAAGTGTATATTTGTATTTAGGCACGGGATTGCACATCACGCACGTGCATTTAAAATATAATATGTGAACACGGGGTTTCACGTAATGAATTCACGTGCTGGGATTCAAGTGAATAATTAATTAGTAATTGAATCCCAGCACAAACAGTATAAATAGATGCACGTTTAGTCACTCGGGTTAGGTGTTCGGTGAGTGGAGAACGAGGGTGGAGAAGGAGAAATTAAATAATAAGAAAGAACGTAAATATAAAAGTGAATAACTGTCTCACTCACCGTGTTTCGTTTGTCTGTCTGTGCACTGTCTGTTTACTGTATAGTCCGTTTTGTTTGTCTTTTTATTTTGGCGTGTAGTGCCGTGTCCTGTTTTGTGTACCGTTTAAAACCTTTTTTATTTGTTAATAAACGCTGAGTGCAGCCATTGCACTCAGCTCATCACAACAACCGTCTGTGTGTTACTTCCTGATTCTGGTCTGACGCCACCCACTCCGGCCGTCTTTGTGACAGAGACCCATCAGGAATGCCACCATTTTGAAGTCTCCTATGACCTTGATGCCATCTCAGAAAAATGCAGATATGTATCCACTTAGGCAGCTGGAACTAAACTGAACTGGTGGGCTTAAGGCCCCTGTATTTATACTACTATTTATATTACTGGAAAGTTCTAGAAAGTTCTAGAAGTTACTCCAAGTTTACTCAGCACTGAATCTATCTGGAATGTTCTAGAAATGTTCTAGGTAAATTTCAAAATATCACTGTCCTGCTCACAAAAGCAAAGTTTGTGGGGAATAATAGCCATTTTCTATACTTTTGAGGCATAAGCAATTAGGAAATCACACTTACTACCCAGGAACCAAAAAAAAAAAAATTGTTACACGGTGTAATTTGTATAGTCTTGGATACAGAAACGCACTGACCAACCTATCAGCTGCTACAATTACCCCTCTTCATAGTCTGCTCTTTTACAAATCAGGGATGCTATTTGCAGAAATAGATACCATTTACATAAAACTCTACCCCTTAAGTTTTGTAATTTGTCAGCACCCCATGTTTTAACATACTTAAAGTATGGATTTACAGTTTTTTTCCATGTTTAACTTTGCTTTACCATAGCTCTCTCTTATTTACTACTGACACAGGGAGATGCAGCTTTTACAGTGGTTCTCAAAAGTATTCACCACCCTTGGACTTTTCCACATTTTATTGTGTTACAACATGGAATCAAAATGGATTTAATTAGGAGTTTTTGCCACTGGTCAACACAAAAAAGTCCATAATGTCAAAGTGAAAAATAAAATCTACAAATTGTTCTAAAATAATTACAAATACAAAACAGAAAATAATTGATTGCATAAGTATTCACCCCCTTGAGTCAATATTTGGTAGAGGCACCTTTGGCAGCAATTACAGCCATGAGTCTATTTAGATAAGTCTCTACCAGTTTTGCACATCTGGACACTGCAATTTTTGCCCATTCTTCTTTGCAAAATTACTCAAGCTCCGTCAAGTTGGATGGGGTCCTTTGGTGAACAGCAATTTTCAACTCTTTCCACATATTGTCAATTGGATTGAGGTCCGGGCTTTGACTGGGCCACTCCAGGACATTGACTTTTTTGTTTTTAAGCCACTCCAGTGTGGCTTTGGCTGTATGTTTGGGGTCATTGTCCTGCTGGAAGATGAATCTTCTCCCAAGTTCCAGGTCTCTTGCAGACTTCAGCAGGTTTTCCTCCAGGATTTCTCTGTACTTTGCTGCATCCATTTTTCCCTCTATCTTCATGAGCTTTCCAGGTCCTTACGCAGAGAAGCATCCCCATAGCATGATGCTGCCACCACCATGCTTCACGGGAGGGATGGTGTTAGCAGTGTGGCCAAAAAGCTCTATTTTGGTCTCACCAGACCATAGAATCCTCTTCCACTTGGTCTCAGAGTCTCCCACATGCCTTCTGGCAAACTCTAGCTGAGATTTGATGTGAGTTTTTTTCAACAATGGCTTTCTTTTTGCCACTCTCCCATTAAGACCAGTTTTGTGAAGAACCCGGGCTATTGTTGCCATATGCACAGTGTCTCCCAGCTCAGCCGTGGAAGACTGTAACTCCTTTAGAGTTGCCATAGGCCTCTTGGTGGCCTCCCTGACTAGTGCCCTTCTCGCCCAGATATTCAGTTTTTGAGGACGGCCTGAAATGTACTAACCAACTGTGGGACCTCCCAGAGACAGGTGTATTTAACCTGAAATCATGTGAAACACCTTAATTACACACAGGTGGACTCCATTCAACTAATTATGTGACTTCTAAAGACAATTGGTTGCACCAGAGCTTATTTAGGTGTGTCATAGCAAAGGGGGTGAATACTTATGCAATCAATTATTTTCTGTTTTATATTTGTAATTAATTTAGAACAATTTGTAGATTTTATTTTTCATTTTGACATTATGGACTTTTTTTGTGCTGATCAGTGGCAAAAACTCCTAATTAAATCCATTTTGATTCCATGTTGTAACACAATAAAATGTGGAAAAGTCCAAGGGTGGTGAATACTTTTGAGAGCCACTGTATATATCACAGAATACATGTCAGGGATGCAATGTTCATAAACAATCAGTCAGGTGAAGGGCAGTCCATTTGTATGTGCTACTTCAGGTGCTTATACAGTTACTTGTATACACAGCAGATATATTCACTTCCTTTTAATGAACAGTTATGCAGTTAATACATAGACATCTTAATGAGTACTGACACCTATTCAGTGTACCTTGATTAAATAAAACTGCATGACCTTCTTTCAGTGTATCAGAGCTGGCCGCATGCCATAGCATGTACTGTATAGAAAGACAGGTAAAATAATATTCAGCTGGGGCATTCCTCAATACCATGGTCTATCCCAGCCCCCTATACATTTCAACCCGGAGTTATCCCTTTGTTTGTATGATGTAAGATATTCGGTGGTTTAAATCTAGGTGCAGAGAAAGAGGCGTATTGCTTCTGGTTGCGCAAACTCAAACCACACGACATCGAATAACCACGTTTCTCTGCAAAAAGACAAGCAAGTAGATGAAATAAATTCATGATGCACATGGTCTGATGCCGAGCTTCTACTGAACCTCGATCGTCACTCAGCTCGAAGACCTGAGTAGGATCGGTTCCTGCTGCATCTGTGTTGGAACTGCATCTGCAAACCTTACCTATTTTCTGCTTGTACCTTTAGAGACCGAACGTTAGGGATCATCAGATTTGGGTGTACTTGAATTATATTAGTTTTGTTCACATAAAAACATTTACAGGTCAGATCTCCATACGTGCGGTAGAGGTAAGATTTTTTTTTTTTTTTTTTTTTTTTTTTCTGTGCTGTTGTAAAATAACATAACGGTACCCTTTTGTACTGTAACATGGGATTTTCTTTTCGTTATTTTCGTTCTTTGCTCACCTTTTTTGTGATTGTTGTAAGGCTGCTATGTAAAGGCAATGTTTGTTTGTTTGTTTTTTTAATTATTATTAAGTGTTTGTATGTGTATAAACATGGGAATGCAAAGCTTTGTGTTGAAGGCGTTAGTTTTACTGGAGCTATGTCAAGAGCGATTGAACAGCAGCACTACAAAATGCCTTACTGTAAAAATTATTTTATCAGTCGGACTAGGAAAATGAGTAATGTTTAGCAATACTGGTACAGAGTGCATGTAAATGTTTACCGCAGTACATGCCATAGAGGAGAGGTAGGGAGATCAGAATCCGTGTGTGATGATCTGCTGTATGTAACATTTTTGTTGTATCGTGGAATGTTAATATTTAACATCCAGGGTTATTTTACTAGCAATGTTATTTTATTTATTTATTTATTTATTTATTTATTTATTTATTTATGATAGAAAATGTCATGTACTAGTAGACAATTTCAATATTGCGAACACGGTTTCAATTGTATGGATTTAGCAGTGACCGTTACGTTTTTTCTTGTTTCTTTTCCTTTAAAATTTCTGAACATACATTTACTGACAGGAGCTTTTCACAGATCGCATTCAATTACTGGCAGCCAAAGCCTCGTGTAATTACAGCTGTAGGGGAGTTTATTCTAAAGGGGCTTGTTAAATTGCACTCATGGGTGCACGTCGTTTACCCAAGAAAGTGACTGCTGACAGTGCTTGTTGGTGCTTTGTAACGTTATCTGTATAAAGCCTATGCAGCACACTACTATATACAGTAATTACATAAAGTTGAAAACCCTTTAATGAACTTACTGTAGTATCCATTCACTTATTTTATTGGATAGTTTCCCTTCATACACTGCAAAAACAAACAAACAAACAAACATACATTCATAATGTCAATGCATTGCCGTCATTTTGCTTTTACATTATTTTAGAGACCCTCCTCTCCCACAGAAGCGCACTGGTGTACACACCAATAAACATGTAAACATTGTACTCACAAAGTGACATCTACAGCTATGGCCAAAAGTTTAGCATCATCTAGAATTTTAGGATTGAGACATAATTAAAAATAAATAAAAAATTAACATAATTTTGATCTTTTATTTAACACCATGTAATACAAAATGTACAGTAGGGTGACGTGGTTGCTCGAAATTCTGGAAATTCATTTGTATCGTTAATTCTTGTAAAACAGATTCCTTGATATATATATAAAAAAAAAAAAAAAAAAAACATGTGGATATTGATTAGTTATAGTATAAATGATATAGATATCAGTATATGTGTCGAGATAGTCCATAACGTTTTTAGACTTCTCAAAACAGGGTCTCTTTAGCAAGTTTCTAATCGTCGTTTTCAATTCCCAGACGTAAGCTTTTAACACAGTGTTTACTCTCAAGGTCATTCCTGGTTGAAAAAAGCAAGGACTGTCGCTGTGGTTACATAATGCACCTTAGCAGACTACTCACTGGTAGTGCTTTGTAGCTTACTCAAGGACTGTCGTTACATAATGCACCAACAGGCTACTCACTGGTCGTGCTTTGTAGCTTACCCAAGGACTGTCCTTACATAATGCACCTACAGGCTACTCACTGGTCGTGCTTTGTAGCTTACTCATTAATACCTTTGCTTTTTGTGTCATATTAAGTAGTCTTTTTGAAAATGTGAGGGAAAACGTTTTGTCATGTGCACCCTTTGTTAACTGCTTGGTTAGATTCATTTCGCACATAAATCATTGCTGCAAAGTCATTAATTTCATACGTTATTTATTGATACATCAATCTGAAGAAGGCTATTGAGAGATACTGTATTCCATAATGTTGTAAAGTACTACTTATAACAATTACAATGACTACTGCAACTACTACTATTACTACTAACACTGTAATACTAATCAACAGTATTGGTTGTGCTCACAGTGTATGCCTTAGAGTTTTCAGCTATTGCCAGCAGATTTTGATCAGTAGTATCATACATCTTTCCATTATTGCAAATATGTTGCTTGAGTCTGTGAAGTAAATAGAGAAAAAAATAACAAGAATATTTTCTTTAATCTATGGAACCTGTAAAAGGAGCAGCAGGTACGTCCAATGGTGCTCTATATTAATTCTTTGATGCACGTGTACACACCATTGTGAATGGTGTTCCATTATAATGACCTTTTAAGAAAATAGTATATTTGAGTTATTTACTGCACTGTTTGTAACGGAGATGGAAAAACAAAACCTTTCTACATTGTCTTATCAGTGGACTAAATATTACTTTTCTGTGCCTGTACGAGATAGCTGTGTCACTTTTTTTCTCCCTGACCCTCAGGGGAATAGTTAATAAAAGATGAAGGAAATTCTTACAATTATTGGCCTGTGGGACATGTGCCAGTAACACCTAGTGCATCTGGGTCGTCCTTCTAATGGTCCATTTATAACACTTCATGATAAAGACACTCCAAGTAAATACTGTCTCTGAATTGAGCTCCTGTTTTAGCTGTCATCAGAGAGTATCAGTAGAGGTTAAATATATTATGACTATGGGTACACTGCTTTAGTTACTTACACTGCTTTAGAAAAGTTTTCATTTTATGGAATATTAAACTTTCATGTTAGAAAACTAGTGTCACTTGTAGAAATGATACATTTTGACAATGAACATGGGTTTATGTAAACGTTGTACTGTTTTGTTTTGAAAGGAACCTTTTGTTAGCTTTAGTACTACTCATTTCACTGATTCCTTTATCATTGTGAAGTTGAACTTGTATTTTATATACAGGGCTTGCATAAAGCTGCCTCAGTTGGGGTATATCCAGAGTGCTGAATGGATACACAATGATGCAATAAAAAAAGGCCAAAGGGTTCGCAATTGAAGCCCATTGCATATCACATTCATAGTTAATTAACCATGTGATATTCTATGGGCTTCATCAGCACATCATGTAGGCATTTTTTCATTACATTATTGTGTTCCCCATGGCTTGCTCTGTGCCAGTATCCACATGTGTCTCTCTACATAGGACATATAGCAAGCAAAACAATACATTGCCATTCAATATGACACTGACAAATTTAAGAAGCTGGAAGGTGAAAATGAAAAGAACTTGATTTGAATCACAGCTGATGAGCTAATGTCACGGAGGGCTGAAAGTTGATTGCCTGATGGTACTGAATCATTTTCGAAATGGTATTCGAAAGTTCTTATATTATACAACATCCCTAGCATCTTTTGGATGCTGTGTTGTGTAAGAACCCAAGAACCCTGTAGAACATGATTGGCTGTGGATTTCCACACTGAGGGGGTATAGGTTACCCAGCCACTATTGTTCAGATAAGTTGAGTGTATTGAAAGTAAGTTCTTAGAGTAGTCTGTAGAGAGTCTTTGAAAGCTGCAGTTCAGTGAAGATTCAGAGAAAGAATGTAAGTCAGCCTGGTACAGCAGGATCCAGGGAAGGGTTGAAAAACAGTGCTATATGACTACTGTAGATTCATAAGGGGAAATTGTACACTGGGATGGAGGTGTGTTGATGTGTATTACATTGTGACTACAACAGGGATAACTTAAGTTTACTTTTAAAAAACATAACCAAATGGATAACCAAATAACAAGAAATACTAAGAATACATTTTTGGATATGAATTTTGCTAACTTAGTATTTCTATGTGTGTGAATTTTTCAATACAATGGTTGTGCTGCTGTATATACATGGTAGTGACATGCTGAGTAGACATGGAATACAGAATCGTATCTTACACACTATATTTTGTTCATCTTAGTTCACGACTCAGAAAATAACAATATAGCTAACACAGTAAATTAGAAGTAAACACAGAAAACAAATAGAATTTTTGGCTGAGATAAATTCATTAGGACAGTGGCATTTGCAACTTTGCTCCTTTTATTCATCCCCAATGTTGGCCTTTTATATCAATATAACCAGTCAATAATGTGTTACTGATGGCTATTGCCTGAGACTAATGGCAAAAGCCTTATATAAGGAGTCCCAGGATACAGTTTATCTTTATAGTATTTTGAGCGTATCACAGAACTGTGGTGTTTCATTGTGTGATCAACTGGGTGTATTATTAGCCAGTGGCCTTTAAGAGTTATAGTTGTTAGAATTCAATATACTATACACTATGTTGGCCAGGGATTTGTAAATGCTTTCTGGTCAGGTGTGGGTTGATTCTTTTTTTTTATATCATTTTTAGTTATCTCGTTGTTTAATTTAAAAGTTAGAATATGCTTACTAGGGAAACACTTCAGTGACAACAATTCCCTTTTTTTGTGTATTCTTAATTTGAACAAATGTGTTATTTCCTCATCTACAGAATCTTGAAAAAGTATATTTTAATGAGCTATATTAGTGGCCCTAAACTCAGGAACCTGCCCTACAACGGTCTGTTCCCGCTATATCTTTGTTAAATGCTGTGATGCTGGAGTTAAAGTGTGGCGTAATTTAGTTCCACCACTATTCCAGATCATAAAATATATTCAAAAATGTAATAATGTTAAAATATGGTCAAATGAGAAACCAAACACAAAACAATATACAACCTGATTGTATTTCTGATAGCACCTTCTTCATTTACAGAGGATTGGTTAAGGGCTACAATTCAAGCTTTTATTGTTTTTTCTTGATAAAAATAATGACCTCAGTAAATGTGTACAGCTTTCCCATTATTGTATATTATGCATTTGCTATGCTTTACATTGATAACAGTTGCATATACAGTGTTTTCTCATACAGTATGTAACTGGGATTTACCATGCATACCCAAGCTTGCTATAGATCAAGTAAGACATATGGCAAGATCCTAGTTACTCTGCAACCACTTTCAATGATTATGGTATAGAATCTTAGGACATAGATTGCCTTCACTGCCATTGGATCACTGACACTAGAACAACTACCTATTGTGGAGTGCTCAAAATCCTCAGATGAATCCCAACACAAACGTAATTGCTTGTGAATTTACGTGGCATGAACACATAGCCTGTTCATTCTGTTAAATACTATTGTATAATAAATGGAACACATTTTTAGAGAAAGATTTTAAATACAATGAAATCTGAAATTATTGATGACAAAATATGTGTTGACTTATTAAGTTGACCCTGTCTTTTACTTATATTGAAAAAGGAAACTCTGTTTTGGGGTTAACTGGCTGGTAAGAGCAGGTGACCGCTTGTTTCAGACAGCTCAATACAGGTTTTTATTGAAACTATTTATTTATTTATTTATTTTTATTTATCATTTTTTGTTTATAATATGATTGTAATTACTAAGGTATTAAAAACGTATTTAAATAAATGTAATGGTTGTTGTATATTTTTTCATAAAAACAAAATAATGCTGAAATCCTGAAAAGGTTACCGTAATATGCCATGCTTTGTCTTGATCAATGTAACTTTCCCCAATAACATTCACCTTTTTGGAGAGCAATGTAATCCTTCAAAATTGGAAATCTCTCACTTACTCTGAGGCAATTCACTTAATACACCCATTTCTACGTCAGCAATCATCACCAATAATAATCGTGTGTGCTCCTCTTTTGTTTGTTCTCATACAATTGCATTCCCCTTGTTGCTTTTACAATTTGTCACCAATTTTCTCAACAGTAAATTGGTGAGATTGTACCTAGAGAACTTAACTCTTAACTTAACTTTCAGCCTGCAATCAGATTTGTCTTACCTACAGCTTGCTCCACATAAATAAATAAAACAATGACAGTGTTGTCAATCTCAGTGGTGAGACTTTTTAAAACAGTGTCAGAATTTAAGTATCTGTCTGTTTTAGCTTGATTCTCAGCAGATGTTTGATACTCACAACAAAAAATTGATTAATGAAGTTAATTTCAAATTAGTCATTGTGTGCCGCAACAAAATATGCATCACGCAGGCATGAAAGAGGGTTATTATGCAATTAATATTTCCTCTCACTGATTATGGCAATGTTATATATACCTCCTGCCATTGTTTTTTTCTGTTTGTTTGTTTTTTGTAGCATGAATATTGAACCATCATTTGTAAAACTAAGCTGACCTTTTTGCCACTTAAAAAATCTTCCACGTAAAACTCCATTCTGGCATTGGCCAGCTCTAGACTGCAAAAATGTAGACATAAAAAAGTGCATTTATGCAAGATGAACATGGAGACAAAAAAAAGTACTGCTTTGCATTCAAATTGCTGCATTAAGTATTGATGGACCCTTTCTTGACCCTCATCACTTCCAGGCACTGTCTTGGTATGGATGTAGTACATTTCTTCATGTCAAGCACCATCCATAAATATCCTGGAGCTTTATCTTAGTACATGCTATTTTTGTAATATTTAAATAATATTTAGGTAACAAAATGTAATTTTGTATTCTTTATTTTAAAATACATGGAAAAGGGGATACAATATTTATGGCCACCAGTGCCAGTGTTCTCAGCCCAACACATTTTGTGTTAATCAGAAAGATGATTTCTGCAGTACTGACTGCTGAGGAGCATGTACAGTACTCTTCAATCAGGGACTGTAATTTTCACAAGTGTATGAATATATGTGAAGCCCTAAGGTTGAAGTTAGGATATGCATAGGATTTGATAGGGTGTGATACCACATAGCGGTTTCACGCAGGCACTGCAACAATGTGTCATACTGCATTGAATCCTGCAGTACTGCATATCAAGACTGTCAGGTAAATCAATGAATAAAATATCCCCTGTAAATATAACTAAATGTCAGTATAGAAAAATATTATGCCTACGTTGTCATGTAAAACAAGAAGTACTGTATATTTGATTTTTGAAAGCCATTGGGTTGTCCATTTGTCTTTTTAATCTTTTTGTTTTTATGTGTTTAATCTTAGGTCATTATTGTTAGTTGTATAATTTACTGTTCAATGTTGTTTTTGCAGGGAAAGTCTTACATTCCTCATGTAACATTAGTCAAAGAATATGATCCGGGTCTGTGTGGGAGTTGTTTTTGAAGGGAATATAGAGAGTGGGGAGTTCAGAAGTCATTTCAGAAGTCAAGATCAAGGTTTGGAAAAAAGTATTGCCTTAAAACAATGAAACTTTCCAAGTACTATAACACTAGACCAAGAGAAAGAAAAAGGATCATATAATTTGGGATGATATGTTATTGATCAACTTGCAATAAGGTGAGTTTTTTTATTGTTGAATATGGTATGCATAGTAAAATAAATTTGTTTGGGCAGCTCCTTTCTTAACCGTTTTTCTTTAATGCTTTCATATCTCAGGGAGAATTGAATAAGATGGTTTTGTTGGGCTCTCGTCCAAAAATATCACTGAACCCAGCAAAAATGTAGTCATTGGGCCCATGCTGGCATAGAGTGGGCACCATGGGCACAGGCAGTCCATGTAAAACCTGCACTGGCCCAACACGGGTGTACCAGCTTACAATCACCATAGCTGGGCTGATGCATGGGATAGTGAGGGCCCAACTCTATGTAATCAAATTTGATTTGAAACAAAAAATAAATAAATATCATGACAAAGATGAAGACAAACCAATGAGGCTGAAGTTGGCTTCTTATTCGCCTATTTCTTATTCGCATGTTTCTTATTTGCCGTTTCTTATTCAGACTTTGATCTGCTCTAAACTGAATGATTGGCTTTGTATTAGAGGGGTTAAATCACATTGGACTGCTAATTTCTCTATGGAAATTTATAGAGGGGCAGATCCTAAACAATATTTATTTCTTTTTTGCTCAGCCCAACACTGATTTTAAAAAAAGAAATTAATTTTGTTTAGGATTCAGAGGTAACTAATTTGTCTAGTGATAAATAATTATTTCAGTTAGAAGATTTTTTATTTATTTTTTTTTGCTTCTTTATTTTCTGTGTGTCTTGGAAATTCATAATTAATTTTCTTTTTTATTTATTTATTTTTGCATGTTTGGGGCCAGATTGAATGAGCGTACTGCTGTTTCGATTGGTTCCCAGGTCATCGCTGCTGTAGAAAATAAGTTAATAAAAGTCCTGTGATTTACTTATTTGCTTGTATATTTATGTATTTATTTTATAAATTAATTTTTTGTCATCAAAAGTTTACATACCCCAAGTATGGAATTTTCTATACATTATTTATATACATTGGGGTATGGATTTGCACATTTGCGCGGGGCCATTGTGGCCCCAAGTCGTTGGCCCAGTGCTGGCTGCCCACACTGGCACAGTGCTGACTGCCCACATTGGCACAGTGCTGGCTGTCCACATTGGCACAGTGCTGGCTGCCCGCATTGGCACAGTGCTGGCTGCCTGCATTGGCACAGTGCTGGCTGCTCACATTGACACAGTGCTGGCTGCCCGCATTGGCACAGTGCTGGCTGCCCGCATTGGCACAGTGCTGGCTGCTCACATTGGCACAGTGCTGGCTGCCCACATTGGCACAGTGCTGGCTGCCCACATTGGCACAGTGCTGGCTGCCCGCATTGGCACAGTGCTGGCTGCTCACATTGGCTCGGTGCTGGCTGCCCACATTGGGCCAATGACTTGGGGCCACAATGACCCCGATGTGCAAATCCACGCAGGGCCCAATGCGTGCAGCCAGCACTGTGTCAATGTGAGCAGCCAGCACTGTGCCAATGCGTGCAGCCAGCACTGTGTCAATGTGGGCAGCCAGCACTGTGCCAATGTGAGCAGCCAGCACTGTGCCAATGTGAGCAGTCAGCACTGTGCCAATGTGGGCAGCCAGCACTGTGCCAATGTGGGCAGCCAGCACTGTGCCAATGTGAGCAGCCAGCACTGTGCCAATGCGGGCAGCCAGCACTGTGCCAATGCGGGCAGCCAGCACTGTGCCAATGACTTGGGGCCACAATAACCCCGACGTGCAAATCCACGCAGGGCCCAATGCGTGCAGCCAGCACTGTGTCAATGCGTGCAGCCAGCACTGTGCCAATGTGGGCAGCCAGCATTGAATGCCAATGTGGGCAACCAGCACTGTGCCAATGTGAGCAGCCAGCACTGTGCCAATGTGAGCAGCCAGCACTGTGCCAATGTGGGCAGCCAGCACTGTTCCAATGTGGGCAGTCAGCACTGTGCCAATGTGAGCAGCCAGCACTGTGCCAATGTGGGCAGCCAGCACTGTGCCAATGTGGGCAGCCAGCACTGTGCCAATGTGGGCAGCCAGCACTGTGCCAATGTGGGCAGCCAGCACTGTGCCAATGTGGGCAGTCAGCACTGTGCCAATGCGGGCAGCCAGCACTGTGCCAATGTGGGCAGCCAGCACTGTGCCAATGACTTGGGGCCACAATGACCCCGATGTGCAAATCCACGCAGGGGGCCCACGCCGGCTGCTTGTTATGGGCCAATATTTCAGCCTGTGTTTTCCATTGCTGGGTCAACGTGGACATTTTTGCTGGGAACAGATTGCATTTGCTTGCTGCCTTTTTAGCATCCAGAATCTGATTGTGGATACCTCTGTTCATATCTACGTATAATGTCATGTATGTGTCTTTTTCATTATCTAATAATAAAAAATAACGTACACATCACAGAATCATTTCGGAATAGAACAGCCAGAAGCCCACTATAAAATGATTTAGGATAAAACATTTCAATGTTATTTGATTATGTAAATAATGATTGTTTTAATCTTTTTTGATAAGAATATTTTACCCTGAAATAGTGGTTGTTTTATTTTAACCTGGTGTAGAGATTTCAGAGATTCTTATCTAATGTGACCTGGCAACAGCGGTCACTTTATGCTCAGCGCCAGCACCTCTGGGCTTGACAAGGCAGACCCCCGGCACCTCTTCCGCTATGAAAGTTCAACAGAGACTGCCAGGGACGAGTACTCTGCTATCTACGTGTTGTAAAGATGTGTTAGTGCTGAAGTTAAACGCTTTCATATATATATATATATATATATATATAATAATGGTCAGGTTCTCTCTTGCCTTTTTTCAATGAATATAATTTAATTAATAGAGAATAAAAACAAACGAAGCTAACAACTATCTAGCCTAATTGTTTTTTTTAATGGGTCATTGGACCATGGGTCAAACCAATGCTTGTGCAGGGTGTGCTGTATTGTTTTCTTTTTTCTTTTTTTTTTTAGTCAATGTCGGCCTTCTGGAGTCATCTGAATGCCTTTTTTTATTTCATTTGAAACCGTTTAAATGCCAAACCATAACAAAACAGAATACTAGTGCACATTGCATATACACAGAGCAAAAAAAGTGAACGGGCAAAATACATAGTCATCACCCCCTTAATTTATTTTTCTGCACATACTACTTTGTATATGATGTAGAATACGTGATTATAAAATCTAACACTAGTACTTAATGCTTGCAGTATGAGTGAAAAATAAGTCTTATTTTTAGAATTACTCTTGAAAGCTTTACTGTCATGTTGTAATTAATTAATTAAAATAAAACTAACAGTATTGGTTAAAAGCTGTTCAGAGCTGTTTTTGCTCATTTACAACCAAGATCATGCTGGTTCAAGAACTGATAAGGGGTTACAGAGAATGCACAATGCAAGTCTTAGAGGAGATCGATGTACCAACCCAATTTGGTCTTCTTTTCAGGAGGAATCCTGTGATTTATTAAATGTGTTCTAATGTGTCAGCTACAAGGTCACTCATAGATCACTGCTGTTTACAAACATATCTGTGCAGCAAAGAAATAGGTGTTCCTCACTGTTGTAGAATAGGATCACAAATGTGTACAGTATGGTGTCTATAACAGCTATTTTATTTAGTAGTCACGTGGTTTCTTCAGGGTAGTATAATCTTTAGCCTACCTACAGTAGTTAACAAAATAGTTCCATACAATTTTTCTGCCGTGCACATCCATTCATTATATAGGTCTCAAATGTGCAGTTTTGACTTCTTTCCTGTCAATAACCAACCAGCTGCTTTCCCTATTGATTGACATTCTTTCCACCAATATCATGCTTTTACCCAGAAGACACTGCTCAGGTGAAATGACCCAGGGAATACAAGTGCAAACAGATAACCCACGAACAAGGCATAGAAAGTGAGAGTTTCCTTTAACCGGAAGCAGTACCAGATATCATTATAAGATTAATATACATGTGTGCTGTAACATGTTTTTCTTTTCAAACTACACAATTGAGATGTATGTAGCTAATGGAAGTGCAAAATGGTTACCTGCTACCTGCAAATGAACACAGAAACAAACAAACAAACAAACAAACAAACAAACAAACAAACAAACAAACAAACAAAAAACGCTGACAACTTCAATCATTGTAATATAAGTAATTGCAGAATCCCAACCACTGTTAATTTACTGGTACAGCACCTGCATGATTCTGTATTATTGTCAGTCGAAGTCAATGTTCCACTTGTAAATCTAATGAAATTGAATGTATCTATTGGTTTTAATATCAGCATTTTATAGGATAAGTATAAAACTAAATATATTGCAGCTCATAAAAGACGGTCAATATTGGTTGCACAGGTGAATCAGTGATTAAAAAGACTTAGCTAGCAAACTGTAACTCTTTCAATTTTTGATGTCTTTAACAGTTTGTCCTATCTATTTCGTGTTGGTCATGAACTAGATAGGTTGGTTTCTTAACCACAAATGGCAGCAATCAATTATAGTTGGTTAGGATCCTGTTACATATTTAATAGGCTCTTTGAAGTGTTTTCTTTGTTTGAACATATAATGTATTGTATATACCGTGCTACACTGCATCAGCATCAGATATCCCTACTTTTTCAGATGAAAAGAAAAGGTTGTGCAACCTTTCTTTTCAGAGCGACCGTGTCAGCTTGAGGGTTCATTGGCAAATGTATTAAAACATATTTCTCAATTCTCCAAGGCAGTTCATGATGACATTTTTTGGGTTTAGTCCATGTTGCTGTTAATAAATAATGATGGGATGAAGGGGAATATGACCTATTGATACATCACAAGGAACTAAATATTTTCTTTGAATTTTTGTTTGTTGAAGTGACATATTGAAGTGTAAAACACAAGTATTAAATATTATTACTCGGCACAGTAGAACATGAAGCATGACAAAGCAAAAAGTGAGCTGGTTACTGGAATGATAAGTGAATATCAGATTTGGATGATTTAAGAATGCAATATTCACTCAACAGTGTTACAGAAAATGGTGAGTGTGTATGTTTGTTAGGGTTAGTGCAGACTGTCACTATGGAACCATTTGTATCTAGTTAATGTCTTCAGCCATCGCAGGGTATATGCTGTTTCCGTACCTGTTCATTTCCTGTTATTTACATACTGCCTGAATGCTATTTCTGCTGATGCCTGCATGCCTGTTCTTAGTCATAAGCCATGCAAGGTGTCTTCTGTTAGGGTTTCCCTGTTCTATCTGGGCACTGTTAGGCTTCTGTTCTTTCATGGTGTTTTTTCCACTCAAGAAATGTCCTAAACGTACACACACTCACTCCAGGCTTTGTCTCATAGTTTGTCAGTTTCCATTATTGATGTATCTGCTAGCCTCTGGTCACCTGAACACATCATATGATTTCCGTCAAACTGCATGGTGCCAGCTAAAGCTGTGTGGTGTCCTTAATTCAGTGCCCAGGCAGTGTATTTCTGTACAGTCATTCTTTAACGTTTTACTATAAATCCACTATGATGCATTCATTGCTGTACATTATCACATATGTGAATGTGTAAAGAAAAATGTATATATATTTATATATGTGTATTTCAGAAGCCTAAATAGAAATGTGTTTTCTTCACAAAATACAAATACCCCATCATGTGTTTTAGATCAAAAGTGTACCCGCCTCAGCTTAGATATCGTTTAGTCATTACGAAATCTTTAAACTGGAGGCCAGTCCCTGTACTTCTTTATTGTTTGTTGTCACTTAAACAGCTTCTTTTTGTGCATTCTGTGTTGCATACTAAATAATATTTTGGTTTTGCCATTTGCAGGCGTGAGGTTCTGCATGTGCTGGAAGTAACATCAGGAAAACCTACTGTTCATTTCTTTTTGATAGCCTTTGTTAAAGAAAGCTTACGATGTTTTGTGACCTCTGATCTCACAAAATGACAGCTGACTTGGTTTTTTATGTTGTTAATCTGGTTGGAAGAAAATATGAAGCACTCTTAATGGAAATGGTCTATATTGTATGTAAGTTGACAAGGGAGAGAGGAGAGGTCAGAGGTGAACACTTCATATTTGTTGATTTATTCTTGCCCTCATTGGTGTAATTGAATGGAGTGCTTGCCTGGGGTAGCTAGCTAGAGATTTTCTTTTGTTAAGATTTAAGCTTCATGTGCCCTTCATTTAGATTTAGCTAGCAGAGGCTCTACTTGTCCATTTTTCTTCACCATGAGAACAGTTGAATGCATGCCTAAAAAGATAGGGGGAATCCAGCTAGAGATTTTCTTTTGTTGAGATTTAAGCTTCATATGTATCTAGTAGAGGCTGTAATGGTCAATTCTTCTTCATCAGAAGAGTTGTATGCTTGTCTTGTAAAATAAAACAAGACCTTGACCGTGATGCACCCATTGTGATATAAATCACAGTTATTGTTGCACATTACATTATATTGATTCACTAAGTATAAAAATCCTTGTAACCTACTGTATCGGTGTTTCTTCTTCCTTTAAAGTAAATATTAAAATAAAAATAAATAAATATATGAATATTTCTTTACATATGTAAGTCACAGTGGTCAAATCCAATTGAACTTCAAAAGGTCAGACAGCAAGGTTAGCCACGCCAAATTTCAAGCCTCTATTATGGTGTGGAAACCCCCATCCATCCTTGCTGTGGTCTGCTCTAAAGAAAATATAGGCACTTGTTAGGTTCTATAGGGAGCAAAGCAAAAACAAACCGGTTTGAGCTGGTTCTCTGTGAAGTCTGCTAGATTATCCACTAAATATGCTGCAACATGTGATGCAATAGCTCTATTCTAGTGGCAGCTTTTAGCTCAATCATAATAAAAAAAAGAATAATTTACATTATAGCCATGTTTAGGCATGCTGCATGTAAAGCTCATAGCACAAAAAGTGTGCAGATGTGAACAGAGGGGAACAAACAGAACTAAATGTGGGGCTGGAAGTCGTGTTTTCTAATCCAGGGTTAAAATCAAAGTCATGCAAACGTTCAAATGTGAGAAGAATATTTATGCCTTTCAACTCATTCAAGCAGCTTTATAATACAACCATTCTGTTCTTCAAGAATATCTGACTGCCACAATAAGTGTAGTAGAAAATAAAGGCTCAAGAAATTGTTGTATGGATTGTGAAAGATGTTAATTTTCTGTTATCGACATTTAGCACTGTTTTTTTATTATTATTATTATTATTTATTTCTTAGCAGACGCCCTTATCCAGGGCGACTTACAATCGTAATATGTATGGTGAAAAATATCTCTTGTCTCTGTCAAACTTACATTTTTTAATGTAAAACGTACAGCTGATATCACAAGCCTGCAAGCATTCGGTTGTATTAACTAAACTCTTTATTATAGTTATTCATGTACGGCATTATTCATACAATAATAACATCTTAATACATTTTCTTTGGTATTCTCAAACTGATTAATGAATAATAGCACATGTTTATATTTATTTCAAAGTAAATGTCACATATGTCTGGTACAAAAAAAATTGCATTCATACATTTTTGTATTTTAATAGTGATAATCTGGTACTGCAGTATGATGTTCTCACACAGTACCATTCTGCTAATATATAAGCAGTATTAATACAGAGACCCAATACATAGGTCTATTACATAGAGTCTGGTACTGAATAACAACAGTAACAAGTTATAATTCTGGATCTTGCTAATGCATATAAAATTAGAATAATACTTAATTCAATACAATATGCTTCACTTGAAGACTGGAATTTTTGTAAATATCTGTTTTTTTATTGGGCAAGGATTTTTTAAAAAGTAAAATGACCATGTACCAGTAGTTATTTATAAGATAACTACTGGTACTGTGCATAGAGTTTTTATCATTGACATTTTCTGTAACATTTAGCAAAGGAATTTACACATGAAGCCACAGGTAATTACATAAATGACATTGTGTTCTTTTCTGCAGAAACAATGGGGAAACAGAACAGCAAACTGGCCCCTGAAGTCATGGAGGATCTGGTGAAGAGCACAGAGTTTAATGAACATGAACTGAAACAGTGGTACAAGGGATTTCTGAAAGACTGTCCCACCGGCAGGCTCAACCTGGATGAGTTTCAGCAGTTGTATGTAAAGGTATGATTGGGGTTTAGGCATCTTTGTTATACCAAATCTGTACAGTACACACTGGGGCAAGGCTGAGACCACCAAAATGATTTCACTTGTAAAAGTATGATTGGGGTCCTCCATCATGCTGCGCTAAGGGTTGTGGGATAGAGCGCTCGGGAGAAGATTTTTTGTTGAGAGTCAATGGAGCGGTGTCGGATTGAGCTGATATTATCAATGTTTAAAAACATAATAAAAACTTGTGGTCTGTTTCTGAACGCAGTGCCAGAGATAATGAAATCTGCACTACGAAATGTTGGCAACAAATGCACCAATGTGTTAGAGGAAGATATATAAGTTATAACCTTATACAAAGTTGTCAGGATGTTAACAATGAAAAGAAGAATTTCAGGTACGGTATTTAAACAGTTGTAGCAACACGTGGGGAACGTGTAACGCTATGTTTTTTGGAACTCCGCTACTTACTCTTTAAATACTTGTATTTTTGGCACTAGCCCTTTCATTTAGCTTTTTGTTTCTGATAATAGCTGATATGTCACAGCAATCTAAACAGATCCCTGTCTTTGAACAGTGTGAATGAGTATAGTGCTGCTCAGTGCTTCCCTCAGTAGATTGTTCTGATACAATATGTTTTGTATTAATAAAGCACCAAGCCTTCTACATAAAACCAAAAGTGCATTACATTACATCAGCTTATTCACGAGTCAAAGAGTGAAAAGGAGATCGTGGACTGAATTGTCTCCTCTTTCATGGGGTAGACTAAATTGGATTTAAAGTCTTTAATATTGAGAGGCAAATTCAAATTTGATATACTGTATATACAGTGTATATATATATATATATATATATATATATATATATATATATATATATATATATATATGGCACATATAAATTATTCCAATTTTCTACCAACATACTGGTGCAGTTGCTGTAGTGCAGATTTCATTATCTGGTGCATGTCTCCAAATTTAATTTTAATGTTACTGCTTTTTGAGAGGTCTAACTTAATGATGGAATTTGAGAATATTACAAATTCGCAGGTGAAAGCTTTAGGCATAACGTAACTTGACAATAAAGACAGACAGATTAATGTATAGTTAGATTTTAGTAGTATTGTTAGTTTTTACAACGGAAATGTGTTAAAATCCTAGGTTTGTCAAGGAGCTGTGCTATGTTGCTAGGCAACAGTTGAACATAGATATGTTTGTATTAAAATTATCTCTCTTGAGCAAAAATGTCTGGCATCTCATTCATATAATAGGTGTTGCCAGTTGGATCGGGTAACAATGCGATTGATGGCGCAGTACATACATTTGGTGGAGCACAGGGTTGCTTTGCTGTTGTAAGTGGCTTAGAGAGTGAATGTGTTAATAGAATCAGTATTCATTATCAAGGTCAAGTAAATATATCTGCCTAAAACTGCTGCATTGCCACTGCTTGAACACTTCCCGCAGCATATAACGTTGCTTATCGTCAGCTGCTTTCTTCATATTACTTACAGTGAGAAGATTGTTTCAAATTATACAAGATTTGAAATTCTACTGGTGGGGATCCCAATCTCCAACTGGGATTTTGATTTGGAGAACTGCAAACTACGCAAGGGACAGCTTTCTGACCTGCAAACTGTGTTCAGAATAATGTGGCTCACAATCCCCCCATTAAATAAAGTGTTTAATTGTTAACGGGGAGTTAGAATTGCATGGGATATCCCTGAATATGACAAAAGCTATGGCACTTAAGGATAACATATCGAGCTGTAACAACAGACAAAAAGCTTGCTTTCAAAATACCTTTGCATTACTATAGATCTGTATAGAGTAATAAAATAAAATAAAAAAGATTAGGAAGGAAATCGACGCAAATGTGAAGCTTTCGGCAAAAAACTGTTTTCAGTATTGATAGTGTGTTTGCAGTTTACCATTATTGAATTTCTAGATATTTGTTTTTACCTAAAGCCCACCATGTTTACCTCCTGGCACATGTATATTGTCTGAATAAACATGAAAATCTAGAGGGCTTTTTACTAATGTTTAATTGCTCTCTCCTGCTGCTGTTAGCATTTGAGTACATTAATACTGCAGACTGAACCATGATGTTTGCATCCACTGAAAACCAGCTCATAAAAAAGGTCAATAAATATTCATGACTTGCAGTGTAATTACTGGCAATGAAAAGACAAGACCATCCCATTTATTTTCAAACCATATAGCAGTGAATTCCAAGGAATTTAGAGCCTTTTTACATATAGTTTAATCCCTAGTGGACCAAACTGAGAAATAGACCATTTTGTTCACAAGGATAAGGCCCTTTGTGAGACAAATGCATGTCACATTTAAAAGTTAATGATGTAACACTTACAGTAGTCGGCTACATCACCTACTGCTGTGAATGTTCTAGAACTGTGTTGTCCATCATCTCCCTTGGCCATGTTTTATCATTAGGAAAACTTATCACCAGCAACAGGGATATAGTGGAGATGTAGGCATGTCACACTTATTTGTACATACAGTGGATTTACGTCATGGCGATCTACTTTTTTTATGATACTGATGGCTCTGATTTTGTATTTACAGCTGTAGCAGAGTATATATGTCACTAACATACTGTACATGCTAGTACATCGTAAAATGATTTCAGTGATTTATTGAACACTGGGGCCCTGTGTGTTTATGTTTGTAAACAGATGTAAAATGCCAAGTCCCTTTTTAATGTTTTATATAGGCAATATTTAGACCTGTGGTCATTAATGAAGAGACCTTAGCTACTGCAATTAAACTATACAATGAAATAGCTGCTTACTACATAAACATTGCCCTAAACAGAATAATAATCTGTATATACCATTCGGCTTTTGTCACAAACTTCTTTCAAAGAGGCCTGTCCTTTTCAAATAAATTCACCCAGGCTGCCATTCTGTAACATTTGTGAGGTTACTAGGAATGTATTGTTTTATTTTCTCATGTCAACACAATATAGCCTGTATTTAAAAAACAAACAGTAGAAACCACTTGTTAGGTGACGCCCTGAATTGTATTTCAATTCTCTTAGGCTGAGGGGGTTGAAAGACCTCGATCCTCTTTGTGATTATGCTTCAAACCGTGCAAGCCCCTTTGTAAAGCATTCAATATCACTTGAAGGTTTCATGCTGGTATACAGTACCAAGGATTCCTGAGCTGTAATCACTTGCTGATTAAAGAGAGGTTACCAGAGAACAGGGTCTTGAAAATCAGATTCTACCAGGCAGCCAAACGTAATAGACAAAGTGCATCAGTTTACTTACATCAAATTTTTTAAATATTACTAAACAATTTTTCCTATGTGTTGTATATTGGTACCATACATTGGCTATGTTTACAATGGCCATTTTGTCTAGCTCTGCACATATGATCCATTGTCCATCAAAAAAATGTGAAAGGAATTTCCTCTGATTGGATTTTATGTCATGCCCCCTTCTGAAAACCATTAGTTTATAAATGGAACATGGTAAACAGTGATGCATAGTGTCTCTGTGGTATTGGAGGTGTGTGCTTTAAATGGAAGTCACAGTTCCTCCTGTATTCCAGAGGGATGGATCGTTCTTCTATAGCTGCAACATTCCAGATAAAAGGGATGGCAGTTCCATGGGGCTGCTTTTTAAGGGAAGGACATAGTCCATTCATTTCTGATGAAAGTTGAAGACTACAATATTCACATCTAAACCACATTATATACTTACATAAATATTTGATTATACTTCAGATATATTTATAATGTATTTAATATACAGTATGTATGAGATATATTACACAGTGTATTCTTTACACAAATCCACAATACATACCAAACCTTGAATTAAATATGTGTTATGTGCATTTATTTGTATTTAAATGTATTTATGTTATGTTAAAGATCTTGCCTAGATCAGAAAACGTTTGTATTCCTGTGGAAATTATTCCGTGGTCGATCAGCCGGATACTGAGGTGTAGGGCTACTTATTTTCGGACGGAATTGCGGAATGAGGCATTTTGGGAATGGAATGAGGCATTTTGGGAATGGAATGAGGCATTTTGGGAATGGAATTTTGCATCGTTGTCTTTTTCTCCTTGCATCTGCATTTTTTTTTTCTTCTGCACTACACCCAGCCAAGTTGAGTTCATTCATCATGTGACTTCACTTCCGCTTCTCTGCTGAAACTCAAGATGACGGCTGCACCAACGGAGACAAAAAAATTCAATGTTTCAGCAAAAGATAGAGCTAAAACATTTTCTGATTATCTATATGAGGATTGTGGGATACTTATTCTGCAAGTTTTGCTGTCATTCGATTGATCATGAGTCAATACCGTTAAAGATCATATTGCCAGTCATAACCACATAGAAAACAAGAAAGCAAAAAAAAGTCAGTAACAAATTGACAAAGCTCTGCATTCTTCTATGCTTAAAAACTTAGACCTAAGGTACTGGGCTCAAGGCTGGGCTTTCCCGAAGTTAGTAAGCTAAATTAATTGGGTATTTAATTAGTGTTTTGTTTATTTCTTTCCACTCTATCTGCATTTAATAAAGATATAATTAGCAATGTTAAACCATGACTATTTCTTAATTAAATTATATTGTAACGACCCTGGATCTGCTGTAACTGCGTTCGGGAAGGTTCTGTGACCCAGAGTTAAAGGTTCAATTGCAGCAGGTGCCCAGGGACATCAATGACAACATTGATGTCACAAATCAGGAGACTAGATGTTGCAACAATCAAGGAATCGAGAGCGGGAAGCCGTGCATGATTGGGATTGGTTGCTGGTGCACCGCGTGCGTGGCCTGGATGGGGGGATGGGGGATAAGTAGCCGGCTGCTAAGACGAACGGTTTGGTGTGAGACAAAAGAGAGCTGAAGAATAGAGAGAGAATTGGAGAGAAGAAACAGCCAGAGAGAAAGGGGACTAAAGATAACCAAGAAAGAAACCAGAGACTGCACTTAGTTGGCTGTAGCACACGGCAAAAACAGTGTGCTTTTGACTTTCTTTTCTTGTATTATTTTCACTCACAGTCTGAGTAGCACTACACTGCTCAGCTGTAGTTGTACCACTGGCTTGTGAAGCAGCAAGCTTTTACCTGCCCAGTGTAGTGTCCCGGCTTATTAAAATGCTGCATTCGAGAACTGTAAGTGTAAAGTATTGCATGCAGGAAATAAAAATGTGCATTATAAATATCATATGGGAGATACGGAAATTGAAGAAGGAATCTATGAAAAAGACCTAGGAGTTTATGTTGACTAAGAAATGTCTTCATCTAGACAATGTGGGAAAGCTATAAAAAAAGGCCAACAAGATGCTCAGATATATAGTGAAAAGTGTTGAATTTAAATCAAGGGAAGTAATGTTAAAACATTACAATGCATTAGTAAGACCTCATCTAGAATATTGTGTTCAGTTCTGGTCACTTCATTACAAAAAGGATATTGCTACTCTAGAAAGAGTGCAAAGAAGAGCGACCAGAATTATCCCGGGTTTAAAAGGCATGTCGTATGCAGACAGACTGAAAGAATTGAATCTATTCAGCCTTGAACAAAGAAGACTACGCAGTGATCTGATTCAAGCATTCCAAATTCTAAAAGGTATTGACAATGTCGACCCAGGGGACTTTTTCAACCTGAAAAAACAAACAAGGACCAGGGGTCACAAATGGAGATTAGATAAAGGGGCATTCAGAACAGAAAACAGGAGGCACTTTTTTACACAGAGAATTGTGAGGGTCTGGAACCGACCAACTCCCCAGTAATGTTGTTGAAGCCGACACCCTGGGATCCATCAAGAAGCTGCTTGATGAGATTCTGGGATCAATAAGCTACTAACAACCAAACGAGCAAGATGGGCCGAATGGCCTTCTCTCGTTTGTAAACTTTCTTATGTTCTTATGTTCTTAACCTGAAAAACCTGTGTGAGTCTGCTTTCATTTCCACACAACTATTGTCTGACGATGAAGAAACAAGCTCAAGCCTATTTTTCTAGTTATATGTTGCTTAAAGGAAATTGATGGCTTTACTGTGTAAAGGATGCAGTCACTATACTGTTTGTTTCATAAATGCATTCTGTCTGGAGACAAACCGCTTGTTAAAATATGATTTATTGTTATTGTAGTGCCAGCAATAAGACTGAACTACAGTGTCAGTGGAAGACTATAAATATGATTCTCACAACAGTGCTTGTTTTCTGAACTGTTGTAATATAATTAAATTTTCCTTGTTATTTTAATGTCTATGAGCCAAGTGATGTTTATAAACATTATGACAGGTTTGAAGTGTCTTCAGGTGCATTACTTACTGTTACAGCAACAAGAGCCTGATTGAATATCTTGGCTTTAATACAACAACAAAAGAGAAAGAAAGAAAATGGTGGTAATATTTATTAATTTACTTATTTTAGTTTTCAATATTATATTTATGTTCAAATGCCATGTTTAATTATTAATAAGTTGATAGAAGGTGGGAAAAACAGAATTCGACATTTTTGAAAAAATGGAATTTGCTATTCCTCAGAATGGAAAATCAGTAGCCCTATGCTGAGTCAATGGAGTGCCACAGGGAAGCGCAGTGCTGCAGATCTGAATTGATTTACCACGACCTCTGCTGGTGAAATATGGAAAACAGCAACCTGCATTAAACTACTACTGCAAAAAAATATCTATTTAAATAAGCAAGGAATGCAGTAAATACACAAATTAAGCTGGACTGTAACTAAATTACACATTGAATAAAAAGGAATTTTATTTTTTAGTAGTTTAATTCAACAAGAAACCTGCAGTCACTAGTTGCGATCCAGAAGTGACTGATATGCACTGACAGTTTTGAAATGGAAATAGATTGTACAATGTATGTATTTTGTTTCCACAGCGGCCATGTACAGATCTCTTTTTAACATCTTGTCTGATTCCAAGTGATCCAAACCAATCTAATTTGCAATGTGGAAGTAGTATAAAAAAACTTTATAAAAATAAGACTTACTGTAGATCTATTGTTGTAAAATGCCTTGTACATCTTTCCACTGCTACGATGTTTACTTGGCTGAACAGCAGCCTTGGTATTGAATTGATGAGAAAGGATTGGACTGCATGAGAGCAGCACAAAGAAAGATTAACCATAAGGGTGGAAAAGACACATTTAAGACCAAATGGAATCCAGTGAAAAAGGAGTGCGTTTGTAGCTCTGTTAGAGCTAAACTAGCATGTGTACTTAAAGCTTAAACACAGCAGCGAAACTGTAACCTTTTAGTTTCTTTATAACTGTAGGCTAAAACAACTGTATTAGGGACAGAGTTGCCGCATTACATAAGGAAATCCTGGCAGCTCAGAGAGCTATGTTGGTCAGCATGTACTAAATGTTTGTCTATTTCAGGTTCATTTTCCTGGTGCAGTTCATTTTCAGGTAAACTGAAGCGTGTTTGGTTTCATGCTGCAAAAAAATAACCAGGAAAACTTACTGGAACATTTAGCACCAAATTGTCAAACAAACTGTATTCTAAAGTCCTGAGGCATCTCTATTACCCATCTCTCCATCTGAATTGATTTCCTTCCATTTGCCAATTTGCTAGGTCTATAGGCTATGAATAAATTAATTGTGAACAAACATAGTCCACCATATTGGGTCTAGCTACTCCATTGTTAATAACAGAATATTGGATTTGCACTGGAGCACAATTTAATCAATTTCAAAACTTCCAAAATTTCCATCGTCCTTTTATACAGCATAAATGAAAAAGGGTTTCCATTGGACTTTGGTTGACATTTTCTCTGTCATGTACTTGCTGTGTAAAGCAATATGAGTTTCTTCAGATATGTCCCCCTCCAAAACGGTGTAAAATTATTTGTAAAAGCACATATTTTGCAAAAAGAGTAATATTTGATTATTCTAAGTGACAGACCACTGTTATTTATTGATTTAATAAAATAGTGAGGTTTTTCTTTTTTTATAATGCAATGCTATGAACGTGATTGTTGTTGTTCTACCTGCTTACGTACTGTAGTCCTTTTGAGAGCGTATTGTTATATGCCATGTCAATGGAAAACAATTGCACAGTATTCAGTAATGTATGAACCAGGTCCTTAATGTGCCTGATTGTGTACAGGTCTGTCAAGACACAGTACCTGTATACAAATAAATATGGTTTTAGGAAATGCAGTAGCTGGGATAGGCAACATGATAGGTGATGCAAAATTTGTTTCAATTTTTTTTTCTGTCAAATAAACTGTTTTCAATTAACCTAACAGAATCAGGGTGGCTTAGCTTCTCATGAAAGAAGCAAGGAAATCTGAAAATTACAATACCCTTGCCACCAGTACACACATGAGCAGAATGCCAGTTTTGCTTCAAGGCAGTGTATTTTGAAGCATTATGTTCTTGGATAACCAAGTAAAACTAGCCCAAATATCTGATTTACTGTATAGCATTTTAATGACCGCTGGTGGCTGTTGCTACGCTCTGTAAAAACATGTTTTAGGTTAGTTATTACTGTATTGCTGGATTTAGAGAAACAACAGCAAAACCTCTAGACCTAAAAAAGGAAAATGTATAACAGTCATTACAACTGTGACATTGTTAAATGACTTCCATTGAGGAGGAGGTTGTAGAAAATGTGTGCACAGCAGGAAAGTATTGGTCTCCAGTGCCAGAAAGAATGACAGCTTGACAGCTGATTATGAAGGCTGTTATGCTCCACTTAAAGGAAGGTGATTTGGATAGTGACTGGAGGGCCCTTAGCTGTGCTTTATGCATGTAGACCACTATGATTAGTTTATTGTGTCATCAAATCCTTATTTATGGAGATCATCACAAAAGCCCCTAGTGTTACTGTTAATCCTCAAATTAGCAGCTTTAAATAAAGCTTGTTTTTGATTTTGTAGTCTCATATTTAAATCATTTTTCTATCTGTTTGATCTGTTACCGATAACACGACCTTGCTGTTGGGTTGATATAAGCGCTGTGTGTGGCATCGATTTAAATAATAATATGGTACTGTTATTTTGCATTTTTTTATTTAGGAGACAGTATTAGGGGTTAAAGGATGTTTGTTTCATAACTGTTTACATCTTTCTATCAATAAACAGACTTATTTTAACACAGCAAAAACAACTTATCAATACGACAATTTATCTGCAGCTGTAGGATTCCCTTTGTCATCTGTATACAAGTGTCTCACCTTCATTGTAAACTGCAGTCGTTAGGTGTTGTATACAAGAATCTAAATACTGCAAAACCTTTGGTTTGTTCTTGTGCTGATTGATTGTTTTTTTTTCTGCTGTACTGCTGCATACTACATGTATACAGTATCTTTGTATAGCCATACAAACCTCTTTACATAATATACAGTAGTAATATAGTTATTATTAATTAGTCATATAGCAGACACTTTTATCCAAAGCGACTTACAGAGGCTAGGGGGTGAACTATGCATTGCAACTGCTGCTGCAGAGTCACTTACAATAGGACCTTGGTTTTAGGAGAAACCTCAAAATGGAGCGAGGTAACCAGTGGTGTACCACAGGGATCAGTATTAGGTCCTCTGCTATTCCTAAATCAAGGGAAGTAATGTTAAAACTTTACAATGCATTAGTAAGACCTCATCTAGAATATTGTGTTCAGTTTTGGTCACCTCATTACAAAAAGGATATTGCTTCTATAGAAAGACTGCAGAATTATCCTGGGTTTAAAAGGCATGTTGTATGCAGACAGGCTAAAAGAATTGAATCTATTCAGTCTTGAACAAAGAAGACTACACAGTGATCTGATTCAAGCATTCAAAATTCTGAAAGGTATTGCCAGTGTCAACCCAGGGGACTTTTTCGACCTGAAAAAAGAAACAAGGACCAGGGGTCATAAATGGAGATTAGATAAAGGGGCATTCAGAACAGAAAATAGGAGGCACTTTTTTACACAGAGAATTGTGAGGGTCTGGAACCAACTCCCCAGTAATGTTGTTGAAGCTGACACCCTGGGACCCTTCAAGAAGCTGCTTGATGAGATTCTGGGATCAATAAGCTACTAACAACCAAACGAGCAAGATGGGCTGAATGGCCTCCTCTAGTTTGTAAACTTTCTTATGTTCTTATGTTCGTATGTGTTACAGTGCATCAGGTTAAAAGTTTCCTGAGTCACACAAAAAGCCCAAGTGACTTCTGATTCTGCATAAATGTACTTCTAGGAACAAAACACATTTTCTTGCTTGTTATAAGCATTTTAAACTATTATACTATTTCTAGTTCAGTAACGCCCACTAGTGTGAAAAGCATGCAATGAACAGATAAACAAACACCACAATGCACTTAACTGTGATGAAGTTTACAAATAATTGAGAGAATAGAGAGAGATTCTCACACAGTAGAATGGGATCAGAATGAGTTAGTGACGGAATGACGGAATCTGTAAACATGCAGTGTGTCACACAATTGCCTCCAAGAGAAAGCCAGGCTTAATTCCTGAAATAAAATTCATAATAGCATTTTTAAAGTATTGTCAGAAAACCTGCAGCACTGTATTTACAACTGTATGTGGGACTCAGGTATTCTTTAATGAGTAATAACAGTGCAGTCAAGTGCCAAGCTTTGATCTGTGATGTCCCATTTCCTTTAGTAAGGCTTACAGGGAGCATAAAAAGAATCTGTCTCACCCCATTATATATTTAACTCATGGTACGTGGTCATTAAGAGAAGCGGTTATTGTCTATCTAGCAGCTACTGTCTATGATTTAATCAAAACACTGCAAGGCAGAAGTTAGCGATGTTTCAGCACTGCAGCATCTTGCAAGGGAAATTGTTCCCTTTCAAGTACGAAACGTAACCATTACCGTATGAGTGTTTACATCCTAAAGACCAGAAACCTGAATATTGATATACAAAAGCTGCTCAACGATCCTGTGATGCAGTCATGCCCTGCCCCCAAAGGTACATAAGGACTGCGCTCACAGATCTCAGCACCATTTTTCCTTCAAGACTGACCTGATTGGAGAGCCTTTTACATTGTTGCTTCTGTCTATATATTTAGCATTTATTGTGTTTTTACACAAATTATATGTGGTATTTAAACTAATCGCTGAAATAGTTTTTCTATTTACGCGTATTTGTGTGCACTACAGCCTGTTGCAGGTTACGTCCCTCTGCAGCCTTGTGCCCCGCGTGAAGCCAGCGGCTCCAGTCTCTCCTTCGGCTAGAGCTTATTATTTCTCGTTTTTTGTGTTTTAGCACAATACGAGACGTTTTATATTATTTCTGTAATTGTTATACAGTAGTCTCTGGCTAAGAGAACACCCCTCGGGAAGCAAGCAAAGTGTTCTTATAGCTGAAGTGTTCTCTAAGACGGAGTAAGCCACCAGACACAATATGAATCCATAAATAAATAAATATGTATTGTCGTGATGCATGTGCATCAACATATGAAATTAACTGAATAAGAGAAAAGCAATAGATAATAAACTGTAATAATGGAGTAACAGACAAACTAATGTTAATAAACTAACTGTCAAACTAAGTTAACACAGCACCCCTACACACATAAAAAATATACAAGACATGCACATTTTCTGAATGGTGAAGCAACTCACCAGAACAGGAAACACCAAATTGCTCTGCGACTTGTGTCTGATTCAGGTTTTTTTCAAGAGCTCGAACAATTTCCAACTTTTTGTACCAAGAGAAACAGCTGTGCATATCACTTTGGTTTACATGCCATTTTGTAGCGATGAGGTGCACTTGTGGAAATCAGAATACAAAACGAGTCAATGATATGACAGCGGTTCTGGAAAGATTTAATAATGCCTCAAGAAACTC
Source organism: Acipenser ruthenus (assembly GCF_902713425.1). Classification (NCBI taxonomy): domain Eukaryota; kingdom Metazoa; phylum Chordata; class Actinopteri; order Acipenseriformes; family Acipenseridae; genus Acipenser; species Acipenser ruthenus. The sequence goes on from NC_081193.1 coordinate 11,750,266, forward strand.
TCGTGATGACAAATCACTTTTGAAAAGACTGAATAAGCCATTTTAATTTAAGTTTGATGATGATGAGTTGTCATGTTACAAAACAGTACTGTATCTTTTGTGAATGAATCGCTATCTGTGCCAAAAAGGTGTTCTTTTAAGTGAAGTTCCTGTTCCTATAGACGGAGCAATTACAATGAGCAATTACAATCAGTTTCACCACAAGGGTGTTTGAACTCAATAAAACAATAAAACGAACCGGAGATCATTTTCACTTAAACTGGTTTTATTTTCAGAGTTTGGTTGTTTAGCGGTAGCTTAGAATGATGTGTCATTCTAACAAATCCGGAATCAACCAGTACTGAAAAAAAGAGCATATTTAAAGAGACTTGATCACTCACCCTTAACGAGACATGGCTTAACATCCATTTAGATAATAGCTAAAAAATCAATTTCTGTTTCATTAGACCACCCCTGTCCCTTCACACAGATAACCTAAAAGTTAATGTTGGGGACAATTAATATATTTAACTAGTAACCTCAAAGGACCAATGCAGAGAGATACAAATAGCATGCATATAGGAAAATAAGCAGCACTTATTGAAGTGTTTGGTACATGGAATAATTTACTGTGACAATGTAATTTAAAATACTTGACTTTATATTCATAGAATGCCCTTGTCTATTTAGCAAATCATTGAGAATACAATTGCCTGGCCAGGCATCTGCCACGCAATTAAGTGCAGCAGGCAGCACACTTCTTGTGCTGCAGTGTGTAGCAAATCAATCAATCTCAATCCATCTTTATTTTATATAACGCCTTTCATCACAAATGTACTCTCTTGGTAGAAACAGCCGGCCCATCTACGCCTAGACTTAGCGGTGGGCAATGTCACCATTAATGAGGTTGTCACCATGGACGCGTCAGGCCGGGGCTGGAGCATTGTGGGGAATGGCTGGGGTGTGCAAGGTGTGTGGAACTGCAGACATACCTGGCCTTGCAGATTTTTTGCAGGAGGTTCGAGAGAGACATGTGCTTGTCTGTATGGACAACACAAAAGTGGTGGCTTACATCAACCACCAGGGCAGCCTCAGGTCGTCTCCATCATGTGGTTTGCAAGCTTTTGCTCTGGTTACACGAGTACATCTGCCCGGGGTGACAAACTGGGTGGTGAACCTCCTCTCAAGAAGAGTACCCAGTAGTTCAGGTGGTGAGCTGCATTTGGGAAAGGTTCGGGAGATCAGACAGATCTCTTTGCCTCCCAGGAATCAACCCTGTCCCCTTTGGTTCTCCATAATAGGAGGCGAGAAACTGCTGGGAGTAGATGCCTTGGCACACCAGTGGCCGAGATAACTGTTATATGCCTTCCCACCACTTGACGTGCTCCCGTTGTGTCTGGAGAAAATCAGGCAGGACCGGGCCCAGGTGCTCCTAGTAGTCCCTTATAGCTTCCATTTGAGCCCCTGCATTCAGCCGAGCTAAAGTTTGTATCGCTCAAACTGGCTTTCTTGCTCGCTATCACCTCCACTGCTGGTAAGTGAGATGCAGACATTCTAAATAGCGAAAGCCTCATTCATTTTTACAGAGGCCAGGACAAAGGTCATGCTCCGTACCAATCCTGCCTTTTTGCCGAAGACTCTCTCGGCATTTCATGTCAACCAGTCTGTGGAATTGGAGACCTTCCGTTCACCTTCTTTCTAGTCTGACAGAGAGAGTCAGTTCTATACGCTCTGCCCAGTTCGAGCCCTGGCGTACTATTTTGACAGGACGAAAAGTTGGAGGCAGTCTTCACCCATAATCTAGTCTCTCTGTGTCCATTACTTCCTGATTCTGACATCACTGCTCAAACCATCCTTGTGACACACAGGCATAGATGGCTTTGGTACACTCACCCATTCGGTAATGGTTACATTTCGTACTTGAAAGGGAATGTTAGGCTATTATCATAATCCTGGTTACCTGAAATAGAAATGTAACCATTAATCTTCAAGGTCACTGTGTACATGATTGCAGCAAGCTTGAAGGAAAAAACGACGCTGAGCTCTGTGAGCACAGTCCTTATGTACCCTTGGGAGCGGGGCAGTCTCATTGAGCAGCTTTGGTATATCAATATTCAGGTTTCGGGTCTTTAGGAGGTAAATACCCATATGGTTATGGATACATTTTTATTTCAGGGAACTAGGGTTATGATAATGTAGCGACCTGGGCATCGTTCTGTGTCTGCTGGACTTGTATGTTGTTCTGTTGTTTGTCTCGTCTATCTTGTCCTGTGTATGTTTTGCATGTATTGGTAGGGTGCCACCACGCCACTTAGACTGGGGAGAGGAGGGAGGGATGGATCCGGTTGGTCAGTCCGGGTGGAGTGGATGTGGGTGGGTTTAAGTACCACCTGCGCAGGAGAGGGGGGTAGAGAGTGGAAGGTTCGACTGCTGAGCGCATGAATGAACCAAGCCATCAGAATTCCAGTGAGAGACAATCAGTGAGACTGGGCCTGCGAGAGAGTGTGCGGCTGAAGCCTGGGAGTGATGTAGAGCGAGAGCCTGAGGGAGAGCGAGAGCCAGAAGAAGTGAAGGCGAGGGTCAGTGGGTGAAGGAAGGAGTTAGGGTCTTTGTTTGTGTTTTTTTTTTTTTTTTGTGGCGTGGTCTTGGCCCAAACAGGGACCATGTTATTTTGTTTAATAAATTGCTTATTAATTGCACCTGGCAACACTCTCTGTCTTCTGCTTTATCATCAAGGGCACAGGTCATTACAATTATTATTATTATTATTATTATTATTATTATTATTATTATTACACTATGTAACACAATTTTTGTTCCTGGGTAGTAAGTGTTATTTCCTAATTGCTTATGCCTCAAAAGTATAGAAAATGGCTATTATTCCCCACAAACTTTGCTTTTGTGACCAGGACAGTGATATTTTGAAATGTACCTATTTCCAATGAGAAAACGGGCGAATTTGTGTCTTTTCGTTCACATAAAGTCAGAAAAAAACAACATATGAATCCAAATTAACATGTATTTATACTAAAGTAATACAAAAATGACTACAAAAGATTTAGAAGTGAGTAGTTTTTCGAGATTTACGATTATACTGTAAATCACTTTCACGAATCAGCCCCCAAATGTAGTCTCCCATCATGTTCTCGTTATACTGTCCTTGGTAGCGGCGTTCAAAGTCCAGTATATCCTGGTGGAAGCGCTCGCCTTGCTCCTCCGAGTACGCTCCCATGTTCTCCTTGAATTTATCAAGATGAGCATCAAGGATATGGACTTTGAGGGACATCCTACAGCCCATTGTGCCGTAGTTCTTCACCAGAGTCTCAACCAGCTCCACATAGTTTTTGGCCTTGTGATTGCCCAGGAAGCCCCGAACCACTGCGACAAAGCTGTTCCAAGCCGCGTTCTCCTTACTGGTGAGCTTCTTGGGGAATTCATTGCACTCCAGGATCTTCTTTATCTGTGGTCCGACGAAGACACCGGCTTTGACCTTTGCCTCAGACAGCTTAGGGAAGAAGTCTTGAAGGTACTTGAAGGCTGCCGACTCCTTATCTAGAGCTCTGACAAATTGTTTCATAAGGCCCAATTTGATGTGCAGTGTTGGCATCAGCACCTTCCGGGGGTCCACCAGTGGCTCCCACTTGACGTTGTTCCTCCCCACAGAGAACTTGGTAAAACCGCCTTGGAGACCCATCAGGAATGCCACCATTGCAGCCTCTTGATGCCATCTCAGAAAAATGCAAATATGTATCCACTTAGGCAGCTGGAACTAAACTGAACTGGTGGGCTTAAGGCCCCTGTATTTATACTACTATTTATATTACTGGAAAGTTCTAGAAGTTACTCTAAGTTTACTCAGCACTGAATCTATCTGGAATGTTCTGGAAAATAGGTAAATTTCAAAATATCACTGTCCTGGTCACAAAAGCAAAGTTTGTGGGGAATAATAGCCATTTTCTATACTTTTGAGGCATAAGCAATTAGGAAATAACACTTACTACCCAGGAACCAAAAAAAAAAAAAAAAAAAATTGTTACACGGTGTTATTATTATTACTACTACTACTATTAATATTTATTTCTTAGTAGACACCCTTATCCAGGGCGACTTACAATTGTTACAAAATATCACAGTACAAAGTATCACATTACAAAATATCACATTATAAAGTATCACATTTCAGAATATCACATTACAAATAAGAGCAGTTGCAAAGTACTAGAGAATACAGTAAATATTTACATGTAAGAGCAGTTAACTTATAGTAAAAATATTTGCTTATACGGGTAAAGTCCAGTATGAGCACATAGTAAGTATGATAAATGGATGAGAATTATTTCAAAAAAAGAGCAATTACAAAAAACGTGAATTTGGATATCTAGAAGAGTAAAGTCAAATACAAGATACAGGAAATAGTTATAATTAAGAGCAGTAGTAGAATATGGCAAGATATGGAGCAGTTCAGTGCAAGTACAAGCTGATGCAAGTACTGGTACAATTTGGTGCCATACAGTCCAGTATGGTTAAGAGTTAAGAACATAAGAACATAAGAAAGTTTACAAACGAGAGGAGGCCATTCAGCCCATCTTGCTCGTTTGGTTGTTAGTAGCTTATTGATCCCAGAATCTCATCAAGCAGCTTCTTGAAGGATCCCAGGGTGTCAGCTTCAACAACATTACTGGGGAGTTGGTTCCAGACCCTCACAATTCTCTGTGTAAAAAAGTGCCTCCTACTTTCTGTTCTGAATGCCCCTTTATCTAATCTCCATTTGTGACCCCTGGGCCTTGTTTCTTTTTTCAGGTCAAAAAAGTCCCCTGCGTCAACATTGTCTATACCTTTTAGGATTTTGAATGCTTGAATCAGATCACTGCGTAGTCTTCTTTGTTCAAGACTGAATAGATTAACTTCTTTTAGCCTGTCTGCATACGACATGCCTTTTAAACCCAGGATAATTCTGGTTGCTCTTCTTTGCACTCTTTCTAGAGCAGCAATATCCTTTTTGTGACCAGAACTGAACACAATATAATAGATGAGGTCTTACTAATGCATTGTAAAGTTTTAACATTACTTCCCTTGATTTAAATTCAACACTTCTCACAATATATCCAAGCATCTTGTTGGCCTTTTTTATAGCTTCCCCACATTGTCTAGATGAAGACATTTCTGAGTCAACATAAACTCCTTCAATTTCAGTATCTCCCATATGGTTTACAGATGCTGTCTGAACAGGTGCTTGAGGAGGCGCCGGAAGGTGGTCAGGGACTGAGCAGTCCTGATATCCGTGGGTAGGTTGTTCCATCACTGAGGGGCGAGGGTGGAGAGGGAGCGGGCTCTGGAAGTGGGGGAACAGAGGGGGGATACAGCTAATCTTCCGGTGGTGGAGGAGCGGAGGGGCCGTAAAAAAACCACTATGGTGTTTTTTTTCCCCAGATTTAATGTAAATTGCGTATTTTTTCCTAGATTTACCCCAAAAAAGTCCAGATTTTGCTAAATACATAAATGTTAACAAACACATTCTTAAAAGTCGGAGTCGGGGGACACCTAACAAAACCATAGTTCCCAAATTGTAACAGGGCAGAGGCTGGGCACCAGCCGATGACCATGTGCACCGCCAGCAAGCATCTTAACCACAGTGCAAAAGAGCCTGGCTCGTCTGCATTCATGGTTTAAGAGCTTTTAACCTCATCTCATCTCACCAACGGGACAGGACATAATCCATAACGGCAGTCTATCACACAACATTGCCTGTAACACTCTTCCCCCCTTTAACCTTTGAAATCGGCTGCAGCTAATCTATGTCTAATGTCTAATGATGTCACAAATGCTGAGTAGACTAAGAGACAGACAAAATAAGTGAGGTAAAATACAACATCAGTGCATGGAAGCACTTGGATGTAGTATTTTGGGATGTTGGATGGGATGTGTTTTTCCCTAATTTGGATATAACACTGAATTATGTAAAGGAGATTTATTATTGTAAATCCTCTGCAGCCTATTTCTGTTTTTGGTTTAGATGGGATTTATCACAGTTACTAGATTGTTAATGAATGGGACATTATAAATGCTGTTCATGTTACAATTATTCCACAGTACCCAAAGTTGGAACTGGGGAGTTGAATTTTTTTTAGTAGTTCATCTCAAGCTCTGCAAAATAGCCTTGTTTGAGAACTTCCCAGCCTTGATATCAAATATATGAATGCTAAATAAACAAAATAATCTTAACAAGCTTGAAACAGTTATTTAATTAGACAGTGTCTAAGTTGCTTTAAACCCGAACAGAACCTGAAGCCCTATGAAAAAAAAAGCTTGGAATGTTGAGTTTCTACATTTTGGTGCTTTGTGAAATGAAATTTGAAATTGTCAAGAGTAAATATCAATATGCAATGATCCCATTCATAATACAAAGCTACAGGGGAGACTTTTGTGTAATTTATTGTAATACAAATATATGTTTTGGCTGTTTTGATGGCAATGACATTTCAAATCTTTTTTTTTTTTTCAAAATACCTACACTCTGTGAATGTCATCCATGCATTAAAGTACCAGTACCTAGAACTCTTAACTGGGTATTTAGAACATGTATCTGTAATTATTCTACTGAATGAAACTAGATGCACTGTAAAGGTTGCGTTATTTGAAAGTATGTTTTTAAAAGGTTATTTCATGCATTACAATACTATGAGTGCCGAAAGAAAGATAATGCTGAGTGATTGATTTTCCCATTTTTGTATGTATTTATGTTTCTGACAATCTGTTTGGTATTTTCCCATTACGAATAATTAAAATAATTGGATTTCATATGTAAACCCATTCGCACTATTAACAAAACACACACACACACACACACACACACACACACACACATTACAGGTAAAGAACAATTTACAGACATGGAAACTATTAAATAATGTGCTGTCCTGGAGATGTGCAAACTTTAAAATATACTCACAACAAGTTTAGAAAAAATGAATTATAGAAATAATAATGAATATGCATGATTGAAATACTGTTCTAGTAATAACTTGCAAGTTTTAGTACTGATCATTCGGTAGATTAAATATTTTAAATTATTTTTAGTATGAATGTGGGTTACTCTGATCAATGTATCTTCCATTCAGCCTTTGATCTTAACACTTGCCTTTCTGAATCACTGGTGAAGCTGAATATGATTCAGCTTGAAAATGTCTCCTCAAAAAATCCCCTGCAGCTTAATAGTGTAGGGCTGTATTGAAGAAAAAATAACTTTATTGTAAAATAAATCAATTAATTAAAATATGAAAGAAAATGTTCATTTAGCGTATTAATATCTACATTAATTAATGACAACAGTAGTGGCAACAGATTGTAGGGCAGCAGTGTGGAGTAGTGGTTAGGGCTCTGGACTCTTGACCAGAGGGTTGTGGGTTTAATCCCAAGTGGGGGACATTGCTGGTGTACCCTTGAGTAAGGTACTTTACCTAGATTGCTCCAGTAAAAACCCAACTGTATAAATGGGTAATTGTATGTAAAAAATAATGTGTGATATCTTGTAACAATTGTAAGTCGCCCTGGATAAGGACGTCTGCTAAGAAATAAATAATAATGTTGTCTTTTGTTTCAGCTTGCTTCATCTATATGTTGTCCAATCATTTGTTAGAAAACTAATTCCACTCTGCATCCTAATTCAATTTAGATTTGCAGGCAAATGTTGAGGGTGAAATAATAATATAAATTAAAATATAAAAACCATGAAAATATGAGCCTCAATAGATACATGGTGTTTGATACAATGCTGAGAAGTACAGTAGTTCTCTGCTCTGATTTTCCACTGGTGGCAAATTGCTACACGGTGCGATTGGCCTGCGAGGATTGCAAGGAAAAGGGCAACATTTGAAATATTTAAAAAATATCTGTAAAGAGTAATACATTATTTGACAAACTTGCTCTTGGTCCACATAAAGATATGTCGTCTTCTACTCTCATTCTGTTTTTTTTTTGTTTGTTTTTTTCTTGCAGTTTTTCCCATATGGTGACGCCTCTAAGTTTGCCCAACATGCCTTCAGAACCTTTGATAAGAATGCAGATGGGACCATTGACTTCAGAGAGTTTATCTGTGCACTGTCTATCACATCACGGGGGAGCTTTGAACAGAAGCTGAACTGGGCTTTTAACATGTACGATTTGGACGGGGATGGAAAAATTACAAGAGTGGAAATGCTAGAGATTATTGAGGTAAGTTGAGACAAATTAAATATTAAATAACAAAATTGTATTAGATACCTTGGCGCTTGAGAGACTGAAAAAGAGTAGGTTCAATTTTAGAAACTGGAGTTTCATACAAATATAGATTGTACAGATGTTACAAGCTACAGCATTGAGGAGATCAATCTCTCTGATGCCATGGAATAAAGCCATGGGGGCTGGTTGAAAGAGTTGTGGAAATGTTTTTACTGTTGACAGGATTTCCCAGTGGAAAAAATGTTTAAGAGTGTCCTAATTGTGTCTAAAAGACTTTGATTAAAATTGGATTGAAAAGTTAAAGGGATTATAGTTATAGCACATTTTGTAATTTACAAATAGAAGTTGAAGAGTCAGACAGTATTTCTGTATTTCATTCAAACAAATGAGAAAACATGGAAATAGAAAACTGAGAATACTGTCAAAGCCTCTTGTTATTGGGCTGCATACAGAATTAAATGTGTTTTTGGAGAAAGCAAGGATAGTGATGCATGGTGAGAAAGCAGGATAGTGAAAACAAGGAGTCAAAAGTGGTCAGAATTTGAATAGCATGCTAAACTTGTATGGGAATTGTATGCCATCATTGTTTATGTACATTGTGTATAATGCATCCCTGATGTTACCATGCATGACTGAGCTGTCTTGGGCTGCATCCCTTGTAACATTTATGCGTTCCTCATGTATACTAACCTTTCACACTGCTGTAAAGGATACTTTCACTCAAATATTCTGCACACTTTATATATTCTGCACTTTATATACGTCTGCTAATAAATAAATAATAATAATAATTCTGAAAAGTACAGTACGATAAAAGCTGTAGAGCTGAACAGCTGTTGCCATGGTGATTTTCTTCATTCCAGATTTATGTGCGGGTTACCCAGACCTATTGCTCTTAGTTCTAAGGCACCTACAGTACTCTTTCTGCTGTTTGATTGTTTTAATTGTGTAGGTTGGTTTTAGCATAGTTACATTGTTATCCTGTGCTTTTGTCAAATTGTGGTAATTTTATAAACCGTTTATTAAAGAAATTAACAATACAGAAATGTGGCTCTATTAAAGTCCATTGTTGAGCTGTATTCTGTCTCTATAAGCCTCATCATTTTAAAGAAAAAAATGATATCCATTATTTTGGGTTATATAAGCACTGCATCCATCCATCTTGGTGTTTGATGCTTTTTAGATGAATTTAATGAAGTTACTTAACCTTGAGCAATTGCTTGATTACTGTTGCTTTTCTTTAACCCTGCAAGCCTGAGAATATTGCTCTACCACTGTTGTTTGTACTGATTTTGTGTAGCGTTTTAGAGTAAATAATCTGTAATTATCTTCTGTTTGTTTTAAATTAACTGAGGAAAATGCTGCCTTATTAAAGTTATTTTTAGGAATACATGTGGAGTATTCAGTTGTGTATAAAATATGTTAATTTATTAGTACAGAATAAAACATGTATCCATCCATCCATACCAGCAGTCTGTGGCGAAGCATGACAACCAATTTTAAAACAATCACTTTTTGGAATTCCTATGTAAAGTATTGATTTCCCTGATATCTGATAACTTGGATAATATATCTTTTCTTTCAAAAGGCCATTTACAAAATGGTGGGCACTGTCATCATGATGAAAATGAATGAGGATGGCCTGACGCCTGAGCAGCGGGTAGACAGGATTTTCAGTAAGATGGATAAGAACAACGACGATCAGATCACGCTGGATGAGTTCAAAGAAGCTGCAAAGAGTGATCCATCCATTGTATTACTGCTTCAGTGTGACATTCAGAAATGAGCCAACGTCAATGCATTATGGACTGCACAACAAGTTAAATGTTCCATTCAGTTTGCAGCTATTTCCTCAAAAAAAATTGCTTGGACTACCTTTAAATGGACTCGCTTCTTGTGTTTGAAACATGTGTGCATGAGAATGTCATTAAAGAATTGTAATATATATATATATATATATATATATATATATATATATATATATATATATATATATATATATATATATATATATATATTAACAAATACTGCCAAATGTGAAGTACGCAAAGTTATTTCTATCTTTTCCCTCTGAAGCTTGTGCATCAGTAATGTGCTGCGTTGAATTATGCTACTATTTATTGTTCTTGTTTACTGATGCTAGCTATGAGTTTCATATACTGAGTAATGTTAATGAAACTTAATTCCCGTGGTAATGTCTAGTAAACCATTTATCCATTCTTCTATAAATTAAAATTGGGCGGAAAAAGAGATGGATTACTGAATTCATCAGCCTCCTCCTCTCGATTGTGCTTGTACTATTCGTGAATATAAATGTAGTTTATTTGCATGCCTTTAGGTTTTGCCCTAATACTTTCCTCATTTGCATCCTTTAAAATCAAAACAAGACTAAGCCTCATCAAAGAAACGTAGTGCTGAGCCAATAGGAACTCAACTTTCATTGCAGTAGGTCCTTCAGTAAATACTGTATTGTTGTTTAGGATGCATATTTGTGATTTGTTTAACCATTATTTAATACTTGTGGGAGCATGTTTCCTTATTAAAATATTGATATTGCTAAATGTATTGTTGTCTCCATTTAAATCTACTTACTTGCAAGAGAAAAATAACAGCATAATCCCAATACCAGCAGTCTAGGGCAAAGAATGACAACCAATTTTAAAACAATCACCTTTTTAAAGACCCAGCATATGTATGGGCATCAGACTGTGATGACAAATAACACATATTAATTCCTATAGAACATTAAGCACCAATATATTATATATTTTATAAATAACACATTGGGGAACAATGCATTTGAACAATATTTATTATAGAAAAAACAATATAAATGGAAAAAAACCACCTGCACATTTGCCTAAAGAATGATCCTATACAGGTTGTTTGTATCAAAATGTAAATGGTGTCATGCTGTATTCCATCTTAACTACTGCTGTACAGAAAAAGAGGGGAACCTGGTTGTGCCAAAGGGTGACTGTGAAGAGTAGAAATGGTTCTCTCTTTTCCTTAGTCGGTCTTGCATCAGTTTCAAATGTGTAAAAAGAAACAAAAACAAATTGTACAAAAAGATTAGCTTGTGAACAATCCTTACTTTCATTGAATTTGTTTGCTAGAAAACAAGTTCCAATCTTAATTTGTTTGTTATTGAAGTGGTGCTTCTTACCATGGCGTGCCACAATCTGATTTCATTTTTATCATTCATTTTTTTATCCCCCCCCCCCCCCCCCCCACACACATTGTATATAATCCCTTGTCTTCAAAGATGCAGTATTCCACATGCAAAGCCCAGAGGCTGCGCATCATAATGAAGTATTCGAGCAATACAATCTTGAAACAAATACATTGGGCATCGAGGGAGGGCTCTTATATTTTATGTATAACTTTAAACACAATAATATGGTTCTAAAAAGCTTATATATATATATATATATATATATATATATATATATATATATATATACACACACACTTTTTTATGGGTATACTATCTTTGAAGAGTAAATGACTTAAAGGATTGATATTCAACCTCCACCTGAATTAGAATGTGTTGTTAATGTGATTTGTAACAGCTCGGTAAATTATAGGATACTGCATCAATAAGACTAAACCATAAGCTTCCTAAGTGAGGCCCAGCCAGTTTATACAATCAACACTTCACACAAATATCTTTTCCCAGCAAATGTTTGTATTGAACATGACAATGAATTGTTATCAAATGCCAAATTCAAACAGAGCAAATATTCAAAATTGTAAAGGATATTTTTTTCCCCATGTAGTAGCATGTGTTGTACCCCTTAATGACATTGGCTGCACTAATCCAATCCCTGTGTTGTGGTTTAAAATAATAAAACATCTATGGGCTGTTTTCTGAAAGTATGTGGCCTTTATTGAACTTTTTAAAGTATGAAAGTGTGTCTCTGTACATTCAAATAAGCACAAGAATGGGAAAACACATTAAAGTAACAGCAATCGTAATACAGTAGTGTGTAATACAGTTGTTCATTACCCGTGCCCAAATACCAATATACATTTTAAATCACCCGTGCCACATAACCAAACCATACAAAATAAACCAAATACACCCAGGGGCAAAGGTTACCCCATCACATATGCCCCCCCTTGTGCACAGCACACATGGCCTCAAAGGCCACCTCCTTCCTTAAAATCCCCAAACTCTTGGGCATCTTCCTGAGCCAGGAACAGAGGTATCAAGGGGCCCACAAGCGGCAATGCTGTCAGTGGACGTGCTGACCTTGGTGAGGCTGGCCCCTCCAACTGGGGCAATCCTGTCAGCGGAATTGCTGCCAGTGGCAACCCTGGCAACGGCAATGCTGACAGCGTACAAAGCTTGCTCCTCCAGCACAGGCAATTCTGGCAGCGGAAATGCTGCTAGGGGCAACGCTGGCACTGGCAATGCTGACAGCGCCATGGCTGGCTCCTTCAGCAAAGGCAGTCATGGCAGCAGAAATGCTGCCCATGGCAACGCTGGCAGCGGCAATGCTGACAGCGGTAAGGCTGGCTCCTCCCGCACAGACGGTTCTGGCAGCGGAAATACTGCCATTGGCAATGTTGGCATTGGCAGTGCTGTAAGCGGAAATGCTGCCAGCTTACTGGTTGACACTTCCAGCAGGGGCAATCCGGCAGCAGAAATGCTGCCAGTAGCAAAGCTGGCAGTGGCAATGCTGACAGCGCCAAGGCTGGCTCCTCCAGCAAAGGCAGTTCTGGCAGTGGGAATGCTGCAAGTGGCATTGGCATTGGCAGCGGTAATGCTCAGCGCAGGACACTCCGGTAGTGGCGGTGGCACTGCGTACTCCAGTAGTGATGGTGCCGCTGGCAGTGATCCTGCTGCCCTCAGTGTGGGGCACTCTGGTAGTGAATCTACTGCGGGTGGAAGTGGTCTCCTCACCTCTAACCATTCTCTTGGGCTCCAGCCCCATAATTTCCGGCAGCGTAACTGCTGGACACAACAAAGCCCCAGGTGATGACAAGCAGGCACTGGTGCGGCTCTCCCTCGGTCGCTGGGGACTGGGGCGGCTCTCCCTCGATCTCCCACTAGTGGTGGAAGGGAACAGCTCCTCCCCTTTTTTTTTAATACATTTAGTCGGCGCCAATGATTTTTACCCCGGTTTTCTCCCCAATTTGGAATGCCCAATTATTATTTTTATCCCGGTTCACCGCTACAACTCCCACACTGACTCAGGAAATGGCAGCAGACACACGTATTCTCTGAAACGTGTCCTACCAAGCTGTCTTTTTTCGAGCTGCAGGTCTACAGCGAATCCATCAGATCCATAGTGCTGGAGGACAATACAGATCTGAGTGGCTCCTACAGCAGACCCGCAGGTGCCCTATTGGCCACAGGAGTCGCTGGTGCACAGTGAACCGAGGATTATCCTGCTGACCTGAACTCTCCCCACCTGGACGGTGCTCGGCCAATTGTGCGCCGGCTCCTGGGAACGCCCGGTCACGGTTGACAATGACATAGCCTTTATTTAAACCTGCGATCTCCAGGCTATAGGGCGCATCCTGCACGCCACGAGGAGTGCCTTTACTGGATGCGCCACTTGGGAGCCCCCTCCTTCCCTTCTTTGGCACAGGTGGCTGAACAGGCCCGTGTACAAGGCCGCACACGGTGGAGTGTCCGAGCTCCGCACATGCAAAGCACCACTCCTCCCCTTTTAGGTACGCTCCATGTACTCTCCCCTCTGCCATTCTTTACTTCCAAAAAAACACAACAAAAAAAACCTGTGTACCTGCAGTACTTCTCCTGGCCTGTCTGTGTAAGCACTGTTTCCCACTTCTGAACACCATATGTGGCAAGATGGCTTGCAGGTAATGTCAGACCAGGAAATACACAGGCAACAAGTACTGCGAGTCAATGTGCTGGTGCGTGGATTTATTGTTCAAATTAAATATTTAAACAAAACAAACATTGATACCAAAGTAAATGGCATGTTGGCCAAAACAAAACAAACCAGAACACGCAGAATTTGCTTTACTTTCATTATTTATTTTTCCCATCTCTCCTCTGAACACCCAACCTCGAGTGAGCGATCCGTGCATCTTAATATACAGCTGTGCTGGGACTCGATTGCTAATCAATCATTTAAGTGAGTCCAAGCACAGTCTGCACGTGAACTAATTTGTGCCATTTGTTTACTTGCCATTTTGTAGCGATGAGGTGCACTCGTGGAAATCAGAATACAAAACTAGGCAATGATAAATTGAAACATTGAATAAACCAATCAAGACTCTCGCAATGACAAGTCAGTTTTGAAAAGATTGAATAAACTATTTTAATTTAACTGATGAAGAAGAGGTAGCAGGTTACAAAACAGTACTGTCTCAGTTGTGAACGAATCGCTATCGGTGCCAAAAAGGTGTTTTTTTTTCCTTTAGACGGAGCATTTACAATCGGAAAAATCAGTTTCACAAGCGTGTTCTCTTAGCTGTTCCTATACACAGAGACTACTCTAGTATTTAAAATAGTTTGTAAAAGACACATTATTGGATTTTACAGTAGCTACCACCACTATTGGATGCTGTAATTCTGCAATATGTTTTACAAATGTTCTATTGGGTCAGTGCAACCTTCCAAGGCCATTTCTTTTTTTGCAAATATATATATATATTACAGTAGTCTCTGCATATAGGAACACCTCCTAAGAGAACACTTTGGCAAACGGAACAACCTTGTGGTAAAACGGAATTTTCCCATTATAAATGCTCCGCCTAAAGGAACAGGAACTTCGCTTAAAAGAATAACTTTTTGCAGATAGCGATTCATTGCTAACCGATTCAAAACTGATACAGTGCCGTTTTGTAACCTGATAACTCAAACTCAGATTTGTTTTATTCAGTCTTTTCAAAACGGACTTGCATTTAACGTGTGTAGAGGTGCTGTGTTAATTTGATATGTTAATGCATGTGTGTCATGACATAAGGAATAAATACATTTGTTTTTTATTGATTCATATCGGGATTCGCCTTGGCATATTGTGTCCAGTGGTCAACTCTGTCTTGGAGGACACTTCGCTTGCTTCCCGAGGGGTGTTCTCTTAGCCAGAGACTACTGTACAACATTTTCATCCCGCCTTTCCAAAAAATAAAAAATATCACCATTTGTTATTCTTCTTTAAGTTTTTGAAACAACCTAGTATTATTCTAAAATATAAAAGCAACCTAGCCTATAGCCTATCTACAACATCAAAAAGCAATTCAGCAAGAGGGTTGTGGGTTCAATCCCAGGTGGGGGACACTGCTGCTGTACCCTTGAGCAAGGTACTTTACCTAGATTGCTCCAGTAAAAACCCAACTGTATAAATGGGGAATTGTATGTAAAAAAAAAAAAAAAAAAATGAAATTGTATGTAAAAATGATGTGATATCTTGTAACAATTGTAAGTCGCCCTGGATAAGGGCGTCTGCTAAGAAATAAATAATAATAATAATAATAATAATGTTTCTAAATACGTAAATATCCAGGCAAGATCCTTCAGTAATTAAAATAGGAAATACATGTTTTCTTCCCTTCTGTTGTTTTCTTGCTCATAGGGAAAAAAACTGTTACAAAAAAAAAAAAAAAGTGGGTGTAGACAATGTAGGGTTACGTTTTAGTGATGTCCTTGTCACTTAACACAGAATATTGACCATATAATTTGAACCACAAAGTCAACCAACATATTACAGTGCAAAGGCAAAAAAAACTCAATACAGAACATATCCTTATGTGCTCTGCAGAAACTCGGAAAAATTGTAGCCTACATTTCTTGAAATAAATAAAGTAAAATAATTGAGTGATTTCAGTCATTTTGGTATAATGGTAATAGGGGTATGGTTGTATAGTGTATAGCTGATTAAAAGGCTCCAATGTCCAGTACTTTATTACTTAAACACCACCACTGCTTGGAAATGTATGGCTGAGTGCTCTGTGACAAAGTGCTACTGAAGGTATTATCATGAACTTTACTGCAGTCTATTAAAAAAAAATCAACAATTGTAAAATGCATTAAAGAAAAATGAACACACATGGCAATCTGTTTCAATAATAAATAATAATAAAAACAAACTTTAAATGACAAGCAAAAATATTAAAAAGGAGTACAACTGCAAATAGAAAAAAAACAATGATGAGAAATATATCAAAAAATAGAAAAAGGCAAATGTTTACAAAATGTTAAATGCATTTATGGGGGGGTGGGGGGTGAATTTATGCTAACGAATACCTACAATATACAACATGTTATCACAACTGGATGAGTGAATCTCAATACAAGTGTGCCATACAGCTAATCCTGTCTCTGGTCTTGATTGATCTGTTACCAATTTTAATGAACATTTTACTACAATCTAGAAAATGGTAGAAATGTGAACAAACCAAGAAATATAATCATCAAGTGGATTTATATGAAGAACTTCTGTTTGTCCAAAGTTACCTACATTATTGTATTATTTACCATAAAACCCATCTTGCATGCCAGGCCCATGGAAATGAAGAGATTTTGTGGCAGCTACAAGAGTGAGGTCCCCTGAGTGAATATGGGTTATACCCTCATCCTACCGGCTGCCTGAGCAACAGTGGAAGCAGGGAATCACTAAACTTCCATGCAACAGCATGCAAGAAATATGACAAATTATTTTATAAAAAACTAAACAAAACAAAAAAAACACATCAAATCAAAGCAGTGTTGTGGACACGCAACTTCAGAACTGTCCTTAACCATTAGTCTCCACATACTCTCTCCTCTAGTGTAACAAAGATTACATCACTCACAAGTTTTACATGTTTTAACACTTATCTACTGCTCCTAATACTAATTCTTATCAGTAGAAAAATATTCCATATTTAGCCCTTAACATCATTTTCAACCACTGTATGCAAGTTTGTGCTCTTAACCTCTCAAAATACTGTATTAAATAATAATTTAAAGATTATTTTTGCACTGACATCAGGATGACGTACACATTTATTGTCAGTTACATAAAATCACCTTTCAATAAAAAAATGTTTTAATGCAATGCACTTACAAAAGTATACAATTACAGTACTGTACAATGATCTTCTATACTGTATAACTTATTTGAATATTTATTATATTTCAACTTTATTATAGGTTGTCAAATGTTTTCTATTTTTTATTCATTGGTCAAGGGATTACCAGGCAAGGGTAAAAAACATGACTTGAGATATACAAGGCTTACCAAGTTGTCCAAGTGGGTGAACAAGTTCTCTCTCTTAATTGGGCAATTATAATTACCATAAACCAAAATGTGGTATAAATTAGGATTTCTGACTAGCTTCCTCGTCCTCTTCACTTTGTTGCTTATTCCCCCTTTCAGGGTCCATAAGCTGGTGGATTTTAATAAGGTTGCTTTTAGGCAATGTCCTACAAAGAAAAGAAAAAGGTATCCATTAAACTGTTTTTGACTGATATATAAAACTGAAGTTGCTCTGCATATTGCCCGCTGTCAGCAGCAAAACATGTACTGATGCATTACTGATTATTGTGTCAGGCTGCAAATTCTAGCTAAACTGAAAGCAATTTAAGTAAGCCAGGTTTTTCTTATCAATGCTGGCCACAGAATGTGTGAAAATAAGTTGGTCTGCTTTGGTGATGATCTTTGTTGTCAGGCATTCCAAATTTCCTTAGTGGGGACGCATGTCCACTTTAATCCTGGACTCGCTGAGACTTTGTTATCATTGCCGAAGATGTTGCTCTACATTTGGCATGACTTTACTGCTTTATTATACAAGCTCAGCCTTAGTTGCTAAGCAGCAACAGGGAAAGCACACAGACTAGTCATGTGATCACTAGCTTGATACTGCTGAAGAACTCACCAGAGAATTTATCATGCAACTTTTGGTTGCTGTTTTGATGTTTTCATTTTCAGAGAATTTTTTTTTTGTTTGTTTTTTTGTTTTGTTTTTTTAACAGTGAGTAGCAACAAGAGACACAAATGTCACTGCAAGTCAAGTGTAGTGATTAAGGCACTAGCCGAAAAAACATTTGTCTAATTGATTTAGTGTCTTGATGAAGCATCTTGCCAAAAGTTTTTCCACTTGACTTGATTTCTACCTTAAATGCACCAAAAACAAGATAAACACTACCTGGTACTCTGTGGCGTGATAAACATAAACTGGCGGAGATGCTGTGATTCAGCCAATTTCAACATCAAGTCCATTGAAATTCTTCGGTTCTTCATGTCCTACAGAGAATAATATTTGCATCACAAACTACCCACTAACAAGTATTGTGACAGTATTAAGGAACAAGGTGTCTCAATACTTGTTGAAAGGTAGTGCATATTAAATAAGAGGAAAGGAAAGAAAACAGTCCGCATACAGAGAATTAATACAAACAAACAGTCTGCATACAGAGAATTAAGAGAAATAAAACAAACAGCAGCTCAACAAACAGGAACTGAAGAGGGGTAAACAAGTATTACCTACAACACCTAACACCTTGAAAGACATTTTTGGACAATTCCTGTACAAGTACATTTTTGAAAGAAAACACCTTGTCATAAACTTCCTCAAGGGTACAATTCAGCTCTAAGCCCCCGTGATAAATGTTCCAGTTATCAGTTGCATAAAGTTTACAAATTAAACAATTAAAAATAGAGAGCTTAACTGAAAGCAGAACACAGTATACCATATAGACATCAAACTCATCCAGGCATCTGAAGGGAGACTCTGTGATTTCCCACAGGGAGAGGATGAAGCAGACAGTTGAGAAAGAACGCTCTCCCCCGGAGAGGGAGCGCATGTCACTCATGCCACCGTTCTCTCGACCTGGAGGCTGCACCTGCGTCACAGGATTAGATACAGTTTTATACTGTTTGCAAAACAAAACTTAACAGTAATCTGCTACCAATACATGCTTTTACACAGCACCGTGTAACATTTTTTTTTGTTTGTTTTGTTCCTGGGTAGTAAGTGTTATTTCCTAATCGCTTATGCCTCAAAAGTATAGAAAATGGCTATTATTCCCCACAAACTTTGCTTTTGTGACCAGGACAGTGACATTTTGAAATTTACCTATTTTCCAGAACATTCCAGATAGATTCAGTGCTGAGTAAACTTGGAGTAACTTCCAGAACTTTCTAGAACTTTCCAGTAATATAAATAGTAGTATAAATACAGGGGCCTTAAGCCCACCAGTTCAGTTTAGTTCCAGCTGCCTAAGTTGATACATATCTGCATTTTTCTGAGATGGCATCAAGAGGCTGCAAGCATCCGGCAGACGCATTTTGCTATGTCTGCGGCCAATTTATCAAGACAAGAGCGAAAAAGTACTCCGTGGAAGCATCTGCTAAGATGTGTGAGGCCTACAAGGCATATTTCAGCATGACTGTCGGGGATCAAGACAAACCCTGGGCACCTCATTTCACCTGCGAGCACTGCAAAAAAACTCTGGAAGGTAAGATGGACGTTGCTCGGAATTTTATGTTATAAAATTTGTTAATTTTTAAAATTGTAAAAGTTTTTAATTTTAAAATGTTTTACAATTTTCAATGTTATTGAAAAAATATATCATATATGAAAAATGTTGCGAGAATCTCTTACACATTAGTCATGGGTGAAATAAATGTATTTTTGTAGGATGGTACAGAGGGGAAAAGAGAGCCATGAAGTTGACTATCCCAAGAATTTGGCGGGAACCCACTGACCACTCAAGCAACTGCTACTTCTGCATGGTGGACCCTTCCAAACGTCGGACTGGCAAGAATGCACCTGCTATCACGTATCCGGACCTTCCTTCATCCATCGCCCCGGTGCCACACTGCCATGAGCTCCCCGTACCCACTCCTCCGGAGAGAGAGAAGCCGTCTTTAGAAGAGAGCAGCAAGTCAGAGAGCAAGGAAGACGTTGTAGATCCAGATGACAATTTCAGAGGTGGAGCTGAGGAGAGAAACCCATACTACCCCAACCAAAAAGACCTCAACGACTTGATTAGAGATCTTGGTCTCACCAAGTCCAATGCAGAGCTTTTGACGTCTAGGCTCAAGCAGTGGAACTTGTTGGATGAAAGTGTGCAAGTCGCAAATCAGAGGAAGCGTCACCAACCTTTTTCCAGCTTCTTCACCCGTCAAGATGGGCTCTGCTTCTGCCACAATGTGACCAGTCTGTTCGAGGCAATCGGAATCGCCTGTAACCAGAATGAGTGGCGCCTCTTCATTGACAGCTCATCCAGGAGCCTCAAAGCCGTGCTGCTCCATAATGGTAACAAGTACCCGTCTCTTCCCCTGGCTCACTCGGTGCACCTCAAAGAGGATTACAACAGCATCAAGACCTTGCTGGACGCCTTGAAGTATGATGAGTACGGCTGGGAGGTCATAGGAGACTTCAAAATGGTGGCATTCCTGATGGGTCTCCAAGGCGGTTTTACCAAGTTTCCCTGCTATCTTTGCCTTTGGGACAGCAGGGACACCAAGGCGCACTACCACAGGCGGGACTGGCCACAGCGGACCGAGTTCTCTGTGGGGAGGAACAACGTCAAGTGGGAGCCACTGGTGGACCCCCGGAAGGTGCTGATGCCAACACTGCACATCAAATTGGGCCTTATGAAACAATTTGTCAGAGCTCTAGATAAGGAGTCGGCAGCCTTCAAGTACCTTCAAGACTTCTTCCCTAAGCTGTCTGAGGCAAAGGTCAAAGCCAGTGTCTTCGTCGGACCACAGATAAAGAAGATGATCCTGGAGTGCAATGAATTCCCCAAGAAGCTCACTAGTAAGGAGAAAGCGGCTTGGAACAGCTTTGTCGCAGTGGTTCGGGGCTTCCTGGGCAATCACAAGGCCGAAAACTATGTGGAGCTGGTTGAGACTCTGGTGAAGAACTACGGCACAATGGGCTGTAGGATGTCCCTCAAAGTCCATATCCTTGATGCTCATCTTGATAAATTCAAGGAGAACATGGGAGCGTACTCGGAGGAGCAAGGCGAGCGCTTCCACCAGGATATACTGGACTTTGAACGCCGCTACCAAGGACAGTATAACGAGAACATGATGGGAGACTACATTTTCGTGAAAGTGATTTACAGTATAATCGTAAATCTCGAAAAACTACTCACTTCTAAATCTTTTGTAGTCATTTTTGTATTACTTTAGTATAAATACATGTTAATTTGGATTCATATGTTGTTTTTTTCGCCCGTTTTCTCATTGGAAATAGGTACATTTCAAAATATCACTGTCTTGGTCACAAAAGCAAAGTTTGTGGGGAATAATAGCCATTTTTTATACTTTTGAGGCATAAGCAATTAAGAAATAACACTTACTACCCAGGAACAATAATTGTGTTCCATAGTGACCTGTGCCGTGAAACTGATTTGGCTTTGGAATCCTGGAGTTTAGGGCTAATTTAAGGCTAAGACTATTTTCTGATCCTGCGAGTTTGGCCACTGACATTTTGGTTAAATATAACAGGGGTAGCCAACCTTGCCACTTTTAGTCCAGGGGTTTTTTTTTTTAACCCTGTTCTCAATTGTTAAATTAAACTAGGTCCCTGACTGGGGGCACATTATTAATAGAATCTATTAAACCTAGACTGGAACAGCTCCTCCAGGACCTTGCAGTTGCAGCTGTAATAGCTTTCAAATCTCATTTGGCTTTTTACTCATCATGGCCCATATTCATAAAAGATGGCGGTAATTTCCAGCCACTACAAATATTACAGGCAGTATTTAAACATGATTTATAAAACTACGGGATGGTTATTTTACTGTCTGGTAATGGTTTTAGATGTGATTTTCCGTCACAGACAGTTACCAAGATATTTTACGTAACCAATCGTCAGAGGTATACAAATGAGTTGTGTCCCCTACTTAAGACGTCAATGGCATATACACTGCCTGTTTACACCATAACGTTATGGCTATGGAACATGCCTGGAGACAGACAGGTTGTCTGAAATATCGAGATGTCAGTTTTAAAAATAATAATAATTGCACACGCAGGTGCTGGACGTGAGTGAGAGGTTAGGGTAGGTGCAGTATACGCTTTTTGATAAAAACAAAAAAATAATTTTTATACAGCTTATATGCACATACCTTCCTGAAAAAGAACTGTAACCACCAGAAATGTAATGTGTTGTCACAGCTCTTTTTACTTTTGGTTGTGAAATAAAGGATCCTCTCAGGTTAGCACACGTTTCCTTTGCAGCGCACAAGAAAGTATAGAAGGCACAATATCCAAAAATTAAAACAAATATTTTTTGACATGTATTCACAAACAAAAATCAGATGTTCGTATTCACCACAAATTACAAAAATACCTTGCACTTATTTATCGTCTCACCAGAATTTGCGCGACAGTTTCAAAAAATGGCAAATGTGAGATTATATATATATATATATATATATATATATATATATATATATATATATATATATATATATATATCTATACATACATAGATAAAAACACAGTATCAACACAGCAGGTCTTGAGCCTCTATTTAAAAGTTTTAGACAACAAACCAGATTATGTATGTGCGCATAGCGAGCTCTATGGAAAGCCATTTGGGACAAAAATGCGTTGTGCTGCTTTAGAGCAAGCCAGAATCTCATGGGCCAGAAAAAAGGCAAGCATTCTGAAATGCCTCACTTAAACAGTACCCTACTTCCTGAAAATGTTGTGTAGTGGGATCTTTTTCTATTTTAACGTGTTACATATTGTATGTTCTTGCTGTAAAATAAAGGCACACACACAGGGGGCCACGGCCATGCCCCCTGCCGCTATGCTGTCTCTGCCTGCGTTGAGAGCAATATAATGACTTTCATTACTTTTTGAAAAACGACCGAATATCTGAACGAATATCCGAACATGAAAATCCTGTGTTCATCCAGCACTAATTAAAATAGAAGTAATTGTTAAATGGCAGAAAAATTGCCTATTCATTTATTTGTTACTGTATTCCTTCAGTTTTCAAATACCTGCACAATTCATTCAAATACAATACATACAATAACATCTCAAATCTGTTTTTCATACAGTACATCTTCCCATACAACAAACTTCTTTTATTAAAATAAATACAGCTAGATTGAAAAATCCTGCCCGTCACACAATACTACTCGGTTTCATAGCGAAATTGGAAATAGAAAACACTACATATTTCAGTTTTTCATTAAGTATATGTAGGGCCCTACCAATTTCACAGCTGTGAAATTCGTTCTGTACCGTAAAATCTGGTCTGTTTGGTGTACTTTTACCCTGCACTAAAATCCAATGCAGCTATATGTACCGTTACAGGTTCCTGATGCGATTGTTAGCTTGTTTCAATTTAAAAAAGAAAGCTCATCATGAGCTGGACAGGATTTATTGATTGACACTTGACAACAGCCAATAACTGGGCTCTACTCACTGACTGGTAGACACGGGGCGGGCATCCGGGGCGGGTTTAGTATGAACTGCGGATCTAAACCACAGTTGCAAAGTCCACTTATAATAAGCGGGATTGGGCTTGTTTTTTTGAGAGTCGCAGTTGGAATTTGAGAATCGCGGGCTGGAATTTGCATAAACACCCGTATTCTAACATGGATTGTGCTTGTTTTGGGCTTGTTTTGAAAGTGACGCTTTTTTTTCTTGTGAGACTTAACAACACTGATCTAAACTGGTAGTACCATCAGGCGAGTCAAATTAGACATACATTTTAAAATGAGTGCCCAAAATAAATCAAAAAGAGCTTCAATCAATACTGCAGCGGATCATGTAAAATTATTTGGAAGCCAAATATATGCCAAGTAGTAGTATGAGCAGAAAAATATATTAAAAGCACCGCAGGACAAAAAAAATAAATAAATAAATGTGTCAGAAATTTCAAAGACTACACGTTTATATTTTTAGCCTCTGGTTATATTGTCCAGCTACAGACCCGTCCCTAGCTCGGCATTGTCTATCAATTCTAACAAACTCTGTGGATGCAGAGAGAGCTGTATCTAAATATGGACAGGTATTTACACCAACAATCACAGAGCGATCCTCTGGATTTCAGTTTCATTTTCTTTTAGCGTTTCTACTTTGTTAGTCACATGTTTTTGTTAACTTCAGGGCTTTAAATGTTTATAGTTTGCAGTTTTTAACTACACATTCATACTTTGTTACACCACTGTGAAATTTAAAATTTAAATAGCTGAAACCGTGAAATGTAAGATTTTTTTAAATATTATGACCGTGAAATTTACGAAAATATACCGTGAATTTGGTAGGGCCCTAAGTATATGGAAAACTACATAGCGGTATGTAATTCAATATGTTAACGTAACACTATTCAGCATGTTTCATTCGACTTTATTATATAGGATGATGCAAAACATTTGGGCATAGCTGTAAATAGTAAACACACACACGTGCTGGGAGTCGCAATAAAATATAATTTACTTTAAACTTACTTGAGCCGCCTCTATCGATAGATAGAATGCTATGAAAAACATGTAAAGCTAAGTAGTCTACTAACTTTCTGCGCACTGCAGTGACGAATATACTGTAGGAACGAAAAATAAAACTCGTCAACATCAGAATCCTAATCATGCACTAAGTTAATATGCATTAATATGGGGACAGCCTTGTTTCTAGAAGTTTGACTCTTCATGCTAGTTATCCAAAACGGTGAATAATTGTGCTCCTGTTAAATCGATACCTGCTATGAATCACATCATCAGAGTAATAGAGAGTAAGTCGCAGCTCAAATCTGCAGGGTTCTACTCCTCTGGGAGGATCATGTTCCAAGATATCTCCCTCCTCTTGATGTAGCCCACACAAGCACACTGAAGCCTGGCATTTTCTTAGAGCAAGTAGGCTACAAACGTGATTTATGTTTTCCAACCAGTAAGTAGTCTATTCTGTTCAGACGAGTTAACAATTCAATTTATTTGATAATTCAATATTTAAATTATGTCATTATTGGATAATTAAGCATAGACATTTTTATTATTATTATTACTGATTTAAACACATGTTTCTAAACGCTGAAATGATGCTAGGAAATGATACTGTTAAGAAGCATCTCATTCTCCGCCTGGTTTGAGGCATGTCTTAATTCTGATGCCGGTAAGGGTCCATTAACGGCACAATACAGATTTATGAAACAGACGAATAATATGCTAATGAGAAAATTGGTCTCTAAGGACACGTTATTTTAATGTCGAGATGAGATGTTTTTTAAATGGCGTTTATGCATACCCCGGTGAAATACTGTCCTGTTAAACACTGTTACTGGCACGATAAGGGTGATAGAAAAATTTATGAATATGGGCCCATGAGTACATTTTTACTCAAAACAGAAATAAACAACTCTGACTTTCAATGAAGAGTCTAGTGCATGTTCTTACGTGGCTTCATATTCTTTTTAGAATTGTAATTGGGTCCAAAAAAAAAAAGAGAATCTTTCAGCATTTGTCTTCTTACCCAATACCCACTGCTACTAGTTATAAATGCAATTATAATGACTAAAATATGTATTATGCAAAATACTCTTCTTATTCAATAAGGACAACAAAATGAATGATCTTAAATCAGGGTTGGACAACTGCAGTCCTTCGGGTCCATTCCACTCCAGATCTAATAGGTATAATGAAATAACTAACTCATGCTAGACCTTGGTTCAAATAAAGAAATTAGGACTTAATCTGAAAGAACACCTCAATTGCTCTTTTAAACGTTTCTCTCTTTGCTTGTGTATAAATGCAGGAAGCTTTGCTCTATGTTGTAAAAGGTGTGAAACATAAATATACAAAAACTTACTGAGATTGCAAGGGCCTCATTATTGTGGTCGAATGACATAGATCCGCAACATTTAAGCGTATCAAGAAAATCAATGAAGTAGAATTTGCATCTGAGGGAAAGTGACCTGTAAATAGAGAAGCAGAACAGAATGTGTACACGTGGTGTTTACAGAAGAGAACCAGATTTCAATGTTTTTCACTCTGTGGTGTTTGTTGGGTATTATCAGTTTGATATAGTCCCATCAGTGCAATTTGTGTCACTCACATT
Organism: Acipenser ruthenus; assembly: GCF_902713425.1. Classification (NCBI taxonomy): domain Eukaryota; kingdom Metazoa; phylum Chordata; class Actinopteri; order Acipenseriformes; family Acipenseridae; genus Acipenser; species Acipenser ruthenus. The sequence continues at coordinate 11,776,455 of NC_081193.1, forward strand.
TCTCATCTTGTTGAAAGTGAAAATCTAATGAACAGCGATGACTGGACCTGATTGGCTTAACAATGGCAAAAGCAAATAGCCAGAACAATTTTTTGGTCAAAGTTCTTGAAGCAACCATCATGTCAATATTCCCCACAGTGGACCTGCATTCAAATTCCATTCATAGAATCTACAAACAAAGCTACATATAGTAATATCAACAGCTCCACTACCCTTTGCTAGCTAATACCACTCACCATGCATAAAAGCACAATCAGCTTTAAACTCTGTAGGAGATAAAAATTATTGCACACTACATTTGCCTATTAAGAGGGCAATCTCCTGTTAGGGGTAACTTGGTTAGGCAGCTGGTTAAAATTCTGAAATGGTACCCTTTGTGAAATAGAACGCAGCAGTGAGATGAAACAGTACACTTTTTGTGAAATAGAATGCAGCAGTTTCTCACATAAACGTTTAACAACACTCGGAGGAGCTGTTAGTAACTATTTGAAGAAAATTACTTTGTTGATGCATCACAAATCCAGCAAAGTGACATTACAATGACTTTCTGTAAATAAGGAAGTTACAATTCAAATCGGAATGATATTTGTCTTAGGCATCTTAACATATATGTTACATTTGCTTTTTGCACCATTGTGTGTAATAATAAATAAACGACAAAGCACAACAAACCAACTTTAAAGCAGCAAAGAGTTATAGCTTTATATATCATGTTTCCCCCTAAACCCCAAGTCATTTTTATTGTTCTATATTTAAATATTGTTAGCACCACCCACTGAATTTATTCTTGCACCTTTTTCAATATACTGCAGGACATTAATTTCTTCAGATTACCGAATGTCAAACTGACATTTGCAATATTCCTGATAAACCACAGTATGCAGCAAAGAAGGTGGCTAAAAGAAATTGCAAACAACACTGTCAGAGAGCTGCTCTCCATTATCAGCCCACTAGTTCAGAAAAGATGAAAGGAGAGGCAATACAAGCAAGATGAAAAGAGATCTGTAGCAAAGACAAAAGACTGTGGTTGTAAGAGGTCACTAAGAACAGTAAAATAAAGCTACATTTCATTAGGGTGATAAATCAGCTGCCAAAAAATGACCTTCACATATCCGTCTCTTAATCAATAATTAAAACAATGGAATTGGCTATCAAACTCTGGCAGCCACTGCCATTTGAAAACATACCAAGCAAATAATTTGCTTAAGCTATTATGTGTTCTTCCAAATTCTTTCCACTCATTTCATACTGCCACAAATGTTTCCTCTTTGGCATACTTTCTAAATTGCATGTTCTCCTTTCCTTAACAACGTACTGTTGTAATATATTTTCAATTCAATTTGATTGACAAGTACATTTTGTTAAATATAGTTTATTACTTTGTACTTTCTCCCCAAAAAATGTTTTTAATTATAATGTCTTAGTTATTTCTCAGTCTCAATATAAAAGAGATGTGAATCAAACATTACTTCTCACTGATTTTGGAACCTCTTTTTACTTATGTAAAACTGGTGTAGCTATCAGTCTAGCAGTGTAGCTAAGCATTTGCCTGCAAATACATGGATTACATGTGTACTCACTGTAAAATAACGATGTGTGACTGTTCACAGAATACCCTAATCCTTTCCAAATCACACATTGTGGGTGCGAGGATCACCTACCGTCGCATTTGTTTGTATCTTGCCTGTCTCTCGTTCATGATGTTATCAAGTCGATCTATGAACCTCTTTAAGTCCTTCACCTGGCTTGAATTGTCCTTGTAGTTATTTAATGCTTCGAAATATTCCCTGTGCAACAGAAAAGAAAGAAAAAACATGCATAGGCCGATAAATAAAAAAACAATTTTACATGGTTAATAAATTAATAAAGCCCAAGACAAAGAGGTTGGTATTAGCATTTTTTGTGTGTGTAGAATGACACAGTGCTGGTCAAAATGTCCAATCATTTGCACCTTGGTTATGTTGTTTGTAGAACAGAATCTTGTACAGTACTGTAAAAACTGGAATATACAGGAACTTTAGTGGAATATGTTTTTGCCCTGTTGCGGTTCTATACATTTGTTTCCAGTGGGATGTATTTTAAGGTTGCACTCTATAAGCCCCAGGTACAGCATTTAAATGAAATACTCATTCAGTTACATACAATCACCATCTATAAGAAAGTACTACCTGTATTCAGATAGAGCTCTTTTAAAACCAGCGTTTATCTGTTGGTGAGCTGGGCTGGGCAGAGTCAAAGGTCCTGTACTTTGTGGTTACTTGATGTTTCTGAAGCACATGGTATTCTTTTTAATAATGAGTGTTATTAAATGTTTTTTACAACATTTGCAAGGCACAAGTGTTGCGCTATGTCTGAACAAATGAAAACTGTTTTTTTTTTGTTTTTTTTTAATTGTATTAAATCAAAGTAATAGCTGTGTATGAGAAGATCTCTGTTGCAAACAGTGTCATCTACTGTTACTGACAGGAACTGTCTAGTGACCTTTGTTTGGTTGTAGCTCTGTGACACACACATTCCATGTAATGTAATGGGTCTTTATTACATTATCGCAATTATCTGGCAGTCTGACAGTAAAGTGACCCTTTTTACTTTTGTTTGTTTGGAGCCTGCATGTAGTTAAACAAAACACATTAAAAAAAAACTTTGGTCTATTACAGATATACTTCTAAAAAAATCTTTTGTTTCTATTTTAATAATGTCACATATTTGTTTGACTGAACTGCACTTGATTCAATAAGCAATGTCTCAATTGGCCAGCTACTGATCTTAATATGAAAATGAAGATTGCCTTCTGATGTCAATCTAGAAAAACATCTAATGTACAAGTGTTAGTTTTGATCAGACCTATAGAGCAGTAGTACACAAAAGAGGTGACTGACAAACACATTGGCTACACTGTAAATAAGCAATAAATAGATCTTTGTTTAAATAAAATAAATAATAATTGTATAAGTAATGGTATGCCAGCCTGCCATTAATTATAAAATGAATCTATCTACCCTATTCTCTGTGCCACACACACAGCAATATGTTTTTGTAGCCCTGTTAAATTAACTGATATGCATTCTTGAGAGTCTTAAGTATTTTGTCACTATAGCCACAATACTATGCTTATTATGTACCTTAACCTGATTTAAAGAAACATTACCTTTACTTCAAAAGTCCAGGGTATTGGAAATGTTCTACAAACTGAGTTTGGGGAAGATTTGTTCTAATACAGTACTGAAACCACAATGTCCCTTCCAGGCACCAAGTAAAAAGCATGTAATATTAGTAAAACCCACCAAGGTCAAAATGTATTCTCTTATGCCAATCTAATGCATCATACTATCAACTGCTTTCACACAAACATACAATTTGCTAACATTATGAATTACTACCACTGATAAGTAACTGTCTGGTGAACCCCTGATCAACTCTTACCCCATACAAATGTATTCCCCAGTGCTGCAGGTTTGCCTACAGACTTTTGTATTTTGCACTCACATTTTGCATGCTTTATTAAGGGACTGAAGAGGAACAGCAGACTTGGGTGGCTGTGGATCACTGCCAAGTTCTATTTTTAAATCAGAGCTTCTGGGAATATGGCGGAATCAAAAGAAATGCTGAAGATATTTTTGACATTCAAAGTTTAGCCTGCAGTCTGACTTTCACAATGGAGTAAATGTTTACATAATAAATCAAACTCTTCACCAACTCCTTTGACAGCAGCATTAAAGCACAGGTTTTTCTTTTTTTTTTTCTTCAACAGAACCATTCAAGCAGTGGAAACCTAAATAGAATTTATTCAGAAATCATGACATCATGTTAGATTACAGGGCATACACAGCCATGTAATTACATTGTACTTAACTGGGTAATTACCAAGTCCCGTGAACAACATTTCATTACTTGAAGTAATTACAGGATAACACCATGGTACAACCACTATTCAGCCTGGCTATTTTACAAACAAGGATGAAAATGTTGAATTTGTTTATAATGTATAAAATAAAAACACTAAAATAAATAAGTAAATAAGTAAGTAAATAAATAAATAAATAAATAAATAAATAAATAAATAAATTAGTTCTGCAAATTATTTCTTACAAAAATAAAAATAAACAAAATAATAAAAAGCATCACGTAATGTGCTTGAAAATCAGGGTTATTCCACCAAATATTGATTTCTGAACTCCTAAGTTAAAACATTAGTATTGTGTTGTTTAAAAATTAATATGAACTTATTTTCTTTGCATTATTCGAGGTCTGACAACACTGCATCTTTTTTGTTATTTTGACCAGTTGTCATTTTCTGCAAATAAATGCTCTAAAAGACAATATTTTTATTTGGAATTTGGGAGAAATGTTGTCAGTAGTTTATAGAATAAAACAAAAATGTTCATTTTACCCAAACACATACCTATAAATAGTAAAACCAGAGAAACTGATAATTTTGCAGTGGTCTCTTAATTTTTTCCAGAGCTGTATATATTATATTTTATATTTAGTGCATTTGTATAGTGCCTTTTATACAAAAGTACCACAAACACTGTACGGTGCATAGCAGAAAAATAACCAAATAACAAACCACAATACATTGTATAGCATGTCACACATTCAACTGCCACAGTCAGACCGTTTAAATAAAAGTATACACATAATACAAAAGCAGCAATTTTAAAGCTACATTAAAACCCGCTAAGATAAGAAAGCCTTTTTTATAAAAGTGTATTTTTAGTCTTAACTTGAAAACTATAACTGTCCCAGCTTCCCTGAAAAACGAAGGCAGAGCATTCCACAATTTATGCGCTGTACAGAAAAAGCCCTACCTCCTGTTTTGCTTTTGTTGACCCTAGGAATAACCAGCAGCCCCGCATCCTGTGATCCCAGAGTGCGGTTTGAAAGATACAGAGTCAGTAACTCCTGCAAATAACTAGGTGCTAATCCATTCAGTGCCTTGTAGGTTAACAGCAAAATCTTAAAATCAATTCTATACTACACAGGAAGCCAATGTAAATAGGCCAAAACAGGGGTAATATGTTCACTTTTTCTGGTTTTATTCTAGCAGCGGTATTCTGAACAAGCTGCAAGTGGGATACTACAAGTTTTGGGACACCAGAAAAAAGTGCATTAGAATCTAGAAAAAAAAATACATGTTTGTATGTACCAGTTTACACATTTTTACAAAATAGTGTTCAATGGAACTGTGTCTGTGTTTACAACACAGCTCCTGGATGCAGGCACAGTCAGCTGGCAGACATGTATGCTCCTCAATAGTGTACAATGCAGCTGTCATACCGGAAGTAGTGATATAGTTTCTTTTTACGTAGTATTAGAAACAATGATTTTGGTTTTAGTTTTGTGTGTACATATACCCGTTTACACCTGTACACGGTGACATGTACATACCCGTTTCTTTTGAAATGTGTATTTTATTTTATTTTGGCACCGTTTGTAGTCGTGCTGTATTGTATTTTTTATTTGAAATCCCAGAAAACTAGCAACACTTAGCTACCACTATTTAATATTAATGCGTGGAATAAATTAGCGATAATACGTTGTGATATTTCTAGCTGCTAGTCACACGACTTAGTCTACAGGAACACTGAGAGCTCTGATGGGCTGAATAGCTTATTACCCTCATAAAATGTCTTATGATCTTGTAGCTATATATATATATATATATATATATATATATATATATATATATATATAAATGACAAGCATTGAATTGACAACAGAACTGTCAGAAGGCACAAGTGTCATTGTCCATCCAACAACAGTCCAAAGCACCTTTGACCAATGTTCCATAGTCCAATTCCATGTTCTTGTGCATATTCTAGCCTTTTAGTCTTGTTCCCCTTTCTTAACAGAGCTATTCATACTGCAACACATCCTTTAAGTCCAGTTGTGCTGTCAATTCAACGCTTGTCTTCTTTCTGTCCCTTAAAGATATTATCCAAGTATTGCTCATCCTTGTTAGACAGCTTTTTGGGTCTTCCAGTCCTGGGTTTGTTAATTACAGATGACGTTTCTCTGTACTTGATTATGCTTCAGATACCACACCTTGAAAATCGAGTGATGCGAGCTATTTCACTCAATGTTTTTCCTTCTTTATGCAAGTCAAGGTTGTTATAATAGTAGAAAACACCAGTGGAGGCTTTGAGTAAATTATTGATTCTCATAATGCATTAGAGTAGAAAAATGACAAAGACTTTCACAGCAGTGTATGTCCCCCCCCCCCCCAAGCATGTGGATAAATGGAGTTTCACTGTAAATATACATACAGTCGCAGACTAAAGTATTTGGGCAGATAAAAAAAAAAGGAGAGAAAAAACACAAATAAAGTGATTTATATAATTTCTAATTGTTCTGTTGAAAGATATAAATGAGAGATTCAGCTTTATAATAAAACAAATTAGTATATTACATGCATAAAATGAAAAATAACATGCAAAACCTAACTTCATACAAAAGTATTTGGGCAATCAACATTTTCATATGAAACCCATTCATTGCTAATTATTGACAATTATCATGATTGAAAACCAACATCTGATGATAATTATAGAATAAATAAATACATAAACATCAAGTGCTGAAAAACGAATTGGAAATTTGTGATTCAAAAAAGCAACAAAAACGGTTAAAACTAGAGTACAGTAACAATCTCAAAATGGCAATGACACAACTAAACGAAAAAGGAGAAACTACCAGAAAAGTGGCAGAAAGACTCTGTTTACCAAAAAGCACTGTGTGGGCTACTATTGACAAACACAGGACAACAGGAACTACTGCAAGTAGCTCCAGGTGTGGAAGACTGTGACGGGGTACACCCCACCACTGTTCATATTTTGTTTATAACTGGTGAAGTAGAAAGGGGTATTGCTCCTTTTCTAAATAATTCATTAAAAAACAAGACAGTTACCCAATAATTTCATTCTGGTTTCCATGTCGATTCTTCTCTGTGTTTAAACGCTGCCTCAAGCGATTAATCTCGGTGTCAATACTCTTCGCACTCCGTTCAACTTGCAAGCGCTCAGGGCAGATCTGGATGGCTTGTTTAATACTATCCTGTTAAACATCACAGGAAACAGAAAATTATATTCTCTATATAGTCCCATACCATTAATGAGTAAGTAGTGGGATTCCTGAAAAATCTAGCATTACATGTCCCCACATGTTGCTACAAATGTTTAAATAACATACTGACAGCTTTTTACACTTATAACTTTAAAGTATGCTTCAAAGCTGTCTTCAAAATGTCTGTTCTAGTGCACTGGGGTTTGAGATCTGTCCTCTAAATCACTGCAGGAAGTGCGATACATTTAAAAAAACAAACAAACAAAAAAAAAAACATAACAAGGCTCTGGTTTTTCTGTTCCATACCACATCATGGATCATTATTGCTGTGTTACCTGTTTGACAATGTGGGCAATAATCCCTACACGATCAGTGCACATTTTGAAAAATGAAAAATTATAGGTATGCTATTTCAACAGTTGTAGCAACACTTGGGGATGTGCAATGCTATATTTTTCAGAACCCTGCTACTTACTCTTTAGTACTGTGGACAAGAGGACTAAAGTAAAGGTACAGAACCACAACCTCTAGGTCTCTTTTTGTGTGTGATCAGATTTTAGTATGGTCCACAAAGTAAATTACAAAGTAAATAGACCTAATATCAGCCACTATTCAGATCAAGTGGTTAAATCATCACAATGTCTTTATTTAATATAATTTGATTAAATATTTAAAACTTAAAAACTGTCCCAGAAGTTACCTGCAATTCTTCTTCTTTATCAGCAAGCTTGCTTTGTAACTCCTGAATGTAGTTTTGATGCTCATTTTGCTTCTTTTCCAAATTTTTTAATTGGCGCTCAAGTTTATTAGCATCTGCTTCAGCTTTCATCTGTTCTTCCTGAAACAAAAGGATGACACATTATCCTCTTACAGTTATTGTTGACATATAGGATCAACCAACATGCAAATATTTAAAAAAAAACATTTACAGCACACATTGCAGTAAAAACAACTTTTTAAAAATACAGTAATCCGTTGCATATCCGACTGCGTTGGGACCAGAGTAAGGGCGGATATGTAAAAAGTCGGATGAATTTATCCTGTTTTAAATACCATTATACACAGAGCTTTAACAATTACTATATTCACACAATTATTGTTTTGAGATTCAGCTTTTATTAGGAAGCTTCTCTAAATCCCTTGTTTAGATACAGGGTATTAATGCTTGTGACAGACTAGCCGTCTGTCGTGTGGGTGCGTGCATTCGCTGCTGAGAGAGGAAATCAAGACGGAGGTTGAAGTTGATACGCCCCGCAGGCAAACAGGATTTACTTAAATATCAACACACTGAACAGCTCACGTGACACTACCAACAATGGCAGTGCACCGAGCACATACAACAGTGTATGGAAACTTTGATAGGATCTACAATATCTGAACTAAATCTTCTACATTCAATAATAAACTAACGTTGCTGAAGAGGTTGATCACGACGGATAAATGGTTACGGCGGATATGTGATGGGTGGAAATGAGTCGGATTTCTGTATATGTATATATTTATTTAAATGGCACATCTGGTGAATTTCAGTTTGAATACATTTAGAATACTAGGATACTACAAGATATATCTATAAAACCAGGAACTTTGGTTACCTCTCTTTCCAGTTACCACCTGAAGAAGAAACCTTTGTGTGTATTTTATATACATATTTGGCTTATATTGCATTTGAGACTGTGTTAGTAACGGCTCTTCCAATGAATGGACATTTGGAAACATCGCTCCATCTTTCTACAAATGAGCATATTTGAGGCACGGGATGCTCTATCATGTCAGAAAGTGCTAAATGAACCAGTTGAGTCAGAAATTGTGAATGCTTTGCAAGAGTCAAGGTGCCATACTTTGATTTTAGATGAAAGCACAGACATAGTAACAACAGAGATAACTATGGTTTCATGCAGTGCTACGGGCAAAGCCCTTAAAACTACAGTTAGGCGTCTTCCTATGTAGTTATATTAAGCCGCTGTATGTGCGGCACTCTTGCTGCTGTTTATGAGAGGAACTTGCAAGGGATTTCCTATGGCTTTTAGGGTGTATCCTCATCTGAAAAGCGTATTGTGATTGGGTGCCTCTGTCAGCTGCTTGCTTTGCCATCATGCGAGGATATATCAGTGACAGAAGAAAATATCTTTAGGGCAGTGAATACAGTATTACAATCTTTTGGAATACCATGAAAAAACTGCGTTGCATTTGGAGCAGATAATGCATCTGTGATGCTAGGTGTACATAAGCTTGTGAACATCAGGTGGGTGCTTAAAAAGAACTGTTTATATGTTTGAATACTGCTCCATAAATTTTAAGTATTGTAGATGTAGGCTACAATTTATCAAACCATATTGATTAACTACTTAGAACATCAGCAGCTCAAATACTATTTCTGATTTCATTTTCTTTGGATATGATTGTAGATGGCTCAGTCTAAGCAAGTGTATTGACAGACTGCTGCAACAGTGGCCTGCACTAGTAGAATTCTGCAAAGTAAACAAAGGTATATATGATCAATTCATCAATGGCAAAAAGAGGCAAGTCTCAGCCTCTCAGAGCATCTTAACCCTACCAGACTGCCTACTGTAGCCTAAATTGCCTCTTTGAGAAGGACATATACCATTGAAGGTATTCTCTGTTTCAGTTGAAGGTCTTGGGAGTTTAACCAATGACAAAGTCAAAGATCTGCCCTGGTTTTGCAGCTGTCCAACCATTAGTCACAGACTGAAACATTCCCAGCAAAAAAAGTTTCAGAACCCCTGTGCTAGGGTAAGCAGTGTAAGAACAGCTGAATTTCGTGCGATATTGCTTATTATAGAGGCCATTATTGAGAATTATATTGAGAACTTCGAAGTAATATTTCAAATTGCTTTTTTCAAATTGCTTTTTACAAATTTAAAAAAGAAAAATGTCATCAGGCAACTGAGCCATCGTAGTCGATTTGGTTATGAATCAATTTTCAAGAAGAACTTTCTCAGAAAAATTGAAGATTGTTAAACAAGATAGTATACACCACAAATACCCAAACTGACAAAGTAAGGGAAGGGATATACTCGCCACTTCCAAAATTCAAATTATTAAAGGTATCCGTGGTTTATACTGCTGGAACTGTCTTTTGTACAGTACAGAAAAGTCGCTATGGAACAGCACTGGCTACAGTAATCTAGGATGTCTAACAAAGTCAGCACAAAAACACGAGCGTTCCCAAAGTCACTTGTGAGCCACTGTAACACTAAAAACCTTTGGACAAACCCGGATTGATGTTCAACTGGATGAGCAAAAGGATAAGAATACAATACAATACAATACAATACAATACAATACAATACAATACATCACAATGAGCAAGTAAGAAAAAATCGGGAGGTTCCTAAACGCTTGACTGAGTGTGTTGTTTACCTTGGCAAGCAATAACTGGCATTCAGAGGGCACAGTGAAGGCACCGATTCCTCAAATAGAGGTAATTACGCAGAATTACTTTCTCTGATTTCTGACTATGACAGCATGTTAAGCAATCACTTGTCAATAGCAACAGTATTCTCGGGTACCTCTAACAAGATTCAAAATGACTTAATCTCTTCGGTGTCTCAGGTTCTGCTAGATGTAATAAAAGCAGAAGTATAGGAAGCTGTAATGTTAATGGTAGATGAAACAACCGATGTTGGAAACGCAGCTCAGCTGTCTTGTGTTTTAAGACCGTGTTTCCCAAACTTTGATTGGCGAACCAAATGAACACAGGAACACAGGAATAATGAACCCACCATCCAATATTATTCACTATTCAGTATTTTAACTGAAATACTTCTTAACCAATCAAAAAAGCCATGTTTAATTTATTTGTAACTACTCTAAATTATATAAGCATTTAGGCTTTGATCGTTTTACAGCTTGCTAAAATGTGTGCTTTTATCAAATTAATTACTAACATATTGCAACAACGAGGTAGGCGAACCTGGGGGGGGGGGGGCCACTTCTACAAACATTCTCGCACACGACAGCCAACCCAGGTTTTTGAGTTAAGGGCCCCCTTCGCGCGGACAACGGAACTGCAGCCTATCGCAGAGATGCACTTGCAGGAGAGCTCCCATGGGGATTGATGCACTATGTGGGTGCATTGAGATAATGGGTGGTGGGACGGAAACGCACGCCTGTGATTGGGGAAGCGCACACGACAAGTCAAATGTAAGCCTGGCAGAGGGAGGGGCTGGGTAGAGAGTGAGTTTTGGAGCTGTGGGAGAGAACCTGTTGTTTTTTTTGAATTACCGAGATAGAAACGCAGAGACTGTTAGCTTTGTGTGTGTTACCTGCCTGTTTATTAAACCCTTGTATTTATCCTGTGTTCATTATTGTTTATTGCTTGTTTTTGTAAAATAAACCGTGCATTTGAGACAAGAATACTTGCCTGGGTTGCTTCCGTTACCTCCACGTTACAATATCAATTTAAAATTGTGTTGCAATACAATGAATACCGTTTTAATTTTCAATTCAACATCAAACATTGCAAACATACCGACAACAGTCAGTTGTGCATTTTTTTTTCTGTGTTTTGTTTTTTGCAATATGCATTGTAACCAGGTAGAATACATTAATCTCCTTCTCTGAGACAGTGACTGTTTTTTAAGAACGTCTTGCTGTTTAGCTAATTGATCAGCTTTCTTCTGGAAAAAACTTGTGTAATTTCCCAACGCAATCTGGATGCCGTGTTTCAAGATACAGACGGTTTAAGGCTTTGTGAGCCAGTACTTCACAACAAATGACACGAGGATCCTCATCAACAATGTGAGAAAAACCGAAGTTGATAAAAGATGGCAATAGCAAGGTTTTTTTTTTGTTTGTTTCTCTGAGCTGCAAGTATGATTATACATGTTTTCGTTTTGCATCCAAGTAACCGTACATATAATGTCATATTTAAAGCAGAAGACTGGTGATAAAACAACACATTGTTTGCATAATTACTGCTAATGATTTGTATGAAAATTATATTTATTTTGAATATAAGCAAAATAAGTTGTATAGTGAAACAAAATCTTAGCAGTGTGCACTGAACATCATATTTTTTGGATTGTTTGGCGAACCACCAGAAACCTTGCCGTGACCCATATTTGGGTCGCGAACCCCCCTTTGGGAAACATTGTTTTAAGGTATGTGACTGACAGTGGCCTGAAATAACAGTTGTTCTGTGAAAAATTGTTACATTTGCTAAAATAAAAATAATAATAAAAATGCTTTTAAAAAAACAAATTACCATTGGGCTTTTTTTAAAAAATCTAAAAAGCTTAGAGGGAACGCTGGTTCATGTATACCTTTATTGGTTCTGTTTCTTCAACTAAAAGGGCAATTTTATTTTTCATATCTTGGTAGCTGCAATCTGCTTCCTCCATAATCTTTCTTTCTTTGTCCATGTCTTTCTTTGCATTGTTCACCTTCTCTTGCTCAGACTCTATTTTATTCAGGAGATCCTGAACATCTTCTTCCTGTGAATTTAATAGATGGGTGATTAAGACACGTTTCCCATATTAAAATGATTGTTAGAAATATATCGTATAAGTATTACTTCGTAATTAGTGCAGTATTAGAACTGCCATTTAGCTTCTTTGAGCACTAATATGTAATCTGACTGATCTGTTTATTACCAATAACATCCCATATGTTTTTTTATATTTTTTGTAATAAAACATTTGTTTGGCATTCAGTATGCATAGAATTTTTTGTATTACATTTTCTGACTCCACTTGGAGCATGTTGCTAGGTCCCGTATAACAGCCAGTAAAAGTACATTTTATATTCAGTAAACACAATAATGCTACTGAAAAACACAAGCACAAAGACCATATTGAAGTTGCAGGTGGATTGTACTTTCTCAAAACCAATCAGTGCACCAGGGGACCAGTATGGTGGGCAAGATTACATATTTAAAAACAAATAGCAGGCTGTAATCTTTAAATGCACCATTTTTAAATCATTTTCTGAAATATTTTACTGAATAAGGAGATTTCAATGACACCAAGGTGGTGTTATCTTTTCAGTAAGATTGCAAAAGATTCTAGAATTTGCATGCAGCTTACCAGAGTATCGATGTCCATTGACTGGGGTTCCTCTACATTTTCCAGTTCTGATATAGCTAACTCAACTGGAGTTATACTTCCCTAGAAGAAAATTAAAACCTGGTAAGGCTACTGAAATGTTACTACAATTTTATCAGTAAACCAGCAACGATTCATGTCCACCATATTTACACTTAACCTGAAAGTGAACTATAACAAAAAACACAATGATAAACTTTGTAATTCCCAGCTTCAGCATTAACTCTTTGCGGTCCTATGTCGGACCTGGTCCGACATTGCAATTTTCCCTTTCCGGTCCAATGTCGGACCATGTCCGACATCATCAAAAAGACATAAAAAACAGGTCTCTAGTCGTTTTTTCTCCGGAAAAAGTCGAGAAAACCATTCAATGGCCGAGTGAGACCAATAGGAGCGGAGAGAAGCCAAAAAAAAAAAGGGGCGTATCTCATGAATACAGATAGCCCCGGCACCACATAGATAACACGGACATAAACAAACAAGATAGCTGCTTCTGCATCTGGCGCTCAAAGAATATCACAGACAATTGCAGAGCTTTTTTTTAGATGTTATAGTAATAATATAAATGACTTGGATCGCATTATTGAGGAGTTTGGTGATAAAACGAGTGATCAGGAGATGATTTATCGGTATGCACGACTATGAAGAGGTATGTTAAAAATACATCGAACAAGGGGTGGGGCGGGGCTGGAGATGCAGTACTGAGTGTCCTGTTGATAAGCAGTGCCTTTTAAACCTGTTTTACTGTGAAAAAAATACTTTTAAACAGCGCATCTAAAATAAACTGCACGTGTGAAAATAAATGACGCGCCTGATACGCGCTGAATAAATGGACCGCTAAGGGTTAAAGTGCATATAAGGTGGCTTACAGACATACATATTTAATACAATAAACTGTGCGTGTGCATCATGCCTTCAACAGCAACAAAAAAAAATATATATATATATTTTACCTGTTGTTTTTTTCTTTTGGCAATGAGGATCTGCAACTCTTTTTCCATCAGCTTGATGCCATCAATCACAGAATTTGAATGGAGCTGAAATCTTGATAGCTGGGCCTTCTGGTTCTCCAAGTCTGACTCAATGAGACTAAAGCATGTGGAAGAGATTATTATTCCTCTCCTCAAAATAATTTTCTGTATGATGTCTTTAATGAACAGGACACCCTAAACATCTAAGTCACGTGACTGACGGTCTCCTAACGATTCTCAAGTAGTCTGTCCTCAGTTTCACCAATTACTGCTGAACTTTTATCTTCCAAAAAATAGAAGTTAATTTAAAAGCTGGAGTAAATGTTTTGAAAACATGGCAGACAGGGTCTTCAGCTAGACAAAAGCAAGAAATGTCCTAAGTGCATAACGCTACTCAGGAGGTGTGGTTAGAAAGGGAGACTTTATTCCACCTCCATTTGTTTAGTATTTGATTAGTCGCTTATTTAATAGACTTTTATGCGTTTCTTACCCAATTTCTTCTTCCAAATCTGCACCAAGGTACTTTGCCCTGCTGAAGTCATCCGAGTAATAGCGGTTCTTATAGACTTGGTCACCAGCTCCAGTAAAGGCTTCCCGACAGTTTTTAGGTGGTCTTCCTAGCTGCATTACTTTTCGAGCTACATCATTATCCTTCAAGGACAAAAAGTTTAACATTAAAATTAAACTGCAAAAATATTAATATCAAGTCATATTTAACCTCCTATGCTGGTTTGAAAACTCTATGTTGGATATTAAGCCCTTCCTGTTCTCACTCTACATCAGCTTGCTAGGTGCTCTCATCTCCTCTTTTGGCTTCCCCTACCACCTCTACGCTGACGATACTCAGATCTTCCTCTCCTTTCCCTCCGTTGACTCCCACATCTCCTCCCGTACCTCAGAATGTCTCTCAGCTATCTCAACTTGGGTGCATTCACATCACCTTAAACTCTCTGATCTCTACTTTCCTTCTGCTTCTTCTCCCTCCTCTGACCTCTCCATATCGCTCTTTCTCAATCTCCTTCTGCTAAAAACCTCAGTGTTACTCTTGATCCCTCCCTCTGTCATTTTTTATGGATACAGTCATACTTGCCAACATTTGGAAACTGTTCAGCAGTACGCTGATCATATATATTATCATATACATCACACCACCATCATGACCGTAAAAATACATAATGTAAGCGTTCTTACCTTTGTATAAAGCTTTCACTAACCACTGTGCAGAATAAATGCATTTTTTTCTATGGGTAAATATCGAGACTTTCTTCCTATGCATTGGGACGTGGGACATTTGCTAGGAAATCGGGACTGTCCCGACCATATAGGGACTGTTGGCATGTGCGTAAGGTATCAAAAGGCAATAACAAAAACTACCTACGTTACAACTAAAATAATGTTAAAACACACTCATGACAAGTACTTGCATTGTTGCACATAACCTCATTGATACCTGCACAGTGTAACAACAATAAATTGAACATAATACAACATACATATTTTAACAGCTTAATCTGCAGGAGTTAATTGTTAATCTTGGCCTTTTTTCCACTCTGCTCGGCGGGTAAAAGTTCCAGTATTTGGCTATGGGGCTGTTTAAAAAAAGGTACTATGGATTTTAGTGTCCTGTCTTCATTTCTTTTTTCTTTAGTATAGTATGCTCTTCCGATGATAATAAAAAATAACAGTTTGAAATACAGGAACTGAATGATGTTGACGTAGTTCATTTTCACTGGTTAATTTGCCTTGCTACGGTGCATTCAGCACTACTGTTGGATGATAATGACAGGTAAGTGGAATCCGAGCCTGATCCACTTTATATAGTCAAACTTTATGATCCGGCTGCAGTGAAACTAAACTCCATTCCTTTTTTTTTTTTTTTTTTTTTTTTTTTTTTAAATCATGTTAATACAATGTGCTACTGATCTTACGGTTTGAAGTGCTAAGACTGAGATTTTTTTGAAGTCAGTTTGTGTAAAAATGATGCAGCATACATTTATCATTTCAAATGTTTAAAATTTCCAGAAGAAATCATTGTTAATTCAAAATCTTTTAATCAGGGGGGATAATTTATTCCCCCCTGGAATGGCAACTGAAAGTGCACAGCCAGGGAGAAAAAAAAAGCAGAGGCAGGGAAATTGCATGTTGCTCGCTACTCTCACACTACCCCTCTGCCTCACACCCTACACTGGCTACCTATCTCTGCTCGCATTCTTGTTCTTGCCTACATTTCTCTTCGACACACTGCCCCCTCATACCTCCAATCCCTTGTGTAAAGGCATCTGCCAAAAAAAACTAATAATAAAGCATTTTAATTTAGGCTTTACTTTTAAAAAGAAAAGATTGCATTCAGTCTTACTTTGATCAGTAGAATGGTTTCTATTCCCCTCAAGTCAATCAGACAGTTAGCCACCACAGGGTTGGGTATATGCAAGGCTTGATATACAGAAGGGAATTCTGGGTGGAAAACACCTCTATAAAAAAAAAAATAGCCAATTCAGTTTTTTATAAGCAATTCAAACTGAGTGAAACAAAAAGAAAATAAACTGATTTTTTGAGTTTGCAACACGGCCCAAAGGCTACGTACACACACACAGATGAGACGTTTGGTATCGGTGGAAAAACGAGTTGCGGTCGCACTGTGGCATTTGGGGATACAAATTGTCCCATATTGTTTTATTTAAGTTGCAAGACCAAAAATACTATTTTTTTTTTCTTACAACAATTCTTTGATTAAATTGTTTTTTTGCCATGTTCATCACACGGAAATGTCTGATAAACAATGACATCATTAGTTGCGGAGAAATACCATTAGTGCGGTTGTAATACACACACAGTTAGTGCACATTAACTAACCAAACTGAATTAATAACCGCACTCGATACTTGCTCTGAAAAGGATTGACTAGTGCGGTTGTCACTGCCCTTTGTAACCGAACTGTGTGTGTATACAAACTGTAATAAAAGCAAAAGGTGAACTCACAACCGCATTTAGCCTGTGTGTGTACGTAGCCAAAGTGTCTCTAAAAGATACCTGCGTGCATTCAAAAATAGTGAAAACACTCTCTTTATGACTATACCTATGTCAAGGCCACAAACACATTTAGTCTGTAGTGTTTACAGATACCTGCAAACACGAAGGACTTTAAAAAGACGTGTGCTTTGTAAATTCAGTGCCACAAAAGTGTTTTCCTTGGACTATACTCATAAATCGAACTTGACCTACAGAATCATAAAACTACAGCTGTGTACCAAATATACAAGCAGCAGATTTACAAACATACAAGTACGATCTATACTGTGGCTTAGTTATCAATTGTATAATGTATTTGAATAGATTAAGGGTGGCTAACCTTTGCTTTATATCATATGGAGTGCTTGCAAAAGAGGTGACAATAATCTGAGGTCTGTTTCCCTTTGAATAAAATCGAGACATTATCCCCTGGAGGACCTTTTCATCCTTGTAGTTATCACAGCAGAAGGTCTTCATAAAATTTCTTAAGCAACTTTCAACACCGACTGCAAGGCTAGCGTCCTTTAGGTGTATGCATGCCCCTGAAAGATTAAACAACAACAGTATGGACATGTTTTACTTTTCTACTGCAAGTCAGACATTTAAGGATATACAGTAGGCCCCAATTGGACCTAACACTGTTAGAATTTACGTCATCACTCTGAGGCTGTATCGGCAACTCACTCAAACAACAGTAAAACTGTGTTGTGCTACTAAGCCAGTCGGAGCAGAGATTGATGGACACTGACATGACTAAGCACTCTTATGGCAAACACTATACAATAAAAAGTATTTGACAAAAACTTATTTATAAGAGATGATCTTTAAGCTTCACAGTTCTCTCTAAAACTGTATTTAATTACATTTCCTTATATTGCTGGCACATTTGGAAAATAGTGAAGCCCACATAATTCACACCAAATGTTTACTTTCAAATACATTTTTACAAATGTATAGTGCATAGTTTTTTTTGTAGAGCAGTATATATGGCAAATGCCATTTCTGTTGCATGTTTCCTTATGCAGTCTTTACCTATGGGGCCAACTGGTTTCTTTGTAAACCGGCCTTGTTCATGTGCTGTATTTATTGCTTCAAGTAGTTCTGGAATGTGTTCCCCAAATCTCCTGAGACTATTAGATCTGCCGGCCTTCATTTGGTTCAGCCTCTTAACACTTGAATCTAAAGAATACCGTATTCTGTTTTCTTCTTGTCTAAAACGGAAGATTAAAAAAAAAAAAAAAGTTGTAATTAAAAATAAGAGGTTCGCATTTTTTAAAACTTTTTTGTTGCATTGCACCAAAAAGAGTCTATTGAAGAAACTTCAATTTTAATGCTGGTATGTTCAATTTCAATTGTATGGTACTGTGCATGACAGATAGTTGTAAACCCCATTTCCATGATACATGCCGTACAAAATATTTAGTAAATCCATATGTGGTTTCTCAAATTAGGATTAATAAGTAAACAAAGTCTCCCAAAAAAGATTAATTTCAGAGTTAAAATACTGTAGAGAGGAGATATAAAGATACAGTACCTGTGCTAACTGCACAGAGATTTCCTGTCACAGAATGGAGGTAGGACTATTAATGGAGTGTGCAATACCTGAGTTTATCAAGCTCTTCTTTCTCTTTGTAAAGAGACTGTTGCCGTTCCTCAATTCTCTGACTGGTTTCTTTGCCCTCTGCCTTTAACAGTTTCAGGCGTTTCTGCAGTGTAGACATTTCATTTAGTCTTTCCAAATGTTCAGCTTCCAGGTTTTGGGTCACACTGTTGAAATAAAAATGTGTCTTAAAGAGTAAGTAGCTTGGTTCCGAAAAATATAGCATTATACGCCCCTGCGTGTTGCTACAACTGTTTCAATAATGGAAAACAACGTAACTAGATTGTTATTGCTGAGTTACCTGTTTGACAATGTGGGCAATAACCCTTACACTATCAGTGTACTAGAATGGCCATTTTGAAAAGAACTTTGGACGTTATAAGTGTAAAACGTTGTCAGGATGTTAACAATGAAAAGAAAAATTACAGGTATGTTATTTAAACAGTTGTAACAACACCTGGGGTCATGTAGCGCTATACCTGCTACTTACTCTTTAAAATCCACTCACTTCTTGTCATTTAGAAAACACCAACCAGTATTCTCTCTCAACCAAAGAATCACAGATTGATTTTGTCTTAGTTATAAAGCACACAATAGTATGCATCTTCCCTCGAAGCAAACTATAATTCCAGGTTTTATTCACATTTCTTCCCCGGGAGGGCTCCAAAATAAATTCGCACCAATAGGAAATTTGTTTTAAGCAAATTAGTATTTTAAGAAATAATTTACAATTAGCAACTGCTAAATTTTAGAAAATTCGTACTATCAGGAAATGTGTCTAATTCGAGTTTGCTTTAACGAGAATTAACCATACATTGAAATCAATAAGCAAAACTTGCAAAGCTAGACAAGGAATCTCTCAAGGAATATCTCAACCTCTACTTGTATTCCCCATTAATTACACACCCAGGCCTTTTTGGTGTTATTTTCGCACTGTTTAGCGGATCTTGTTTTTATTATTTTTTTTGTTTTGTTTGTTTGGTAGAGCGATAAGGAAACTGGAATTCCCAAACGACTATCATTCTGCATTGTTTCCCAACATTAACAAAATTTTAGATTTAACATAAATTGTTTTATATTAAGTCAAGACAGACTCAATGATATCTGAATCCTCTAGCATTGCAACATCCTCGTCATTAAAAATAAAAGAACACTCACGTAGTTTTGAGCTCCTTAATCCTCTCTTGTAAGAGATCGCGTTCTCTCTCCATTTGCTTTAGCTTGTTCTGGTGGCGACGGTAAGCTGCCTAGAAAAAGAAAAGATTTAGACATAAAAAAAGACCTAAGCAAGTTCAAAGTTCAAGTGAGACAATGGGGTGCTGGAAAGCAATATATTTTTGTGAAAAAATCCAAAGTTTTAGCAAAACAGTTTGCAAAATATGCAACCTCAATGTCTGTGGATTAGCCCTTTTTCCTTATCTTTATTTATGTCACTTGCATCATCTGAGAGAGAGCAATATTTATTATTTTTATTTATTTATTTATTTCTTAGCAGACGCCCTTATCCAGGGCGACTTACAATTGTTACAAGATATCACATTATACATTATACATTATTTCACATTATACAGATATCACATTATTTTTACATACAATTACCCATTTATATAGTTGGGTTTTTACTGGAGCAATCTAGGTAAAGTACCTTGCTCAAGGGTACAACAGCAGTGTCCCCCACTGGGGACTTAACCCACAACCCTCCGGTCAAGAGTCCAGAGCCCTAACCACTACTCCACACTGCTGCCACAATAGCTTAAACCAAAGCTTTAACAGAGTAAGCGTCACGATAGCCTAGTCATTTTTTTGGTGATGTTATTAAATGACCTAATATTTCTTCCAGAACCACTTTTGGGGTACAGTATCTTTGTAAAATGCAAAAGATTTAATTGTGTTACTCTTTCTCAAAATAATCTAATGAATTTGAGAAATGTACTCTCTTGGGTAATGGAAAAACAGCAGCTATTCTCTTTAGGGTCTGCCCAATGTTAAAAATCCCACCGGCGACCTGGCCCTTTAAATCTTTTTACTCGGGCACTGTAAGAGACAGCCCTGAAGTTCGAAAGAGGAGACTTGGGGCTTTAAAACAAAGTCCGATTTGTGTATTTCCAGCATTGGACCCTGCCAATGTTACTGCTGCGCTGTATGACAGACCTACCTCAGTCCAGTGAACAAACATTTTCACACAAAATCTTTACAAAAGAGGAGAAATGGTGACTTTGAAGGTACAATGACCTATTTTCCAATAAATATGCATATATATATATATATCTGTTTTTAACAGTGTTTGTAGCTCAGACGCATGTCAGCTGTTAGGGTTAGGTTGCCATGGTTGTCACACGAATAGCTTTGATGATAGAAAGTATACGTTTGTTAAATCTTAGATTACCCCCAGTAGGAAACATGGTAATAAACCATTTTCTAATCAAGCCACCTCTTAGGAGTGTATTTTACAAAACTGATTATCCCAGGTTATCCTACAATTACCCTGAAAAATAGATGGCTGATGAAAAACAGGGGGCTTGACAGTTACTGTACATTTTCCAATAAAATCCAAAAGGAGGCATATTCCATCTTCTTATTTTTTACCTAATCCACTATGTACCAATAGCTGTACCCAGGGACTAAAACCAGCCTGGGGAACTGGGGCATCAAAATAAGATTATATAAATATAAAATCTATCTTTTATAGCTTTGATTTCAACTGCTGAACAATGATTGCGCTTGAATGGTTCAAGAAAGGTGGAGCAAAAGGGCTAATCACTCAAGAATTGGGGGCATTTATATATACAGGACAATCACATTTTTCAACGAAAATCTGCTGGCACTCAAATGTATAGATCTTTGCCCTGTTGAGATGAAAGGGTTGGATAATGAGATCTTGGGTCAGTAGATTACACTGCCTCATTCTCGGTTTCCCAGCACTTGAAATTCTTCTTAAAATGTAGTTACAAGGCCTCATTTTCTGTTTCCCAGCACTACATATTTCAGCTTTGCATTTCAAAAAGGAGAAATCCTACCAACCTCTTGTCCATTATAAGCTTTGCTCTTCTTCTTTGCAACTTCTTTTAAAGATGTGCACTGCGACTGCAAAACATCAATCTCCTCTTTCATCTTATCCAAACGGTCTTGAGTTTCTAGGATTTTCCTTTCTGCCTTGTGAACCTCATCCTGTTGAAGTGAAAGCAGAGTATAGCCAGTTTCAATTTGAATAATATATATATTTCAGTTTTTAGTGAATTTTAAAGTTAGATTCATTAGATGGTCTTTGCTTTCAGATGGCTGACAACATTTCTGATATTTTATTTGTTTAAAAGGATATTTCTGGCTATTTTGTTTCTCTTTTACATTTACTTCCTAATCAAATTTCTTTTTTAATGTTGCTGTTTTTCCATTAATACATACCTGACATTGTTCAACTTTCACTTTATATTTGTCATTGTTTTCTTCCCTTTCAATCTGTTCCTTCAATTTTTGTTTCTGGATTTCAATGTCCTTTACCTGTTTGGAAAGCCGTACAGTTAGAACACTTGCATTACAAATTAAAAATGTATATGCAAAGTACTTGGCTCCTCTACAGAACAGGCAACTGTGCACACACAAAAAAAACAATTTACAGGACATGTCAGGCAAAGGGCATGGCTTGGTATAAGGTTAAAGGAGCTAAAAACATTGCCCTTATAACAAGTGTCCATGCAGTTTAAATCAAACAAAAGAATAAGGCACTAATCAAACTAAATACAGACGTGCTCAAATTTGTTGGTACCCTTACAGCTCATTGAAATAATGCTTCATTCCTCCTGAAAAGTGATGAAAGTAAAAGCTACTTTATCATGTATACTTGCATGCCTTTGGTATGTCATAGAATAAAGCAAAGAAGCTGTGAAAAGAGATGAATTATTGCTTATTCTACAAAGATATTCTAAAATGGCCTGGACACATTTGTTGGTACCCCTTAGAAAAGATAATAAATAATTGGATTATAGTGATATTTCAAACTAATTAGTTTCTTTAATTAGTATCACATATGTCTCCAATCTTGTAATCAGTCATTCAGCCTATTTAAATGGAGAAAAGTAGTCACTGTGCTGTTTGGTATCATTGTGTGCACCACAATGAACATGGACCAGAGAAAGCAAAGGAGAGAGTTGTCTGAGGAGATCAGAAAGAAAATAATAGACAAGCATGGTAAAGGTAAAGGCTACAAGACCATCTCCAAGCAGCTTGATGTTCCTGTGACAACAGTTGCAAATATTATTAAAAAGTTTAAGGTCCATGGAACTGTAGCCAACCTCCCTGGGCGCGGCCGCAAGAGGAAAATCGACCCCAGAGTGAACAGAAGGATAGTGCGAATGGTAGAAAAAGAACCAAGGATAACTGCCAAAGAGATACAAGCTGAACTCCAAGGTGAAGGTACGTCAGTTTCTGATCGCACCATCCGTCGCTTTTTGAGCAAAAGTGGGCTCCATGGAAGAAGACCCAGGAGGACTCCACTTTTGAAAGAAAAACATAAAAAAGCCAGACTGGAATTTGCTAAAATGCATATTGACAAGCCACAATCATTCTGGGAGAATGTCCTTTGGACAGATGAGTCAAAACTGGAGCTTTTTGGCAAGTCACATCAGCTCTATGTTCACAGACAAGAAAATGAAAAAAGAAAAGAACACCATACCTACAGTGAAACATGGAGGAGGCTCGGTTATGTTTTGGGGCTGCTTTGCTGCGCCTGGCACAGGGTGCCTTGAATCTGTGCAGGGCACAATGAAATCTCAAGACTATCAAGGCATTCTGGAGCGAAACGTATTGCCCAGTGTCAGAAAGCTCCGTCTCAGTCGCAGGTCATGGGTCCTCCAACAGGATAATGACCCAAAACACACAGCTAAAAGCACCCAAGAATGGATAAGAACAAAACATTGGACTATTCTGAAGTGGCCTTCTATGAGTCCTGATCTGAATCCTATCGAACATCTATGGAAAGAGCTGAAACTTGCAGTCTGGAGAAGGCACCCATCAGTGGGCCAAACTACCTGTTAACAGGTCTCATTGAGAGCTACAGAAAACGTTTGATTGCAGTGATTGCCTCTAAAGGTTGTGCAACAAAATATTAGGTTAGCGGTCCCATCATTTTTGTCCATGCCATTTTCATTTGTTTTATTATTTACAATATTATGTTGAATAAAAAATCAAAAGTCTGATTTCTATTAAATATGGAATAAACAATGGTGGATGCCAATTACTTTTGTCAGTTTCAAGTTATTTCAGAGAAAATTGTGCATTCTTCGTTTTTTGTCGAGGGGTACCAACAAATTTGAGCACGTCTGTATATGATGGGCTTCTAAATGTGCCAAGAAAAGGAATTTCCTACCTGTTTCTAAGCAGCAAAAATCTACACAATACTACACTGCTTTGTGGTAATTTAGTGGTGAATTAAGAACTGAGAGGATGTGTGTTTAGAGAAAATATGAGTTGATTCAAAATCTGAAAGTATTTTCTATACAGTGTGTGTGCAAACTCTAAAAGGGTTGCTACATTCAAGACTGATCAAAGCCAGCTGAACGAAAACTAAAGGGTCCTTCCATCTGTTTGCTCTGTGCTGTTGCTGCAATTCTTACATTGTATCTATGCTTTGTTAATTTCTCATCTGCTCTTAATTGAATTAAGCATATTCATTATATTTTACACTGCTATTTTACAGTGCTTTTACTAGGCGAGCCCCTGGGGACTCTATAGTTTTTTATTCTATAAAACATACGTACCAGAACCCAAGCCATCTGATGTTTCAGGACTTCGACATTCTTTTGCATTTCCTCCAGTGAAGACAAATTTTCATAACGTTCCTTTTTTTGCAAATAAATTTGCTTTAGATCTTTCAGACTCTGAAAAAAATAAATAACACTGCATCACAGCTGCATCCTGAAATGCTAGTTATAAACTCATCAACACATGAGTAATCCTTGTTCTTAGTTCTGCATGACAGAATAAGGCTTCTTGTTTCATATGCTGTATATACATTGGCAACAGCTTTCCTCAGACAGACTCTAGTAATCCAGAGGTCCTCACTTAAAGGGCATACACATTGGAGGAGTTTTCAGGAGTGTTTTTTTTTTTAAGCTCGAGACATTATTCGAGAAAAATGTCTCATGTAAAATACTTTTTGGGGTTTCCATTCGCTCAGTTTATTTTACTGGAGCAAACCGGGCTTTTCACCCAACGTCATGCAAATGAAAGGTGGAGGTTGGTATGTAAATTAGCTATGCATAAAGTACTCATGCTGTTTTTGAAGATTAGTAGTGAAATTTAATGAAAATGTGGTTTCCATGTGAGGAGAACTGGTACACGAGTGAATCTGAGCTGCAGTAATAAAATACCTTGTGCCTGGTTGGTTAATAATGTGTTTTACTGCTCTTGACCAAATTGTTTTTCAAATGTCAGGTGGGTTGGCATGTCGTTAGTACTGAATCCGGTTTCAACTCATTTATCTGCCGACACATTCATAAAAATTAACCGGGAGGTATAAAATGAAACTGACCAACACAGGTACTGCAGATCACCATGGCTGAAAACCGACGGAGACATAGGATTCTAAAGCTCTGTGCCACACATCTTCCACGTATGCTCCCAAGGCTGTCTGGATTGGGAACAGTGGATGTTTTCCCTGTTTCGGGATCTTGAACCTCCAAACATCCTCTACCAGCAAATTCTTATGCCTTGTTATCTAATGCCAATGGCTAGCAAAAGGACGGTTTGGACACATACTCGTCCATCTTGCTGGTGGGAAGAGGTTGTGCTGCATCACTCTTTCAGATCTGCAGTGGATAGAGTCATTTCGCGTCACCAGGGCAACATTCAGCATTATAGTGGAATTGGTAAAGGAAGATATGCAGCCAAAAAGGAATTACGTACTGCCTCCTGTGCCAATGGAAAAAATGGTGGCGATTGCTCTGTATAGGCTGGCATCCTCAGCTACATACACAGTTAGGGTTACTCAGCTGAGTACAGGGTAGTTGGCAATGTGTTTGGGGTGCATAAAACCACAGTTCATCGCTGTATTTACAAGTTTGTCAACTCCCTTGTACAGAGGCACTGCAACACGTACATAGCTATGCCAGATGTAACGGAAGAAAAAACGCATTGCTCTGCAGGACCGTCCTGCTTCTCCCAAACAGCACCTCCTTGCTTATCCCTAGCTTGTGGGACTGTGCGCTCTATTTCTCTTTCTGAGAGGACATCAACCACTTGTTGGTACACATGCTTGTTACGCTGTTTCGGGCGTTCGAGCTGGCTCAACACATTCAAGTCACTAATTATACTTATTAATGCCCAGGTTTCCTCCTTGCTCCAGCAATTTTGAGTGGAGGGCAGACACTCGTTGTCTTTGGACATAGCTGGGATAAAAAGTAAGGGAATTCAGTTACAGACATTTAGTAAGCAGCTCACTTGCTCTTCGTGTTTAACTTTAGCGTAGTTTTTACAGCAAGGGTATTCTCAAACAGCTGCTCTAATACTGTAACAAGGGCATAACGCAGTTCATTGCAAGTGGTTTTATATAGAACTGTAAACCCACAAGAGAGATATACAACATGACAGGCCAGACACAGCAAAAAACAATAATAAAAAAAAGCCGCCCTCATTATCATTAAGGTGAACTACACCACTGCTAACCAAAAAAACACCATTCAGTCACTACTTTCCGCCATCTTGGAATCCACAATAACAACTGATCTGCTCACTTGTAATATTTATAGTGATGTCACTTAAGGATAAACAGGCTCATTAACATTTACATGTGAAATGCGGGTTTCCATGCTAAACTGGCAGTGGATTTTCCTGTGTGTTTCGTCATTTACACGAGTAAATGAAATTTACCCTATCCCTCTCTTTGGCCGTTTTATTCAGCCAGAAAACCTGATTTACACAAGTAATTCTCCCAAACGTGTATGTGCATCGCCATTTCACATGTAAATTGCAAATTGCCCCGCATGGAAACCCCGTAATTGTTGGGGCCCACAGAAAACAACCATAACTCCCTTTAAATCACCTAATAAAAATTATTTAAAATTGCTCCTTGCCTTCAACCCAGTACTAATACTGGGTCTGTGGCTTGTGTTAAGAAATAATCAACAGAAAAGTTAGTCCACACCTCAGTTTACCTGATGCTGTATTGATTGGAGATGATTAAATTGACATTAAATCAATTTGTTAAAATAAAAGCTACTATGTCAAACTAGGGGGGTTGCAAACTAAATAGAAATGTAACCATTACCGAATGGGTGTTTACCTAAAAGACCCGAATCCTGAATACTGTATACAAAAGCTGTTCTTTGAGGTTGTGGCACAGTCGTGACCCTGCCCCCGAGGGATCAAAAGGACTGTGCACACAGATCTCAGTGTCATTTTTCCTTCAAGCCTGCTGCAATCACGGATGCAGTGACCTTGAAGGTTAATGGTTACATTTCTATTTCAGGGAACCGGGGTTATGATAATAACCTTATGTTCCCTTTCAAGTACGAAATGTAACCATTACCGAATGGGTGAGTATACCAAAGCCGTCGCAAGGGCAAGATTGCAGAACGACCAGAATGCTACAAGGAAGGAACCCCAGTAACAAGTAGCTAGGGTGAAAAAATTGAGGGATAAACTCACCTCTATTCTTGTGCTGTAAGGGTCGACTGGGAAGCCACCCTTAACACTAGTTCCTAAACCAGGGTTTTGAGGATCCAAGACATTCAGCCTGTAGGACCTAGTAAAGGTATGGAGTGTATCCCACACCGCCGCATTGCATATGTCCTTGACAGATGCACCCTGGAAGCCCACAAAGTTGCAAGGGCCCTGGTTGAATGGGCCATGAACTTTTCTGGAGGGGGCAAGTTCATAGGCAGTCTTGACCATGTCTGCTATCCACTTGGACAGCCGCTACTTAGACAGGGCTTGACCACGGGACTTTGCCCCATAGCAGACAAAAAAACTGTTCAGACCGCCTCCAACTTTCTGTCCTGTCAACATAATACACTCCTTGTCAGATTGGAAAGGAGGTGGATGGAAGGCCTCCAATTCCACACTGGTTAACATGGAAACCCAAGATAGTCTTTGGCAAGAAGGCAGGATTGGTACGGAGCGTGACATTTGTCCAGACTTTCGCAAGAATGCCTACATCTCACTCACCCTCTTTGCGGAGGTGATAGCAAGCAAAAAAGCTGCTTCTAAAGTTAGCAATTTCAGCTCAGCTGAATGCAGGAGTTCAAATGGAGGCTTCATGAGTGCATTAAGCACCATGTTTAGCCTCCAGCGAGGAACACTGTCCTTCACAGGCGGACAAAGCCGCCAAGCTCCTTTCAAAAATTGCCCCACCAGGAAGTGAGCTGCTGGGGAGTCAATCTTGACATTGCAAGCTGAAAAAGCTACCAGATAAGACCTTACATGTGGAGGGGGATTCCCCCTCATAAAAATGTCCTGCAAAATTGCAGTATAACTGCCATTGGAAAAGCCGTCGAACCCATGAGGCGGACACCACGTCTGAAAGACGCCCCTCTTGTACCTGTACAGGGAATGCGTGGACGGTGCCCTGGCATTCTGTAGGGTGTCAATAACCCTATTAGAAAGTCCCAGACGACTCAAGCAGTCGTTCACGGGCCAGACCCAGACCAAGAGCTGCAGACTCAATGGGTCGGGCTCCCATAAGGTCCCCCATGCCTGGCTAAAAAGGTTGCGGTGCGATGGCATTCTCCACGGCTGGCTGGTCAGGAGCTGCACAAGGGAAAACTAGATTCTCCTGGGCCAGTATGGGGCTACTAAGAGCAACTTGGCCCGGTCCTGCCTGATTTTCTTCAGGCACAGCAGGAGCAACGTGAGCAGTGGGAAGGTATATAACAACTGGTGTGCCAAGGCATCTATTACCAGCGGTACACCGCCTCCTTTTATGGAGAACCAGAGGGGACAGTGGGTTGATTCCTAGACAGCAAATAGGTTTATCTCTGCTCTCCCGAACCTCTCCCAGATGAGGCTCACTACCTCAGTGTGAAGCCTTTATTCTGAGCTGCTGGTAACTCCCCTTGATAAGGCGGTCTGTAGCCCATTTCATCACCCTGGGCAGATGAACTGCCCGAAGTGAGAAGAGGTTCTTGTGTGCCCATAGTAAAAAGCTTGTGAGCCATTCAATTGAGCCTGGCCGACTACAGGCCGCTCTGGTGGTTGCAGACAAGCATATGTCTCCCTTAAACATCCTGCAAAAATTTCTGCAACGCCAGGTAAACTGCCTGCAGCTCTAAATGTGGAGACCCTTCCATGTGGGGTTCCCCACACACCTTGAACGCCTCAGCCATTGCACACAGAGCCCTAGCCCAGGCTGGACGCGTCCATGGTGACGACTGCATAGCGCTACACCTAGGCATAGATGGGCCGGTTGTTTCGACCAGGAGAGTGCCCTTAGATAGAGGTGGGACACTGTCAATAGGCAGTTGCGGTTAAACGCAGACTGGAAGACCCTGCGATTGAATCAGGCCTGCAGGGGGTGCATATGCAGGAGACCCAATGGAGAAATCTGGGAAGCTGCTGCCATCAGACCCAGAAGTTTCTGGAACGTCATAACCGTTAGTGCTCTGTTGAGCTGAAAGAGTTCCAAACAGGTGGCTATTCTCTGCCAACATGGACCCGGAGTCCAAGCACACCCCAAGATAGGAGGTTGTCTGGAAAGGTGTGAGCTGGCTCTTCACATGATTCACCGTTAGGCCCAACTGCTTAAGGCGGCAGATGACAAGTTCCGTGTGGGCCTCTGCCTGAGTTGAAGACTAGGCACAATTAGCCAGTCATCCAGATAGTTGAGTACTCTGATGCCTTTGAGTCTCAATGGGGCCAAAATAGCTTTCATGCACTTCGAGAAGGCACATGGAGATGAAGAGAGGCCAAATGGCAAGACACGGAACTCGTACGTGGTTCCCTGAAAGGCGAACTGCAGGTAATTCCTGTGTGCTGGTTTTATGGGAATGTGGAATGGGCACTAGGGGTCCACCGTGGTGAACCAGTTGCCTGGTCTGATTGACTGCAACCACCGCTGCATGTCAACATTTTGAACCGCCTTAGGCTCAGATACAGGTCGAGTAACGGTCTGAGGCTATGTGACAGAAATACGATGAGTTTTGGTTGTAAATCTCCCTCCCGACCTCTGAGGGCGCTAAGCAGCAAAAGGAGAAGTCTATGGACGGGCTGGCCTGACAGTTCTTTCCCCAGGCCGGAAAGTCGGTCAGTCTGGAAGAAGGCGAGACTCCGTTGCAGGAACGTATTGACCCGGAAAGGAAACGACGTAGCAGCTGCAGATAGTAGAGACAGCTGCACTCGTTTACCAAGAGGTAATGCGTGACAGGATAAAGGGGACAGAGAATCGCAAATCTTTTCCTTCGCTTGGTTCGAGATACAAGGAACTGGAAGGACCGGGAGAAACCCTAAAAACTAAAAAAAGATTTGTGATTGTTTTTGTTTGTTTGTTGCTGTTAGTAATTGTCTTTTGTTTTGTAAATCACTAGACAGCGAACACATATCCGGAGCTGTCGCCTTGGGCCAGCACTGCCTGGAACAACACTATACCACAGTCACTGTATAATTGTTATCACCCACCACGAGCACTACTGCACGCACCCAGGACTGGTGACTGTGTTAGTATATTGTGGGGCGGATATTTCGTGTTTATTATTTGATACTGTAACCCTGTTGTTATTTACTCCATGCACTACACATTGCTGTGTATTGCCGGGGATTATTATTTGGTCACCAGACCTGGATACAATTAAAAACTTTTCCAAACTGGATCATAACTCTCTGTGTTTCATTACTGTACTGCATTACCCCTGCACCTGCACATACCACTTTGCCACAGACCACCATCCCGCTTGGGCACTAGGAAGTACCTGGAGTAGAACCCTTCCTCCAACTTGAGGGGGTCTGTCATGCAAATCACCCATTTATGCAGCAGAGCCGTCACCTCCTGAGACACCGCAGCGGCATCTTGTGGGTCTGTGACTAATGTTGTCGTCACGCCCCGAAAGGGAGGGGGTCCTGCTTGAATCGTAGTGAATAGCAGGTCTGAACGGTAGTAAGCACCCAGATGTCTGTGGTGCGCTGATGCCAACAGTCCAGATGGCTCCCTGAGAAGGGGCCCTGTGCCTGTGGCTGCAAACTCAAAAGGCTCCTCTGCGGGGGAGGGGAAGGAGAGGCAAAGCTCGAGGAGGACGAGGAAGACCCTGCCTGGACTACTTTCACAGATTGGCCTTGCATGTCTCACAGGAATAGAACCCAGGCATGATGCCAGTGGCAAGCAATGCAATGTACAGTATAAGGTTGAACAGCTGTTGCCTCAATCGAGACCCGAGCGGGACCGGTTTGGTGACCTCGACACCTGGTCGACAACGGGTCAGTAATGGTTGGGAACCGGTTCAGTACTGGCTCGGAAACTGGTCAACACCAGGTCAGTTCAGTACCGTTTCGTTGACTTTAGCTTTGGCAAAACCACTCAGTCAGTACCAACACGAGACTGAGGAAGGCCTGCTTGTCAGAAAAAACTAACAGCCTTCGCAATGGTGATGCTGATAGCTGTTCACCAAAGGGACATCAAGATACTGTGGTTGTAATACAACCAACAAAAAAGCCAAAGCAAGTATGTGTGTCCTGAGCAGCGCTGCTAAGCCCAGAAGCTTCTCTTCCTGTACGTGCGTCAAGCACCACACTACAGACAGGCCTGTGCGCAATAACTGTAAAACAGAAATAAAACTGAGAAAAAAATGTTCCCCGTTTAAAAAGAAAAAAAAAAAAACACCTCGTATTGGCAAAAGCAACAAAAAAAAAAGAGAAAAATAATAAGCTCCAGCCGAAGCTATGCAGCCTGGGGGAAGAGCACAAAGTCAGCCGACTTATGATGCTGGATTTCTAAGAAGGAGCGACTCAAGCCGCTGGCTTCAAGTGGGGTAAAAGGCCACAGCGGGAAGTAACCAGCAACAGGCTGTAGTGCATACAAATACATGAAAATAGAAAAACTATTTCAGCGATTCTCTTAATATCACATAAAAAATGTGTAAAAACACAAAATATGCTAAATACATACAGATATAAGCAACAATAGTACTTATCTGAACAAGGCTCTCTCTGTCAGGTCAGTCTTGATAGGAAAAATGAGGATGAGATCTGTGAGCGCAGTCCTTCTGATCCCTCAAGGACGGGGTCACGACTGCGCCACAGGCTCAAAGAGCAGCTTTGGTATACAATATTTGGGATTTGGGTCTTTAGGAGGTAAACACCCATTTGGTTGCATTTCGTACTTCAAAAGGGAACAAAGTGTATACTGTAGTTTACATTGAGACAGCAGTGTACACCTGGGGCTGCATGTGGCCCATGTACCATATTATGAGGATCACTTGAGTAATCCATAAGGTTAAGATCAGGCTGCTATTGTCTTAAAACATTTGAATTTAGGTTGCAGGTTATAGTACCATATAAGATCTTTCCACTTTGAATACAGACATACAGACGTGCTCAAATTTGTTGGTACCCTTACAGCTCATTGAAATAATGCTTCATTCCTCCTGAAAAGTGATGAAATTAAAAGCTATTTTATCATGTATACTTGCATGCCTTTGGTATGTCATAGAATAAAGCAAAGAAGCTGTGAAGAGAGATGAATTATTGCTTATTCTACAAAGATATTCTAAAATGGCCTGGACACATTTGTTGGTACCCCTTAGAAAAGATAATAAATAATTGGATTATAGTGATATTTCAAACTAATTAGTTTCTTTAATTAGTAGCACACATGTCTCCAATCTTGTAATCAGTCATTCAGCCTATTTAAATGGAGAAAAGTAGTCACTGTGCTGTTTGGTATCATTGTGTGCACCACAATGAACATGGACCAGAGAAAGCAAAGGAGAGAGTTGTCTGAGGAGATCAAAAAGAAAATAATAGACAAGCAAGGTAAAGGTAAAGGCTACAAGACCATCTCCAAGCAGCTTGATGTTGCTGTGACAACAGTTGCAAATTTTATTAAGAAGTTTAAGGTCCATGGAACTGTAGCCAACCTCCCTGGGCGCGGCCGCAAGAGGAAAATCGACCCCAGGGTGAACAGAAGGATAGTGCGAATGGTAGAAAAAGAACCAAGGATAACTGCCAAAGAGATACAAGCTGAACTCCAAGGTGAAGGTACGTCAGTTTCTGATCGCACCATCCGTCGCTTTTTGAGCGAAAGTGGGCTCCATGGAAGAAGACCCAGGAGGACTCCACTTTTGAAAGAAAAACATAAAAAAGCCAGACTGGAATTTGCTAAAATGCATATTGACAAGCCACAATCATTCTGGGAGAATGTCCTTTGGACAGATGAGTCAAAACTGGAGCTTTTTGGCAAGTCACATCAGCTCTATGTTCACAGACGAGAAAATGAAGCTTTCAAAGAAAAGAACACCATACCTACAGTGGAACATGGAGGAGGCTCGGTTATGTTATGGGGCTGCTTTGCTGCGCCTGGCACAGGGTGTCTTGAATCTGTGCAGGGCACAATGAAATCTCAAGACTATCAAGGCATTCTGGAGCGAAACGTATTGCCCAGTGTCAGAAAGCTCTGTCTCAGTCGCAGGTCATGGGTCCTCCAACAGGATAATGACCCAAAACACACAGCTAAAAGCACCCAAGAATGGATAAGAACAAAACATTGGACTATTCTGAAGTGGCCTTCTATGAGTCCTGATCTGAATCCTATTGAACATCTATGGAAAGAGCTGAAACTTGCAGTCTGGAGAAGGCACCCATCAAACCTGAGACAGCTGGAGCAGTTTGCTCAGAAAGAGTGGGCCAAACTACCTGTTAACAGGTGCAGAAGTCTCATTGAGAGCTACAGAAAACGTTTGATTGCAGTGATTGCCTCTAAAGGTTGTGCAACAAAATATTAGATTAGCGGTCCCATCATTTTTGTCCATGCCATTTTCATTTGTTTTATTATTTACAATATTATGTTGAATAAAAAATCAAAAGCAAAGTCTGATTTCTATTAAATATGGAATAAACAATGGTGGATGCCAATTACTTTTGTCAGTTTCAAGTTATTTCAGAGAAAATTGTGCATTCTTCGTTTTTTGTGGAGGGGTACCAACAAATTTGAGCACGCCTGTATACTGCAAATCATTATTATCACTATTATTACATGTATCTTTTCACACTTCATATTCAAACTAATGGTATATAATGTTTATGTAAATAGCTGTTACCTCTTCTTGTGTTTCTATTTGGTCACGTGTTATTGCTTTAGTTTGCTTGATGTGAATGTAATCCCCCTTCATCTGTTCCAGTAAAGTTGCCTTCATGAAAAACTAGACAGTACGACAGACAAATCGATCAACATCTATGATACAGTATATACATTTACACTTCATTACAGTATTTAGGGACAGACCAAATCAAAGTTAGCATTTAGTGAACAGGGACATGAAAGCATTCGCGGTAATAAAACAAGAAAAATTCCAAGCAAAATCTCACGGAACCAAAGCAAGCCCTTTTCACCCTTCAAAAAGCCGCTCTTGTTATTATTATTATTATTATTATTATTATTATTATTATTATTATTACTACAAGTAGTAGTAGTTGTTGTATGTAATAGCATTCACTGATATTCAAAAGAAACAGTAGTACAACACAGATTTTTATTTAATTTTTTTCCTGCCTTTTCGCTTGTTACCGCCCCTTCAAAAGGTCACAAATACCGGCTGGGGATTGGTCAACAGCTGTTTTCATGTTGCTTTCGGCAGTCCTTCCTACTCCTGCAAAACTTCTCTCCACCCCTTTCGCGGATTGGAAATGGCTAGTTTTTGTTTCGTGATAAAGAAAATGCGATATGGAAACTAGCGATATTATCGCAAAAACACTCTTTCGCAAGAGCGGTCGGGGATTGATTTGGTCCGGCCTGTAGTCTGTTAATAATTTTGATAATGTTTTCATGTTTCAAACATTGGAACGGCCTCAAGATCACAGCCACACTCCATCACCAAAAATACTAAATTAGAGCTACCAGTGTCAGAAAAAGTAAATCACCAGGGCCTACATCCACAGTATGTACATATAAAAATATAAAAAAGTGTGACATCCATGTGGATGAATGGACAAGGTCAATATATATCCATGATCTGATACAGTGTCACAAATTTTGACAGGTTTTTAAGAATGAGAAAAACAATAACTCACCTTATATTTATCTGCTTCACTTTTAGAATGTAAAAATTGTTTGCTCATCTCTTGGTTTAAAATGGAGACTGGATTATCCACCTATAAAATATAAAAATGTCGACTTTGTTAAACTGATACTGAAACACATAGGGCTATAGTTTCAAAGCATTTACTGCAGTCTTTAATTACAGTAACTCCTATTTTTTGTATGAAGAAAAACACACCAAACAAGTAGACACTATAATACAAAAGTCTCCTAAGCACCCTCAAGTTGTTTGTTTCTCATTTGGTAACATTAATATACATTTTTCTCTGTTAAATAAATAGCGAATTCATTAAATACTGATGTAAACGCTTTGAAAATATGGCCCATATTATGTAACATAAAGGCATTTCTAGAGCTCTGCACGGATATATACAGTCAATCCTTGCTGTTTAATCATGATTTTCACATTAAGTACTGTATTTGATTCTACCACCTATATAGCATCACAAAATACTAGTGTTTGGGAGCACAATGTGTGTTACGAGTGGCAGCTTGGGGGAAGAATAACATATTTATATATATATATATATATATATATATATATATATATATATATATATATATATATATATATATATATATATATATATATTGACTTTTTTACAAGGTGAGGCAAAGTACTGTAATAACGTTGATTAATGAAGTAGATATCAGCCTAATAAGGAATAATACACTCCGGTAGCCCGCAGTTTAGCGAACCCAGCTCATTATTCCAATGCTAAATGGCTAGTGGAAGTGGCTTGTAAACTGCAGTTTAGCAACCCAGTTTATGCAAATTTTAACAATTCTAGCAATCGTGTAATTTTGAATATTATTAGGTAATTTTAGGTGGGGGGGCAGGGAGGTGGGGGGGTTGTCCCCGATAGACACTGTAACTTACTATACATAAGTGCCTTGGTGATTTTTCATGGCTGGCTACGGCCCTGAATACAGAATGCTTTATCTACATGATTGCGCAGATATAGTTTCTTCTCAAAAAGATCAAATAAGGAGCCTTTATTTAAAAATAAACAAACAAATAAATAAATAAATACAGTATTGTGAGCAGTGTTAATGAAATAGATTAAGAAAGAAAAAGCATGCACTCCAAAATGAGTAGGTACACAATTACGTAAGTATGAGAAAAACATTACACTTACAAAACACTGACCTATTTTGTTTTGGGTTAAATAAAAATATATTTGTGCTTCCTCCTTTGAATGAAATATTTCCTTGGCAAAATCCATTTGCTCCTGCTTTGGTAAAGAAATTTCACACAAGGCTCCTTTGCTAGATGCCATGTTTTAAAACAACAGCGGAATACGGCAATAGATGTCGCAAAGAATCACACAGCATGCAGTGCATTTAACATTAATAACTGTGTTCAAACCGAGACGTTTTATTATTACTATTATTATTACCATTATTATTTCGATGTTTCCAGTACTTAAAAAGGATACACAAGTCTACACATCCAAAGGGTCTATATAGTATTTAAATATGTATCATGCACTTAAAACATTAATATATGTGGGGTTTTTTGTGTTTTTTTAATCATTACCCAAACAAGATCCAGGTGTCCGGGTATTTTTCAAGGTAAGTACCTGGTTCCGGATTTTCTACCCTTGCCGACCTCTAATATATACAGTTGTAGTCAAAAGTTTACATACCCCAATGGAAATTAATAAATTTCCAGAAATTTCTCAAACCAAAAAATTTAGGAAAAATCTTGTGGCTACGAAAAAAAGTTACAAGAAATAGATGTCTACAATTTTTTTGCAAAACTCCAAAAATGCTAATTCAAAAGTATTTTACCCTTTGATGCTAGGATAGTATTGTCTACAAGGTGCTAGAAATTTCAATATGATAATGCAGAATCTAATTCTGGAAAAGTCTAGAAAATGCTGGATTGTAGGTGAACATTCTTAGAGAGTATAAACATAAGAGTATTAGGCATAGGATGATTGCTGTCATTACCAATAAGTCAATATGTGAAAAAGTAAAGAGCTATCTGAAGACCTTAGGCAGAAAATTACTTATTGTCATAAAGCTGGAGAAGGATACAAGATTTCCAAGCATTCAATTATCAAGAAGTACAAGACTCGGGCTCCCGAGTGGCGCATCCGGTAAAGGCGCTCCGCGTGGAGTGGGTCGGCCAGGGTGTCCTTGTCTCACCGCGCACCAGCGACCCCAGTAGACTGGCAAGGCACCTGCAGGCTTGCCTGTAAGCTGCCCGAGAGCTGCGTTGTCCTCCGATGCTGTAGCTCTTGGGTGGCTGCATGGTGAGTCCGCAGTGTTAAAAAAAGCGGTTGGCTGACGGCGCACGCTTCAGAGGACAGCATGTGTTCGTCTTTGCCCTCCCGAGTCAGCGCAGGGGTGGTAGCGGTGAGCTGAGCTTCAAATAATAATTGGCCATTCCAAATTGGGAGAAAATAATAAAAACAATTGGCAACAACTAAATTTATAAAAAAAAAAAGTTTGCAAAACGGCATTTCTGGTCAAAGGTTTTGTGGAGTGATAAAACAAAAATCGAACTATTTGGTCATGTTGATAGGTGATGAGGTGTACAAAGAAAAGTAGACCATACCTACTGTCAAGCACGGAGGTGGTAATAAACGTCTATGGGGATGTTTTTCCTCTAATGGCACAGGAGATTTAGTTCCAATAAACGGTAAAATGGGCAGCAGTGTGGAGTAGTGGTTAGGGCTCTGGACTCTTGACCGGAGGGTCATGGGTTCAATCCCCGGTGGGGACACTGCTGCTGTACCCTTGAGCAAGGTACTTTACCTAGATTGCTCCAGTAAAAACCCAACTGTATAAATGGGTAATTGTATGTAAAAATAATGTGATATCTTGTAAGTCGCCCTGGATAAGGGCGTCTGCTAATAAATAAATTATAATTATATAAAATGGATTCCATAGGATACCAAAAGGTATTGGCCAATCATCTGAAACCCTCCACTACAAAACCTGATTTAAAGCGCAATTGGACATTCCAACAAAACAATGATCCAAAGCACACATAAGAATGGGTAAAGAAGAATAAAATCAAGGTTCTGGAATGGCCTAGTCAAAGTCCCGATCTAAATCCGATGGTATGAGTTGAAGAAGGCTGTGCACAAGAGAAGTCCTCGGAATTTGAATGAACTGGAACAATTTTGCGTTGAAGAATGGTCAAAAATCACTAAAGAATCATGCCAAAAGCTCATTGACAAATATCCTAATTGTTTAAAATAGGTTATTATTGCTAAAGGTGCCTAGCTATTAATTTAAATTTTCCTTGTCAGGGTATGTATACCTTTTAATTAGAATTTTTGGAGTTTTGCAAAGAAATTGCTGAAATAAATATTTATAGACATCTATTTCTTGTAACTTCTTTTCTCATCCACAAAAGCAAAACTTTTGCTACAAAAGATTTTTCTTCTAATTATTTGTTTGAGAAATTTCTAGAAATTATAAATTTCCAGTGGGTAATATATATATATATATATATATATATATATATATATATATATATATATCTATATATATATAACACATACAGTACAGTACAGTACATTGACAAGAAGCAGTAAATGATCAGTCTGCACACACAGACACGCCCTCAATGTTACCTGTATATTGAAATGGTCCAGTATTGCAGTGAGCTCCTCTTTTTTAGTTGAAACAACTTGCCCTGCAACGGAAAATATTGGCAGTTTGTACAAGTTAATAATAACAACAACATTTGAATTTGTAGAGTTTTGGCATGCATTTTAAAAAACAACAAAGTTAAAGTTAAAAAAAATATTTGGAACGAATATCAAATTCCACAAACAATACATACTTCTGATTGCAACAGGTCGCCAACATTTCTGGAGCAAAATAGGTTTCATGGGTGTAATTCGGCAACTATTCTGGTCGCAAATATTTATGGCTTTACAGTATGTGACATTGAACTTTATTAGACAAATATTATACATAATCTGTATAAAATGAATGGAAATGTATACATAAATTAGTGCAGGGCAAAACATCAGAATATTCGAACAAATATTTTTTGACATGTATTCGGATACAAAAATCAGGTGCTCGTATTCGCTACAAATGACAAAAATACCTTGCACCTCAGCAGAATTTGTGCATGGCAAATGAAGAAGAGCTCAGTGTGATATGTGATATATATATATATATATATATATATATATATATATATATATATATATATATAAACACAGGATCAACAGAGCAGCTCTTGAGCCTCTACTTAAAAGTTTTAGACAGCAAAAAGTAAACAAACCAGATTATGCACATGCACACATAGTGATCTCTATGGAAAGCCATCTGGGACAAAAATGCATTGTGCTGCTTTAGAGCGAGCCAGAATCTGATGGGACAGAAAAAAGGCAAGCACGATATATATTATCAAGGCTCGAAGTTAACGTATATTTGGTAGCATTTTGCTACCCAAAACTCTTTGCTACTAGTTTTCTTAAGCAGTAGTATTTTTCTGATACCTTAAGCTGCAGTATATGAAACATACGTACATTATTAATATCTTTCATAATGCGGGACTCCATTGCTAATAGAGCTTCCCAAGACCGACAATGAAAATTGTATTGGACAGTGGAGTACAAATACCTACAGTACTACAGAAGAACGTGGATACAATTTAAATGTATGAAGTTTATTTTATAGACCAAAAGTAAAATTGCCAAAAAAAAAAAAAAAAAACAACAAGAGCAAACAGCTAGCTTTAACATTACCATGATTCAAGTAATGTCTTCCTTGTTTTATCAGTATGAAGAATTGAAGACATACAATATTGAGGTGCATTAATTTGTCTATCTGTTTTCATTTTAAGCGCTTTGTGATGGTGGTCCACTATGAAAGGTGCTATATAAAATTGATTTTATAATAGATTATCACTACCTTGTGTACTTCTCCAGTTTAACTAGCGAAACGTGCGCTTTATATATATATATATATATATATATATATATATATATATATAGAGCACACGACCTTAGTCCGCTGCGCCACTGCATATATACACACACACACACAGAGCTAACTATTGTCACTTTAATAAAACAAACCCAGCGTTTTTTCTTTTTTTTCTCTTCCTATTAACAGAAACTGTTTGACAATGTGTGAATACTACAAATCACACATTAAATGTCACTCACATGCAAAATTTGATCTTTTGATTTGTATAATGCATATTACGTAAACAAAAGTTGTTAATAAAATCCGCTACCACATCGTTATACATTACGTACAACTGAAGCAGGGTATAGTATCCAAAGAAGTGGGCTCATAGCTCTAGTGGCTGTATTGCTGCAGTAAAATATGTACTGAATACCTAGTGTACAAGATGGTGTAAGAGAAGTGCTATGGTAGAATATTTATGAAACATACAAAATATCCGCTAACACTAACAATTTTAATTGCACCGTCTGCCCCTCCCCTATCCAGCTCATGTTATCCAGTGGCAAACCTTTAATTTCTTCATTCGCCATATCGACAGCAAAGCGTTGCATAAGCTGTATTGAAAGAAATGTCTCGAAACCCCTCTGCTGTTTGGGATTTTTTTGTTAAATGCCCAGACAACAAAAAAAAAAGCTGAAGGCAGACTGTGCAAGCGACTCGTATCATGGAGGCATAACCAATCTCTGGAGCCACTTGACAAGCATAAGTTCATATAATGATTAGTATTATTAATATTAAAATGTGACTTATAACCTGCTTGGAGCAGTGACTGTTAAATAAAGCTTTGTCTGCTGCAGTTGGTGGTGCTGCAATGCAAGCTTACTGTACAGATCGCAAGCAGCATCAATTACGTGTAAATAAACGTAATTGTATTTATTTAAATTATAAAAACATGACTACTGTTATGTATAACGTATTTTTAAACTACATGTGAATGTTTTACTCCATTTATATGGATTCCCTGTAAAATAATAGGATTTTCAATCAAATATAAACAAGTAGCTATGGTGATGTCACCAATAAATTATGCAAATGAGCACCATCGAAGGTTCGAACCTTCCTTCAGTAATGTGTTCCGAGGTCAAAACGTACCCTTTGTTGCAGTTAGGTGGAATTAGCTTTCATTTTCAAAACAGCTTTTTTTTTTTTTTTTTTTTAAATCGCTGCATTTATTTATAGGTGTATATGATTTGTTAGTTACCGGAATCTCAGTCAACAGCTGAAGTAATTTCGTACCACTTAATTTGCACCGAAACATAACCTGGTTAACCGTACTGATAGCATATCAAATCATTAGATGACAGATATGGTTGCATTCTTGTAGAACTTAAGGAAAAAACTAAATACATTTTGACAAGATAGTTTGGGTTATTCAGTCTATTTAAAGCAGTAGGTAGGTGTTTATTTTTAAAATTATTTTTATATATAATTATATAGAGTCGAATAAAAAACTACCGAATAAGACCATTTTGCTACCGACTTTCCAGGCAGGTAGCAAATCCTCACTACTGCCTAAAAGTTAACTTCCAGCCCGGATACTATATATTTTTTGTTGCAACTTTCTGTTATGTGGAATGTAATAAACAAGCAGCAAAACGGTGAGTTTTTTTCACCTTAATTTTACAACGCTATTTCCATGTTTGTTTTATTTGAAGTGTCTAAAGTTTATATTTCAGTTTTCGTTTGCTTGTTCAGTTACAAAAAGACATAAGTAAACCTTGTGTTATTAGTTTATGAAAATGTGTCTATGGCCAATGTTTACTGAGAAGAAACTGCAATGTCAAGGAATGAAAATCAAATAAAATGTGGTGTCAACTTTATGTACTATTTATTTCAGGAATAAACAAAACAACGTTTAACTTGAACTGCTTGTCACAAAGACGGCCGGAGTGGGTGGCGTCAGACCAGAAGCAGGAAATAAACAGACAGAGAGGTGTGGTTTGGTGAAGCTGAGCGAATGCTTTCGCTCAGCATTTAATAAACAAAACAGAAAATAAAAGGTTTGAAACAACAAAAACACAGGACACGGCACTTGAGGCCAAAATAAATAGACAAACAAAACGTACTACACAGACAAAACACGGTGAGCAGATTTAACTATTATTATTATTATTATTATTATTATTATTATTATTATTATTATTATTATCATCTTTACCTCCGTCTCCAATCCCGTTCTCCACTCACTGAACACCTAACCCCGACTGAATGAAATGTGCATCTATATATACTGTTGTGCTGGGATTCAATTACTAATTAATTATTCACTTGAATCCCAGCACGTGAATTAATTCTGTGCAACCCCGTGCTCACATATTACATTTAACCAGCACGTGAAGTGATTTGTGCCCTCCTCGTGCCTAAATATAAATCTACCTTTTTAAATCACACGTGAAACACAGACCCGTTTATATCCCGTGTACCAATGACTATACACCAACATTAACACACGCACACAACATACAACACATAATATGCACACAGGGGCAGGGCACATTGCCACACTGCTATTTGGCATCCTTTGTTTTGTAGTTAATTCACTGGGGTAAAGTAAGTCCTACACAACGTATTCTTTACTCCTGGGATATTTTTCTATTTTAACGTGTTACACATTGTAAGGTTTTGCTGTAAACTAAAGGTACACACACAGGGGGCCACGGCCATGCCCCCTGCCCCTGCTGCTATGCTGTCTCTGCCTGCGTTCAAAGCAATAGAATGGCTTTTATTACTTTTTGAAAAACAAACGAATATCCAAACAAATATTTAAATTATGAGCAAACATCCGAACATGAAAATCTTGTGTTTGCCCCAGCACTAACATAAATATATGATCTTTAAAAGAGTCAGAAAAATTACCATTTTCCTAAATCTATGTTTACATAAGAAACATAGTTGTGGACTTCATCTAGATGCAAAGACTAAATACTTGGAATAAACATATACATTACCTAGCTTGCTCTTTATCTTGCATGTCCGGCTCCCATCGCATGTGATGCGCTGCTCTATAATAATGGAGTCACCATAGACATCACCTTTGAAGGCATCTGTTCCTCTGTTTCTCAAACGTATTGTGATATCTGCAGAACTACATGTAAAAGCAACAAAGGATTAAGTAACCTTTATAAATTTGCATACTTTTGCAGTTTACCATGGTGCAATCACATCTTTATGAAGTTTTCAAGATGGAGCATACTACCAATTTGGCTGCATGGGTTAATTGTTAAATTTCAAAAACAATATATATCAAAAGACCAATACATCCCTCTGATAAGATTGTATCCCAATAAACCACGACTTTCCAAGCAGATTAAAATACTAAAGCATAACATTTTTTAATTTAGTAATCGCCAATTATTTTATTATTTTCTCCCAATTTGGCATATCCAATTATTTTTAGTCTCAGTTTACCACTGCCACCCCCGCGCTGACTCGGGAGCGGCGAAGATGAACACACGCTGTCCTCCGAAGCATGTGCCATCAGCAGACCCCTTTTTTTCACCTGCAGGCTCACCGTGCAGCCACCTCAGAGCTACAGCTTTGGAGGACAACGCAGCTCTGGGCAGTTTACAGGCAAGCCTGCAGGCGCCTGGCCAGACTACAGGGGTCGCTGGTGCGTGGTGAGCCGAGGACACCCTGACTGACCTAAGCCCCACCCCCACCCCCGGGCGGCGCTCGGCCAATCATGCGCCGCCTTCTGGGAGCTCCTGTCTACGGTCGGCAATAGAATAGCCTGGACTCAAACCAGTGACCTCCAGGCTATAGGGCGCATCCTGCACTCTACTCGGAGTGATAAAATTCACCTTTGTCCATGTTTCACAAATCCCTTCAGAGATAACCCCCGGTTTGTAGTAGTTGCCTTTCCTCCAAGACCAACAATAAGAGCTGTTAGTATGGCGCTTTTTCCACCTAAAAATACAGTGAACAGTTACAAAGATACATTATCTATCTATTAATAAATGTAAAGCATTTCCAATGACAACTCTTAGTGCAGTTAGCTAGACTAATGTGCATATCCCAGAGATTGAGTAACAGTCTTTTTTTATACATTAAAATAAACATAGCCCATTGTCCGTTGATATAATATAAAATCCCAGAAAATGATCACAGAATGTAAGTGAAAAGAAAAGGGAGGCAAACAGGTTTAAATTTTTGTTCACCTCTCTCTTAAGACCTATAATTAACAGTGTTTTTAATATCTAAATTAAGGTAAGGTTTCTTTAACTTACTTCCATTGTTTCCAATAATAAAGTTCACATTTGACCCAAACTCAAACGGCCCCAACAAAGAATGGCACATA
Source organism: Acipenser ruthenus (assembly GCF_902713425.1). Lineage (NCBI taxonomy): Eukaryota > Metazoa > Chordata > Actinopteri > Acipenseriformes > Acipenseridae > Acipenser > Acipenser ruthenus. The sequence continues at coordinate 11,820,646 of NC_081193.1, forward strand.
AAGTTCTTCAGAGATATGCTTTCGACAATCCCAATCTCTCCCAAGCTCTAAGAAATAAGAAAAACACACAGGCCAATAATAATTTGTTTATTTTTTTCATCTTTATCAGTACATCTTTCAAATAAAGAAAATGCAACCATCAGGTTGTACAACCACACAATGTAACAGAAATAATTAAAAGGGAAAGTTACATTTACATATATTCAGCTTTTTTGTCCAGATGGGTCAGTATACCATCATTATTTGTTATGTCTATTCAACCATAAAACACCCACATGCACTTCACTACAACATATTTTTGTCTTTATGACGGTCTTTGCAGTGAACTTGATTTCACAATTTTGTATTGGCAGTTCTCACTTTGTTAACTGAAGCTTCTATTCACTCAATTTATTATTTTTTTTGTTTGTTTGTTTCTCGGAACTGTGCATACAAAAACAACAAGGAGTGCATTAAAGTGCCCACTTTCTTAATAATGATTCCTGTAATATATATATATATATATATATATATATATATATATATATATATATATATACATATTTTATAATCAGGCAGGGAGGGAGTTAAAAGCCTCCCTGCCAGATCATGCTTGTTTATTGTTTAATTAATTGTATTACTGTTAATTGTCAGCCGCACTTGGTAATTACTGTAAATTAGTGCCAGGTGCAGGGTTTAAAAGGCGTGCAGTCAGTCTGTTCTAGGCTGATGTGTGTGAAGAAGCCAGACTGTGCACGTGTGTACTGCTGTAGTAAAAAGATAACGTGAAAAGCCTTTTTGTGTTGTCTGAAAACGGTGTTTTTCTGGTTTCATTTTATGCCGGTAAACAGTTTAGCTGTCTGGCTTATTAGATAGGTTCCAGTGGGTGATAGTTAGTGCTCGAACAGAGCTAGGTTTTTGTTTTCGTGTTTGTTTATTTTTGTTAATTAAAAATAGCGCTTCTGCACTTAAAAATCCACTTCTGTGTCCTGGGTCATAATATTAAAGGGGCTACGAATCTGAGTGAGTCTCGACTCGTTTACATATGGTGGTAGTAGTGGGATGCCAAATCTGTAGCCAAAATAAAGGTACATTACCCCGACTTCTTAAAGAATACAAGACGGACACGATGGCAGACCATGATGAATTAGTTGGGGCACTGGTGTCTGCTACAGCAGCACAATAAGATTGTACCCGCAAGATACAGGAGCTCCAACAAGCCACCCTACAGGCGCAGCAAGAAACAAATCAGCAGCATGAAGCACTGCTCATGGAGGCCCGAGAACAACGACTTACAATTATGAAGAGCCTAGGACAAAGCCTCCACCGAAACCTGCTCAGGCTACTATTCGGTTAAAGCAAGTGTTGAACAAGATGTCCCCCGAAGACGACATTGAAGCCTTCCCTTTGAGAGGACGGCAAGCCGGGAAGCTTGGTCTCGAGACGAATGGGCAGGAATCAGCTCCATTCTTAACAAGGGATGCACAAAAAGGCTTTTCACGTTATCGTTTTACTACAGCAGTACACACGCGCACAGTCAGGCTTCTTCACACACATCAGCCTAGAACAGACTGAGGTAGGCTTTTAACTCCCTCCCTGTCTGATTACAATACACACACATACATACATACATATATACAGGGGTGAAATTCTGCCGGTAGTCACCGGTACTGGGTACCGGGACTTATTTAATCTGCTTTTCATGCATTCCATCCACTCGCACAGTCCACAATGCAACGTTTCTCAAATGTGCTTTCATTCACCACAGTTCGTGCTGCTTGCATTCTGTTTCCTCATATTACTACTGTTTCTGTTAGCTGCTATTGGCCACTATTAAGGTCAGCATAATCACTGCATGTTGATTGGCCGACCTTTCATTCTGATCAGATTTCATTTTCACAAATCTCTGCCCATTTCGCTTTGTGTTACTGCTCATTTGTTAATCAACGACAGAAGCCTTTACCAGTGTAACGTGAAAACAGCAGTATGGAGTAATTATTATTATTATGAAGTAATAATTATTTTCTTTAGTGTGGCGGAGAAACTATTTGAAATATTCTAAACGAACACTGCTGCACATTGATTTGAAGGCAAAAATCCACATCAGTCTTTGCCATAAATTACATAGTTGATAAATATTACAAATAATTATAACGCGTTTTGCCTTGCACAGATTTCCCACATTGCCAGAATTTTCTAAAATGGCAAGTGATGTGTTGGACAGTAGGGATTAACAATAACATAAAAAAACAGGATCAAAGTACAGCTTCAGATTTTGGTAAGCGGGATCGGGATACAGATAGAGGTGTGCTTCATGCATTTCAAAACACTAGCCCAACTTGCAAGGTACATGTTAAGCATAGTAATCAACGTTTTGTTTTGTTGCGATCCTAGTATGTTCCAAAACAGTGAGCAAAAACATTTCAAGCGTTACAATACAAGTAATACAATAAGAGCAAGTTTTATACTGTTTCTGCCTGAAAAAATATTTTTCTGGAATAGATCATGGTAATCAATCTACACAGAAACACAACAGATATGTTGTAAGATAAGTAATAAGTACAAAATAAATAAAAGAAACAGGGATATATGTTCTAATCCAAGGCTGCAATTGTAGCATGGCCAGGTCCTGTTGTAGGTGAGTTCCCAGGGTCTGGGAAGTATGGGGATGATTTCAGAGAATAATATGGAGATTAAAATGGCCAAGTACATAATTAGTAGCCTGTTTCATAATACATTTCAGGTGTATTTAGCCGCTATTATGCATTGTTTGACTTGGACCTTTTTGTATCATTTTTTCATAGCAAAGTTGTTTTTTTATACCATTTTTATAACATCATCTCTTTTTTTAGGATATCTTGAAACAAAACTCCCTCTCTACATCAATTACTGCATAGAGTAATATGTCTTAATGCTTGTCATTTAAGGTTTAACTTAAGTGTCATACTACAGTACATGACAGTGATACATGCAGAGGATACAAACAAAGCTTTCAGTATTTTCAGCTTCCTTGTTTATTGGTTATGATTTATCATCACTTATTTTTTAAGGCTTATTTTGAATTCATAAATGTATTGTGTACCAATATATATATACATTTTTTAAGTATGTATTCATTGGCACTCAAATTGTCTCAATTTTTAAAATGTTTACACCCGGCTGTGCATACGAGTACCTACACTTTTTGTTGAGAATTTCACCCCTGCATACACACACACTATATACAGTACTGTGCAAAACTTTTAGGCAGGTGTGAAAAAATGCAGTAAAGTAAGAATGCTTTCAAAAATAGACATGTTAATAGTTTATATTTATCAATTAACAATTTGCAAAGTGAGTGAACAGAAGAAAAATCTACATCAAATCAATATTTGGTGTGACCACCCTTTGCCTTCAAAACAGCATCAATTCTTCTAGGTACACTTGCACACAGTTTTTGAAGGAACTCGGCAGGTAGGTTGGCCCAAACATCTTGGAGAACTAACCACAGTTCTTCTGTGGATTTAGGCAGCCTCAGTTGCTTCTCTCTCTTCATGTAATCCCAGACAGACTCGATGATGTTGAGATCAGGGCTCTGTGGGGGTCATACCATCACTTCCAGGACTCCTTGTTCTTCTTTACGCTGAAGATAGTTCTTAACGACTTTCACTGTATGTTTGGGGTCGTTGTCATGCTGCAGAATAAATTTGGGGCCAATCAGATGCCTCCCTGATGGTATTGCATGATGGATAAGTATTTGCCTGTACTTCTCAGCATTGAGGAGACCATTAATTCTGACCAAATCCCCAACTCCATTTGCAGAAATGCAGCCCCAAACTTGCAAGGATCCTACACCATGCTTCACTGTTGCCTGCAGACACTCATTCGTGTACCGCTCTCCAGCCCTTCGGCGAACAAACTGCCTTCTGCTACAGCCAAATATTTCAAATTTTGACTCATCAGTCCAGGGCACATGCTGCCATTTTTCTGAACCCCAGTTCCTGTGTTTTCGTGCATAGTTGAGTCGCTTGGCCTTGTTTCCACGTTGGAGGTATGGCTTTTTGGCCGCAAGTCTTCCATGAAGGCCACTTCTGACCAGACTTCTCCGGACAGTAGATGGGTGTACCAGGGTCCCACTGTTTTCTGCCAATTCTGAGCTGATGGCACTGCTGGACATCTTCCGATTGCGAAGAGAAGTAAGCGTGATGTGGCTTTCATCTGCTGCAGTAAGTTTCCTTGGCCGACCACTGCGTCTACGGTCCTCAACGTTGCCCGTTTCTTTGTGCTTCTTCAAAAGAGCTTGGACAGCACATCTGGAAACCCCTGTCTGCCTTGAAATTTCTGCCTGGGAGAGACATTGCCGATGCAGTATAACTACCTTGTGTCTTGTTGCTGTGCTCAGTCTTGCCATAGTGTATGACTTTTGACAATAAACTGTCTTCAGCAACCTCACCTTGTTAGCTGAGTTTGGCTGTTCCTCACCCAGTGTTATTCCTCCTACACAGCTGTTTCTGTTTCAGTTAATGATTGTGTTTCAACCTACATATTGAATTGATGATCATTAGCACCTGTTTGGTATAATTGTTTAATCATACACCTGACTATATGCCTACAAATCCCTAACTTTGTGCAAGTGTACCTAGAAGAATTGATGCTGTTTTGAAGGCAAAGGGTGGTCACACCAAATATGGATTTGATTTAGATTTTTCTGCTGTTCACTCACTTTGCATTTAGTCAATGGATAAATATAATCTATTAACATGTCTATTTTTAAAAGCATTCTTACTTTACAGCATTTTTTCACACCTGCCTAAAACTTTTGCACAGTACTGTATATATGTAAAATTCATGAAAAAGTACCAGAACAGATCAGCACTTCCTGTTCTGTATTTACATACTGACCGTGCAACTTAACTATGGAAATAAATGTATTTGCTTCAATCATCAGTATAAATTACTGGTAAGGACTGTCCATTTAAATGCATTCCTTAAGCAATAATCAAGAAAGATATTTTCCTAGACTCATCTCAATTTTCATTTTTATAATGAATTAAAACCCCATATTACAAATACAAGCCATAACAGTGAGTGTAGGGTCAGATGATATTGCTCTAGGGCCTATAATACCTTCAGGGAAGCTGTGGGTGGAAATATATTGAAAATCACTTTTCAGACTGCTCCTTTTGAAACATCAGTAAGTTGTGCAGTCCTGCATACAGTACAGAAGCACCTGCCAGCCAAGCACTTACTAACAGATCTCTATCAGATCTGCTGACTTGCCTACCATGACTGAAATTACTTGGAAAAGGTAGATGCAAATTTTATTTATTATAAAATACATGTCAGGGAAGCCATTTGATTAACACGTGAAATTTGGCATGTGGGTACAGACCAATCAAAAGGGAGTGCTACATAGTGTATATATTACTATCTCAAATGGCACAATGTAAATATGATGCTGCATATTAGCGTAAATATGTAAATAAAAATCTACAAGGAATCTACCGACATGGCTTTAATGTTATGCCTCCAAATACGCTTCTGATGTTTATTAGGATAATGCAAATGTATTGATCTTAGCTCCCACAGACTGAATTTCAGCTAACTTTCAGTCACACAGAGCTGCTTATACTCAAGACACATAGGCTTGCTTATATTTAAAATCAAAGGAGCCACTTCATTTCCACAGAAAACAGCGCACCCAAGTTTAAGCTCACCCCGTCTATTTATGTGATTAATATACAGCACTGATAAAACGCAGTTACATTTTTTTTGTTTCTTTTGTATCCTTATTTTAAATGTGTCAATTTCATTAATGAAATCTATTATTATGGGATTTTACATTGGACTAACAAACTTTTTAACAGCATTCAGTTAAAATAAAAGCATAAAGTAAAAGCAACCCACCGAGCTGGAAAACTGGTATCCCTCTTGCTGAAACTGCTCCAGGTCCTCTGAATCCTCTTCATCCCCGGCTACTCCTTCCTGCTCTTCAATCCGTAATCTTTTCTTTTGGTTAGTCGCAGACAAGGTCTTCTCTTTTCTCTTAGGCATTGTAATCCGTCTCTGCTGCTTTAAGGAGTTTACTTCAACATTGCTAGCTAAAACACCGTACCTAAATACAGGATAAAAAAGTTATAGAACGTACTATTGTACTTGATAAAGCTTCACAGTAAAAAGCTGGTAACACACTGACAACAACCTACTGCACCCTTATAAAACAGGTAAATGAACCAATTTTTGTACTACAGAAGATAAAACTGAAATGCAAATTTTAACAAATCAGTAAGTAAAAACACATAGATATGTAAATCTTTTTACGAGTACAGCAGTACAATAATGCAGAATATTCTAGCATGGTCCTTATGCAAATTATAAACCTTGAAGTACAACATAATGCTACCACTACCACATGGAAGACTGCAGAATACTATAGATAAGCATAGATTCTGTATTTACTTTCAAAGAGATTTTAGTAGTCTGCTGTATTTACTATGGTCATTGTTTGCACTATTTCAAAATGCATTTACAGTAAATTGCTACTCTATATTGTAGAATTTTTTTGCTGATTAATTTATTTAACGTGCGTTAATCACATTCCTGTTCTGAGCCTTTCAGCACACCATAATCCAGGCCGCGGCAACGCTGGATTGAGCGTCTGTGCAGTTATTGTTTAAACAGAAAGTTAATCACTGATCTGCGTAAAGCAAATTCAGGATCGGTGCAAGCCCATGAATCAAGAGAAGTATTTTTAAAGAGTAGGCTAGGGGCATACCCAGTTAGCACGCAGTCCCACCCAAATCTGTGCCTATGTGAATGCCAAGTTTAAGTAAATTTACATATTTATTATTTTATTTTTTTTAAACTGTGCACCCCGAAGGCAGGGACAAAAATGTTTTAGCCAATCAAAGCAAAGTAGTTATTGTGATGCTATGTTTGGGTGGGATCTTCCACTCACACAACGAATCATGTGCAAGCCGTGTTTGACTGACAGCTTGTGAGCCAGCTGACGCGGATCTTTTGAAAGTCCCAGATGTTTCAATATTCCAACTTTATTTTAAATGTGAAGTTCTTCAAGCAAACTTACAGACTAATTAGTAGTAGTGCAGCAGTCAATGTGGCAAAACAAATTAGTCCTTATAATTTTGTTTTTAAAGACAATGGACAGGTATCTGCAAGTTATTAATTTATATCTACTTCAGCAGTAGAAATGGCAACAAGTGAAAATAAATGTCAGAGAAAATTACCAAATCGACTGGATGATTAGTTTGTTACTTCATCTTTGGGAAAGTGAAACAGGGAGCACTCTAATGAAGAATTGAGAGGAATGTGGAATCATATTTTAGACTGTCAACTTTGCGAATTGAACAGCCGCTTGCAAAATGACACACCTGACCTCATGAAAGCCGCGTCTGTATGCTTGCCACAATCGGACACATTCGGTAATAGAGGAAGTCTACAGAACTGGCATGTATTTTGTACAACGTTAATATGAATAAAGCTGAAGTTTCATCTTCGTTCAACAAGTAAAGCGCAAATCGACTGTCGGGAAAAAATATCCAACACTAATTTAAGTTTTAGATTACTGTCACTTGCATATTTGTATATACAAATATGCACGCACTTAAAGGTTTTGACCCCAATAACCATCTGCACACCATGAACAGGATTAATACAGCTGTTGTGAGCCTCAATACTGACAAATCGCTGAAGAACATTCGATTCTCTGGAGTATGACTACATATAATTGCAATATTTAACAGCAAGCGGAACGCCTTATCCTGCAAGGTGGAGCGGAAGACAAGTAGATACTAACTAGGCAATGGTAAGTCATTTACTAACTTTAATTTTACTTCATAATTGCTTAAAATGTAATATTACTGTGTTCTCGCTGGTTTGGCTTTTTAAAGTGTATTCACTGTGGATATATGTAAACATTTTAAATTGATTTACAGGGGAAATATTTGATTTATTCAGGGTTTTAACTGATTTAAATCATTTTTTAAATGTAAACTATTTCCTGTGACGTCATACCTTTGGTCATTGCCCACCCACATTTCCAAGCCCACTGGAGTAGGCTTTATTTTTTACACGTAGTATGTAAAGCCTACCCATTTTCTTCTTAGTTTGCAGTTTTTGGATACGATGACAACGTTTTTTATGTTCTCTTCACAATTAACATTTAATTTCCTAGAAATGCTTACTGTAGCTACATATCTATAATTGTATTTAAAAAATGTATTCTGTTTCCTGATCAAGCTTGAACCGCACGTTTTATTGTGTTGGTTGTATTTGTAATTTCTAAATGATTCCCCCTAGTAAATTTTGGTGACGGTCTCAATGGGTACATTTCCTGATTAAATAGGTACATATACATTTTAAATGATTTTATTTACAGTTAAGGATAATAATTATAACAATAATAATAATAATAATAATAATAATAATAATAATAATAATAATAATAATAATAATAGCACAAGTAATAAAACAAATTTAAATTACATGGATGTAGTAATTGTGTCAATTTAATATGCGATTAAAACCGAGATTAACTAAAAAAAAAAATGTTATTTTAATCGCGAGATTAATCACGATTAATTTTTTTAATCGCTTGACAGCCCTAAAACAAATACATTAATACAATAATATGCATGTATAAATATTAATGCTTCCTGATATTTATGCAGTGAAGAATTCATTCTGGAAGACCACCAGAATCCAAATTCTATGGAACCAAAATAGTAAGGAACCACTGCTGTGCGCTCTCTAGACCATGCATCATTTGATGTGATGTTTTGTGAGGAATAGTTTGCAGTAAATATTTATAAAGTGTCCATTATACAGTACTACACTGAATTAACTGCAATAAAGGAGGCAATAATTCGTATAGTAAATCGTGTACAATATACAGCATATACTTTTTGTACATTTTTATTAGGGTTTTTAAACAATAAAACGCACAGTAGGCCTATATCGGATTTAACAAAATACACGTTTTAAATATAGAAAACTCAGATAACTGCAGCACTGTATATCCTATATATTGGTTTGTGCTTTACTGTGCTTTACTGTGCCTTGTTCGGTCCTGTTTGAAGTACAGTACACCACAAAGGTTTCCATATTCTCCATGCAACATAAGGTGTATTTTACAACTAAAAGTGTTACAAGAGACGAGCATTTGGGAGATATACAATTGCCCTAAAGAATAAAAATGAACACTAATGAAGAGGACGTCCATGTTGCTGCATAATGTGAATGTAACAATGCAGGACTCTAAAAACAAATAGTATGTCTCATTACATATATTACAAATAATGTTCTACTTTATTTTTAAAATGTTGATTTCCTGGGTCTGGCTATACGGTACCACGCCGCCAAAACAACCCAAAGCGTAGTATTAAGCACAGAAACAGGATCCAGCTCTACCGTTTTTCAACAAACAAACAAAAAAAGTCTCTAAGTCGTAAAGCATGCCCGGACGGAAGCTCAGGCCAAATGTTAACATTTTGCAGAACGGTCCCCTTGTCCGCGCCAGTTGTTTTTCGAGTTAAATACTGTGAAAACTGCAAATGTTCGCAACTACGAATTGTCATATACATATTTTAAAAACAAAGAAGTTTATATTATGTAAAAAGAAATAGTTAAACGTGAAGATATCGTGCAAAAAGCACAGTAGTTCCGTAAATGTATTCTTACCTTGTGTCACACAACTTCTGTCTTCTCAGACCCCGACTTCCTAGTCACTCACTGTCAAAACAGTGCTGGTGGGTGGGTGTGTTCTAAATCGTAATCTGAGCCCAAGAATCCTACGAACAAAACGAAACTGGTATACAGTTCGTAGCGACAAGTTGTGGTTACAGCAAGTACAACAAGTGAAAACATGTATGTCAGTCTTGTTCTTCTGCGCTGCAAGTGCAACAAAACCTATCAGCAGCTCCGCTGACGCGCAATAAAGTTAAAAATAACCGTTTGACAGGATATATAATTACTATTCCTACGCCCGACTTTGTTCTGTCTGTACGTGGAACTATAATTAACTGTGTGCAGGATTGAGGGGCACAACCACCAGAGATAAACCGGTACGGCCCAGTAATGCGTACCGGTAAAACATTTTTTGCAGGTACTAGGGTACCGGCAAAACATTGTGTCAAGGTAATTTTATATTTTGACTTTTTTTAAACGATTGTTAAAGGTACATATTTTTTTTTTTCTTTGTATTTTAATACCTTTCCCGCCTCCCCGCTTCTTCTTTGTCCATTTACTAATCTTATTGATGTTTAAGCAAAATAACTCGCAGTCACTCAAGTCCTGTTCACGTGACTTAGGCTGATCACCATGGTAACCGTCACAGGGTCGATCGGTGACATTGAGCTACATTTGGTACAGGAAGAACTGTTGCTGAAATGAAAACCTAAAAACTACTCCTCGCACTGGATACTGTTTTGCAGCGAGCAACGCTACTGTGAAAGCGGGTTCAGCATACTTGTGAACATTGAGTTTTCAAAATAAGGGAGCTTTTGTAAACTGAAATCTTAGTGGCCTGAATTGAAGTGAATACCTACGTAAGACAGAGGCGTACAACTATTCCACTTTATTATTTGGTAGAATGATAGACTATGATACGTTGCTCCTAATTTAAAAAGGGAAAATATAAAACAGAAAAACAACCATGAGATGCTTCATAATCAAAACGAACTATGCAAGATAACACCACTCGGAAGTAAATATTTCGCGCGTAGTTTAGTTCATATTCTGAGGAAACAACTGAATTTTTTTGTCCTGGTCAGAAACAGTGTAATTGTAAATCATCCCTGTTTTGCGATTGTATCACCTTTTTTAAGTACAAAATAGCATCGGTGTGCTCAGCAAAACAGTGATGATTTACATGGGGTGGGGGTGGGGGTGGGGATGGGGATGGGGGTTGTTAACCCTATAACCCTAACCCAGCACACACACACTATCATGAAAGAAACAGGTGGAAATTATTCGGGGGAATAATTTTGTGTACTTGACAAAAAAAAAAAAATTGTAAATAAATGTTTGATACGTAGATGTATTGCTTACTGTAATGTGTACAATAAAATCTAATATTAATGCAATAATCACCTTTTAAAATAGTTTCACCTTACAGATAACAGATACCGTAACCAGAACTTGTCTAACTACTGCAGTCTGAAGTTGAACATTATCCATCCATGCCTTTCTTTTAAACGCAGTCAAGGGGCATTCCACATTCTCAAGCATAGACAAAACACAGCTCTTTTTTAAGCTAAATCTATTTCTATGAACAATTGTTTTAAATATTATTAAGTGATTAAGCCTACATTTATTAATAAAGTCTTAAAGGTTGTCCTTTTTTTTTTTTTTTTAGTTACACATACCCGCCTTTCAAAACTCTTTTCACACTGTCACTTCTACCCGGGTCTGGACCCAGGTTCTGGCTACCCGGGTTACAATCCTGTGTAGTGTGAAACCACATACCTGGGTCGTACCCAGGTTAACCCGGATCCCAGTGACCCACCTCAGGATGTGGGTTTTATTATTATTATTATTTGTTTATTTAGCAGACGCCTTTATCCAAGGCGACTTACAGAGACTAGGGTGTGTAAACTATGCATCAGCTGCAGAGTCACTTACAACTACGTCTCACCCGAAAGACGGAGCACAAGGAGGTTAAGTGACTTGCTCAGGGTCACACAATGAGTCTGGCTGAGGTGGGATTTGAACTGGGGACCTCCTGGTTACAAGCCCTTTTCTTTAACCACTGGACCACACAGCCTCCTGACATGCATTGACCCGGGTTGAGTGAGACAAAACGCATGACAACCGACGAAATAACAAAGAGTCAGGCATGCATGAAGGTTGCACTTCCAAATATGAACGTTTTTGTTCATTCTGTTTAGCCATATTTTTGTGCTTGAGACACACCATGAGCCAGATTGCAGCAGGGATGAAGAAACATTTGCTCTAATCAACATTTGGGCCGATGGTTCAATCCAGAGAAGCTTTGATGGAAGCGTTGGTAACAAGCTGCTTCTGGGGCATTGATATGCATATTGTTTACTTGCGTCTGTCACACAGGTCAAACTTGCTTTATCAAAAGCAGTGTGAAATCGCATAGCCGACCCACATGACATCGGGTCCTGACCCGGGTAGTTCCGACTTGGGTAGAGCATGCCAGTGTGAAAGGGGCTTTAGACTGCTATTTGATGTATATTCTAAAGTCTGCAGCAAATACATTTCAGGGGGCTCAGCTCTAAATTCCATGAATACGGGTCTGTGGCAAAGTGGTTAATAGTGTGCAGGTGCAGGAGATCAAAGAACAGACAATTGTAATCCAGGTGCAAAGGTTTGTTTTTATTTCTTTCATGTCCAGTGCCTTGCGGCAAAACAAACAGTAAATAATAATGCTGGTAAGTCCAAGACCTAAATAGAGTGGCGTGTATTACTAACTTTATAATCCCCAGGTTGGTCTGAAATAATAGTCCCGTTCTTGTATCCCCACATTAAACACAAAACACATACACAAGTCCATTTAGTGCGTGAATTAGTGATTGTGGTACAAGTACAGTTTATTGTGATACGAGTGCAGTGCTGTTCCAGGTTTGTGCTGGCCTCTGGCGACAGCTCCGGAATGTGTAAGCTGTCTAGTGATTACAAGCAACAAATAGACAGAACAAAACAAACACTCACGCTACTGATTCACAAAAACACAGGTCCTTCCAGGTCACTTTCCATTAACCAAAACGAAGGAACAGATTACGTTGCTTCGACCCCTATTTATACTGTCACTCACCCCTTGGTAAACGATTGCAGCCGCTCCTCCAATCCGCAGCTGCCACATCATTTCCCTTCCAGGTCAATGAGTTAGTGTACTGAAGCTCTGCCTCTTTTCTACATGACTGACTTCCTTTTAACCCTCGGAACGAAGCGTCAGGCCAAGTAGTCCAGAGTACTCTGTTCCCGTTATTTAAGTGCCCTCACAGGTCGGGAGAGAGATTTACCACCAAGAATCATTGTCTTTCTGTCACAGGGTCCCATTTCATCTCCAGTAATGCAATATTCCCTATCAAGTACGACATGTAACCTAATGGGTATTTAACCTTTAATACCGTCTAACCTGAATAGATATACCAAAGCTGCATGCAGTGTGTGTGACGCAGTCATGCCCGCCCCCGGGTGCATAAAAGACTGCTGACACAAACATTTTTCCTTTCACCGACCTGAAGCAAGGAGAGAAATCTACAAACAGATAAGTGACACACTTATATCTGATTTATCTCTCATTTATCACTTGTGTATTACACTTATTGTGATTTCTACGTGTTATAGTAATTTTACTTCACGTTTTGTGCACTCAGCCGTGGTTGTTATTGTAAGTCCCTCAGCGGCCTTGTGCCCCACATGAAGCTGGCAGCTCCGCTGCTCCTTCCCCGGGATCGAACACCTTAAGTCGGCTGCTTGTGCTCTCTCTTAAGCTGCTAGTTTCAGTTGAAGCTTAAAAATAAAAATTAGTTTTTTGTAACGAAAATAACGGTAAATAAATTGTTACTGTGTTATGTGAGAAAATGTGTTTCTCTGTTTATATTTATTCTGTTTTTTTCACAGAAATGCTAACGCAGCTGCTGGCTTCAGCTGTCCTGCATTAGACCGAGAGGCGCGCTTTGGGTCAAGCTGCTTGCAGTTTTTCCCACAGTGTTTCGTTGCCACATTAAGATCTGCTTGCCGAATTAGTGTGAGGACTGTTAGGGCTCTAGTAGTAGGCTCTCCTCAGTTTTAGAACTGTTGGTTAGCCAAAAGCGTTACAGGTGGGCATCCCTATAGATCGCTCCTGTGGTAACTGTAGGTACCAGACCTGCTCCCATTCCTGCCGGTACTTTGTACATCGAACGAGGTTACCATCCCGATTCACTAGCAGTTGCTGGGCTCAACTCTGCTTCGGGTCTGACTGCTCGCAGTCCTTGCTCTGTTGACGGTTCAGTTACTGTCTTAACAAGCTGATGCAGCAACTGTACATTCTTCTGTACATTGCTTGCTATTTACATCAAACCGCTTTCCGCGAGTTTTGTGCGCATTCCTCCAAGGAACTCTGCCTCTCTAGGAGCTGGCATTCACATCTGAGGACATGGCGGCAGATGGTGCATCCCCTGCGGTTAAGCTCTCCCTGTACTGCAGAGCTTATGCCATTGGTCAAGAGGCCACTGCGGTCTTGCAGGTGCCTTGGTCTACAGATCCACCCTGTTGCATTACTACACAGCGGTGTTGCTGCATGAGCAGATGCCCCCTTGAGGGCAGCAACAGTACTGTACACTACTGTACCAACCCAGTGCTACAGGCACCGAACTGGTACCAAACCAACCCGTACCATTCCAGTGCTTGGACTCCGGGTCCACTCTGTCTGTTAGAGCTATTCAGCTCAACAGAGCGCTCATGGTAATGACATTACAGTACTTCTGGGCTTGAGGGTAGTGGCTTCTCAGACCCTACCTCGCATGTGCCCTGTACAAGCCTGGTTCAATAGCAGGGTTTTTCAGCCCGCCTTGAACCACAGCTGCCCATTGACGGTGTTCTTCACTGTCTAAGGGCAATCTCTTGGTGCAAACAGCCTGCCCATCTGCACCTCGGTGTAGCATTGGGCAGTGTCACCAAAAAGGGAGGCCATCACCACGAATGCATCCAGCCTAGGCTGGAGTACTGTGTAGAATAGCAGTCCCCATAATGGCTTGGAACTGCAGGCAGTTTAACTGGCCGTGTAGCATTGTTGCAGAGGGATCAAGGGAAGCATGTGCTAGTCTGTGCAGACAACGTAACAGTGGTGGTTTACATGTCAACCACAAAGGCGACCTCAGGTCACTCAGTCTCCAACGCGTGGCCCATAACCTTTGCTCTAGGTACACGAGAACCTACTCTCACTGTGGGCAGTACATCTGCCCAGAAGGGAAAAACTGGGCAGCTGACCTCTTCTCAAGGAGGGTCCCAGTGCCTCAGAGTGGAGGCGAACCCCAAGGTGGTAGTGTCATTTGGAAGAGATTTGGGGGAGCAGAGATAGATCTCTTGCCTCCTAAGAATCAACCCATTGTCCCCTCTGGCTCTCCATAATAGGAGATGGGGACCCGCTGGCAGTAGATGCCTTGGCACACCACAGTTCCTAAGCGGCCAGCCGCAGAGTCTGCCCAAGAGCCGTGACCTGCTCAGTCAGGCACAGGGGACTTTATGGCATCCGACCCATCGAGTCTGTATGTCAGGGTCTGGGCCCTGAATGGCGGCATTGAGCCATCTAGGTCTGTCGAATATTGACTTTGCAGGACTTGTTTGATGAGGGGAAGTCCCCCTTTAAATTAAAGGTCTATTGGGCAGCTAGTTCAGCTTGCCATATCAAAATTGATTCAATTCCATTGAAGACTCCATTTGAGCCTATGAATTCAGCTAGCTCAAATGTTATCGCTCAAGTGACTGTTTGATTGCTATCACTTCGCAAAGCAGGTGAGTGAGATGCAGGCTTTCTCTTTAGTGAGAACCTGTTTAATTTTTACAGAGGCCAGGACAAGGGTTACGCTTCGTACTGATCCTGCCTTTTGCTGAACACTATCTCGGCATTCCATGTCAACCAGTCTGTGGATTTGGAGGCTTCTTCCACCTCCTTCCAATCTGACAGGGAGCTGCAGCTCCATACGCTGTGCCCAGTGCTGGCCTTGGCGTGCTATGTTGACAGGATAAAAAGTTGGAGGCAGTCCGGACGATGTGTTGTCTGTTCTGGAACAAAGTCCCATGATCAAGCCCTGTTTAGGGAGAGGCTGTCCAATGGATAGCAGACTCATGTAGAACTGCCTATGAGCTGGCCAACTTGCCCCCTCCAGAAAAGCTCACTGCCCATTCCTTACAGGGTTAAGGCAATTTTGTGGGTTTTATTCCAGGGTGCATCTGTCAATGACATTTGTAATGCTGTGGTGTGGGCTACTCCCCATACCTTCACTAGGTTCTACAGACTTAGGTCATGGATCCACAAAACCCTGGTTTTGGAAGAAGAGTTTTAAGGGTGGCTTCAGGGTCATCCCTTACAAATAGACATCAAGGTGAGTTCTCCCTCAAAATGTTTAGCCCTAGCTACTCGTACTGGGGTTCCTCATGGTAACGCGCAAGGTGGCCCTTGGCTTAGCCTTGTAGCATTCCAGTTGGTCTGCAATATTGCCTTGCGACAGCTTTGGTATTCATACCCATTAGGTAATGGTTACATTTCCTACTTGATAGGGAGTGTTAGGTTATTATCAAAACCCCGGTTCCTTGAAATAGAAATGTAACCATTAACCTTCAAGGTCGCTGCTTCTATGATTGTAGTAGGCTTGAAGGAAAAATAATGGAGATGTTTGTATCAGCAGTCTTTTATGCCCTTGGTGGTGGGTGCGACTGCGTCACACACACACCGCGTGCAGCTTTGGTATATCTGTTCAGGTTAGATGGTATTAAGGGTTAAATACCCATTATGTAATGGTTACATTTCTATGTCAGGGAACTAGGGTTATGATAATAACCTAACATTATCAATACTCACTAAAAACCTGTCAGACATTAAACAAATAGTTTTCCAAGACAACCCAACACATTCATCTGTTTTTATTATTTTTCAAGTAGCATTCGTAAATCACATTTTTTTTCCTAATAGTCAACTTTTTTTAACGCGTCTACTTATTTCTAAGCAATACAAAAAATGTGCTCTTCGTAAACCATCAACACAGTAACATGCTGCTGCTCCCATAAAGGCACACAGACACTCCAGAACCAATTTCAGGGTCTCCCTGTCACAATAGCGTTTTGGCTTTTTCTTCTCCCTTTGGTTCTGCTCCTCTTCTGTGTCCAAATGGGATGTCTCTTCTGCCTTCTTGGCATGCTCTAATGCTTTGTCGTAGCTCTCTAGAAAACACATTTTATTATAAGCATATTATGTCTCACATGGAAGATCAAAATAAGCCAACATTCATACATGTTTTATTTAATTATGGCTAACTTAATATAATTTGAATCCAATATGATTTTTTTCTAAACTGCATTTCTCTCTAGATTGCTATCCTACCTGTGAAAGACGAAACCCTGATTGTGTAATTCTTCCATCACTGTTTGTCTGGAAACTGGCCTGTCCTGGCTCTTTGCACCTGACTGTGGCCAATAACTGTACAAAGTCTGAAACCATATAATCATGCTGTTAAACACTTGGCTACCCAAACTGCATTTTATGGGTTATTTGTTCATTTTCTATGTACTGCTATAAAATGGTAAACCTTCACTGTATACCTCAAAATGGAGCAAGGTAACCAGTGGTGTATCACAGGGATCAGTATTAGGTCCTCTGCTATTCCTAATCTACATTAATGATTTAGATTCTGGTATAGTAAGCAAACTTGTTAAATTTGCAGGCGACACAAAAATAGGAGGAGTGGCAAACACTGTTGCAGCAGCAAAGGTCATTCAAAGTGATCTAGACAGCATTCAGAACTGGGCAGACACTTGGCAAATAACATTGAATAGAGAAAAGTGTTAGGTACTGCACGCAGGCAATAAAAATGTGCATTATAAATATCATATGGGAGATACTGAAATTGATGAAGGAATCTATGAAAAAGACCTAGGAGTTTATGTTGACTCAGAAATGCCTTAATCTAGACAATGTGGGGAAGCTATAAAAAAAGGCCAACAAGATGCTCTGATTTATTGTGAAAAGTGTTGCATTTAAATCAAGGGAAGTAATGTTAAAACTTTACAATGCATTAGTAAGACCTCATCTAGAATATTGTGTTCAGTTCTGGTCACCTCATTACAAAAAGGATATTGCTGCTCTAGAAAGACTGCAGAATTATCCTGGGTTTAAAAGGCATGTCGTATGCAGACAGGCTAAAAGAATTTAATCTATTCAGTCTTGAACAAAGAAGACTAAGCGGTGATCTGATTCAAGCATTCAAAATTCTAAAAGGTATTGACAATGTCAACCCAGGGGACTTTTTCGACCTGAAAAAAGAAACAAGGACCAGGGGTCACAAAAGGAGATTAGATAAAGGGGCATTCAGAACAGAAAATAGGAGGTACTTTTTTACACAGAGAATTGTGAGGGTCTGGAACTAACTCCCCAGTAATGTTGAAGCTGTCACCCTGGGATCCTTCAAGAAGCTGCTTGATGAGATTCTGGGATCAATAAGCTACTAACAACCAAACGGGCAAGATGGGCCGAATGGCCTCCTCTCGTTTGTAAACTTTCCTATGTTCTTATGTAAATCTGTCTGAAGAGACCTGTAAATGTTGCAAGTAAAAACTTAACTGTGTATTGGGTTTTACCTACAATTCAATAATTCCCATGGGAAAATATAAAAGAGACAAAGAAATGTTTGATTAATTGTAATAATGAATAAACTATATGTTAAAGTGCACTTAGTCTTAAAGAATGAAAGCTTGCTGTTAAAATAAGGTTAGTCTAAATTAACAACATAAATAAACTGGAGAGTCAAGAGTACTGCCAGTAGCAGTAGGGACCTCAAGTGGTGAATGTTAGTATTGTGCAGTTAATCTGGGAGCTGGTCTCTCATTATTTATATTGGCCATATTAAATACAGTATTGTGTATAGATATATGTATAAATTGTGGGAGTTATTGTATTGTTGTTTTCTTTTGGATGTTATTATTACTATTATTATTTATTTCTTAGCAGACGCCCTTATCCAGGGCGACTTACAATTGTTACAAGATATCACATTATACATTATTTCACATTATACAGATATCACATTATTTTACATACAATTACCCATTTATACAGTTGGGTTTTTACTGGAGCAATCTAGGTAAAGTACCTTGCTCAAGGGTACAACAGCAGTGTCCCCCACTGGGGATTGAACCCACAACCCTCCGGTCAAGAGTCCAGAGTCCTAACCTCTACTCCACACTGCTGCCCAGGATGTAAGTGTAACTGATTTATGGTTCATAATAAGGGGGGGGGGGGAGTTTTATAGAACTTTCTATTGAGACGGTACCCCTTTAAATGATTAAAGGTAACGTACCTGGGGGGTGCGGGGGACTTATAAAAGGAAGGCAATATGACATACTAAAAAGAGAGAGAGTTGTCGTTGGTTTCTGCAACCTGAATTAAAGTACTGAACAAGGGACTGTGAACAAGGGTCTGTTGTGCTGGATAAGTGTGGTGGATATTTTCCTATGCACTGTGGACCCACCGGCAAATAAAGTTTCTCTTTCTGTTTTTCTACAAACTGGTGTGTACTCGTTTTTCCTCAAGTCTGTCGTGTGGAGGTCAGTGTTGCTCGATCATTAAAGACCCCCTTGACAATTACATCAAGTGAACCAGTACTATTTTTCATATAGCTTCGATTTTGTACATAATTGATCAGTTGGCATACGGATATGTAATAACTGAAATGCTGTACTTTCAATCCATGACTTATGGACGACTTCCACTGTATTCTCTTCTAAAAATTCCACCACAGCATATCCCAGCATCTGGATGGTTAAGACACAATGTACTTTTACAAATGTGTGACCACATGCTGGTACATTGTCCTGATTTCTTTAAATGACAGTTCCTTACTGCCAGTTAATTGTCCTCTGCAAGGTCTTGAAGGAAGGCCTTGCTTTTGTTCCACCGTCTTACTCCTAGTATAAACTGACCTCCCATTTGTTCCGTCTCACTTCACAAACACTGCTATGTGGTGCAAACTGCTAGGTTTTATTGCATCTGGGTAAAGGTTTCACCATGAGAGCCATTTTGGTGTAACATAATATTTCAGTGGTCATAATTCAAGAACTGCCAGAAACACAGCATTTGGGCCAAGTCTGAGTATAGTTTAATTGCCTTAGCCATGGCCTTGGCTGGAGCATCAAAAACGATGCATCTGAGGTTGGCTTTATTGTCTTGTCATCATATACTGCAAACCCTGCTGTAGGGGTTCGTCCAAATCTCTGATTGTGTCCAGCAAAAAGTCTCAATCTTTTGGCTTGGATGTACCATAAAATTGCACATAAAACTAGCTATAAAGCTTTCTTTGAGCTTCTGAAAAGTGGAATGCCATCAATATTGGAGGAGATTTCTAAAACTGTCACATTTCCTCTTATCTCTAAGATATTTCTTGAAATTCTTGAGTAACTCGTCACTCAGTCCTGATTTGACCTCTGTGTGTACTTCTCTGGTATTATTCAGTAACGTTCGAGCTGTAGCGGGCAGGTCAGAATGTCTATGTTTCCTGAGAAGCTTAAGAAGGTCATCTGCATTATACTTAACTTGGAAATCATTTAAGAAATAAATAATAATAATAATAATAATAATAATTTACCCATGTTGCTAAATCATCTGCAAATGCAATACCATCCATACATACATTCCATCTCATTTTCTGTCTGATGACAGACCAATGGCTCGACCTACTTCGCGCCGGGGCGCTAGGAGGAAGCAGAGAGGCCACTTGCCAAGATGCCTCACGCTGTCGGACGGAGCACTGTAGGATCTCCTCCACAGCTGGACCAAATGTATGCCCAGGGGATATTGGCGCGTCTAATAACGCCACCATATCCGCATCAGGTACCCTAGCTTGTGACAGCCATAGCTGGCTGCGAGCTACCACCAGGCTTGCCAGGCTTCGGCCTGGGGCTTGCCCTTGAAGGCTGGACATCTGGAGCAGCATACTAGATATGAGGTGGAGCTCCGTGGCCACCAGCTGGGAGCGGGGCCACCCAGGTACGCGATGAGAATGCTCATTGTGTTAGCTAGACGTGTAGTCCCCCATGAAAAGCGCAGCAAATTTTTCCAAACTCTGCGGCAAGGGTCCATGATTTGTGCAATAGAAGTTCTTGAATTCTGCGGTAGCCTTTTAAAAGTTAAAACCAACCTGTTTTTTTGTTAATTTCTTTTTTTTATAGGGCTGTTTTCAACGTTTATTACAGAATAGCAAATGAATACACAAAAACATTTATTGAAACTTTAATAGCTTTTATTAATTCCAAAAACAAAATTGTGAGGCCACTGTCAGCAGGTAGAAAAGTAAAATAAATTATCAAATAAATACTGGTGTTTTCCAGTTTTAAACCTTTACTGCTATGAGGAAAAAAATACTTTGAAAGTGAGCAACTGCAACTAGAAATTATAACTCTTGCTCTTATTGTATTACTTGTATTGTAACGCTTGAAATGTTTTTGCTTACGATTGTAAGTCGCCCTGGATAAGGGCGTCTGCTAAGAAATAAATAATAATAATAATAATAAAATTGACCTGAAATAAAAAATAAATAAATAAATAAAAATGTTCTCCAATTCCTCAGGACTGTGGTCAGGTATTTAAAGTCCTGCTTTCCCATTGAAGTCGAGGAAACAGGGCTCTGATAGTTTCTACAGAAACGACATGCATGGTCTGCAAAACAGTTAACCCCCTTCCTCATACAAGTCTCGGATATTCCTCAGCATGACCAGCGGCTGTTTTATTTATTTCCTAAGTGGCTTTTGCCTCCAGGCACATGTTTGCTCTTAACAAATGTATCCGTGTTAGCTGAGGATTTTAATAGCCAAAGCACGTCACTGTCTAAAACGAGTGGTTTGCTTTTCCTAAGAGCGGGTTGAGCAAAATAAACGAAGCAGAGGTATTCAAAAATCTCACTGTGCCACCTTGTGGAATGTTTAAAAAACTTGAATTTTTTCTTATGAATGCTAGTTAGGCTTGTTGCCGTGGAATATCAATAATTCTGCAACCCAGAGTGCATTCCGCGAAATCGCACCACGATCCGGCATCGCGTTTTTCACGGGGGACTAGACGAGATGGTGGAGTCAAACGGGGAAACTTGCCAGTCCAGTTTCTCTGTGTCCTCTAATGCAGCGAGCCTAGCAGCTTGCTTCAACACACTCGACGCTGACGCCGGTCAGTCCCAAGAGGAGTGTACTTCCTGTGGGAAACTGTGGAAAGGGTTGCACCACTGGTGCCACTGCCTGTGTCCAGAATATGGACCGGTGGGGCTCTGTTGGTGTTGTCCAGGGGATCTGCAAGAAACTTGCAGCACGCCCCCTCAGTGCCAGCATAGAGCTGGGCAACGGTGGCAAACTAGACTCGGAGGCACCCTCTGAGCTAGGTTCTGTCACGGTCAATGGTGTTGTTTCCCTTCTTCCTCCATCTCAGTGGGGAAGGAGTCATCCCAGGAGGCTGCTAATGACAGTATGTCCTCCTCTGTCATCAATGGCTGTGATTCAGGCTCGGCTTAGGCTCCTGTGGGAGTCTCAGTGGCCAGGGCTGGTGCAGGTAGCAGCGGGGCTGGGACCTGTATTGGTACCGCAGGAACTTGCTGCCTAGACAGAAGCTCAAGGACCTGTGTCATCTGCTCCTTCAAGTAAATAATGTTCGTTGCTTGTTTCAAACACTTCACCCTTCACGTCTGAGGTCTAGGCGCAGGAGCCTGAGCACAGGGAATCTCCTGCGAGGGGCTGAAAGAGCTGAAGAGCAGGGGTGGGGCCCCGAGTGCTGCTGATGGCTAGGCCATGTGAGACTCAGCATTTAACCCCATGGCCCTGTTGAGCCTATGGCGACGTATTCTGCCCATAGCTTCCTGGGCATGTTGGACTCCCAAGCACTGGATGCTCGACATGGTGCCTGTTAATGTTGTGCGTGCACTGGAGCTATGCTCGCCAAGTGCCCCGAGAAGTATGCGTCCCAAGCACAGCAAAGACTGGAGTGCTGTGCGCAATTGGTTCTGTGCGCACTGAGTGACACGCACATGGACTAGCTCGCTGGAGCTGTGAGCACCGAGGGTACTGGGCACCAAGTGCATCGGGAACCCTAGCGAAGCACTGTTCACACCAAGTGTATTAAACACCGGGCGTACTGGGTTTACCAAGCGTCCTTACTTAGTACCACGTGCACCGAGTGCAATAAGCACCGGGCGCAGAGGGTGCACTGAGTGCTGTTTATACCAAGCACTAGAGATCTAAGCGCCGCGTGTTGTGGGTGACAAGTGAGCTAAGCTCCGGGAGCACCGGGTCCACCGAGCACTATGTGCATGGAAGCACCTGGGCACTACGCACCTAGTCAGGAGCGCACCGAGTGCACTAAGCACCGGGGGGCACCGTGTGTTGCGCTCACCATTTGCACCGTTCACTGAAGCACCGAGGTGCAATGCACCGAGCACTGCGTACACCAGTTGTATCCAGCACCGTGTGTATCAAAAATTGATTGCACCATGTATCGTGTGCACTATGTGCACCGAACACTGTGTGTATCGTGCTCCGTGTTATCATGTGCACCGTGCGTACCAAGCACCGTGCGCTCCGTGTGGCACCGTGCATTCGTGCACTAGCGCTGTAGCAGTGGGTACCAAACACAGTGTGCACCACGTGCACCGTGCGTACCGAGCACCATGTGCACCAAGTAACGAGAGCACTATGTGTATCTTGTACCGTGCTGCCTGTGTCTGTGCCCTGAAGCTGTAGCGCTGGGCACCTTGCGCACCGAGATACCGAAGTGCTATGCATGCGCCGCGGTACCTAAGCACCGGGGGGCAGCTATGCAACTGTGCCTACCCTAACCGCGTGGTCACACACCTGGTCAGCACATAGCATACACCAGGGAGACACAAGGGCCAAAGCCGCGGCAGGCAAGTCAGAAAGCGGACAGCAAAAGCCGTGGTAGAAATAGATAGGGGAGAGCACACTGTTTGTTTACTGAGGTGGGTGGGCCTACGCAGCCAGCGAGGAGTCACTCGACAGCGGGGAGGCAGCAAGGCCTAGCCCCGTGGAGGAACTGTGCACTCTCAAGAAGGAAGTAGACAACCACTCGTCAGTGTGACTGCACAGACAGTCACTCACACACGACAGACAGATAATAAACAGAGGCCTACTGCGCAAGCGAGGGGGTACTCCTAGCTACTGTGCATATGTTGTATTTGTATTATTTATTATGTATTTTATATGATGGCAAAAAGCCAGTGTTTGGATTTTTTATTTGGCAGGATGAGCAAGGTGCCATCAGTTTGTGCGTCAGTTTCAGTATTGTTTGTTTTGGCCCACGTGCCCTTTTGTTTTGTGTCAGTGTTTTGTTTAAATAAAAAGCTGAGCGTCGTACAGTGGCTCTCAGAAGTATTCACCACCCTTGAACTTTTCCACATTTTATTGTGATACAACATGGTATCAAAATGGATTTAATTAGGAGTTTTTGCCACTGATCAAAAAAAGTCCATAATGTCAAAGTGAAAAATAAAATCTACAAATTGCTCTAAATGAATTACAAATACAAAACAGAAAATAATTGATTGCATAAGTATTCACCCTCTTGAGTCAATATTTGGTAGAGGCATCTTTGGCAGCAATTACAGCCATGAGTCTATTTGGATAAGTCTCTACCAGCTTTGCAAATCCGGACACTGCAATTTTTGCCCATTCTTCTTTGCAAAATTACTCAAGCTCCGTCAAGTTGGATGGGGACCTTTGGTGAACAGCAATTTTCAACTCTTTCCACATATTCTCAGTTGGATTGAGATCCGGGCTTTGACTGGGCCACTCCAGGACATTGACCTTTTTGTTTTTAAGCCACTCCAGTGTGGCTTTGGCTGTATGTTTGGGGTCAGTGTCCTGCTGGAAGATGAATCTTCTCCCAAGTCCCAGGTCTCTTGCAGACTTCAGCAGGTTTTCCTCCAGGATTTCTCTGTACTTTGCTGCATCCATTTTGCCCTCTACCTTCACGAGCTTTCCAGGCCCTGACGCAGAGAAGCATCCCCATAGCATGATGCTGCCACCACCATGCTTCACGGTAGGGATGGTGTTCTCAGGATGATGTGCGGTGTTAGGCTTGCGCCAAACATAGCACTTAGTGTTGATGCCAAAAAGCTCTATTTTGGTCTCATCAGACCATAAAATCTTCTTCCACTTGGTCTCAGTCTCCCACATGCCTTCTGGCAAACTCTAGCTGAGATTTGATGTGAGTTTTTTTCAACAATGGCTTTCTTTTTGCCACTCTCCCATAAAGGCCAGTTTTGTGAAGCACCTGGGCTATTGTTGCCGTATGCATAGTGTCTCCCAGCTCAGCTGTGGAAGACTGTAACTCCTTTAGTTGCCATGGGCCTCTTGGTGGCCTCCCTGACTAGTGTCCTTCTCGCCTGGATACTCAGTTTTTGAGGACGGCCTATTCTAGACAGATTCACAGTTGTGCCATATTCTCTCAATTTCTTTATAATGGACTTTACTGTGCTCCAGGGGATATTCAATACCTTGGAAATGTTCTTATATCCTACCCCTGATTGGTGCTTTTGAAGAACCGTATTCCGGATTTGCTTTGAATGTTCCTTTGTCTTCATGATGTAGTTTTTGTTAGGAAATGTACTAACAAACTGTGGGACCTCCCAGACACAGGTGTATTTAACCTGAAATCATGTGGAACACCTTAATTGCACACAGGTGGACTCCATTCAACTAATTATGTGACTTCTAAAGACAATTGGTTGCACCAGAGCTTATTTAGGTGTGTCATAGCAAAGGGAGTGAATACTTATGCAATCAATTATTTTCTGTTTTGTATTTGTAATTAATTTAGAACAATTTGTAGATTTTATTTTTCACTTTGACATTATGGACTTTTTTGTGTTGATCAGTGGCAAAAACTCCTAATTAAATTCATTTTGATTCCATGTTCTAACACAATAAAATGTGGAAAAGTCCAAGGGGGGGGGGGGGGGGGTGAATACTTTTGAGAGCCACTGTATATATATATATATATATATATATATATATATATATATATATATATATATATAAGAACATAAGAAAGTTTACAAAATCCCAGAATCTCATCAAGCAGCTTCTTGAAGGATCCCAGGATGTCAGCTTCAACAACATTACTGGGGAGTTGGTTCCAGACCCTCACAATTCTGTGTAAAAAAGTGCCTCCTATTTTCTGTTCTGAATGCCCCTTTATCTAATCTCCATTTGTGACCCCTGGTCCTTGTTTCTTTTTTCAGGTCAAAAAAGTCCCCTAGGTCGACATTGTCTATACCTTTTAAGATTTTGAATGCTTGAATCAGATCACGCGTAGTCTTCTTTGTTGAAGACTGAATAGATTCAATTCTTTTAGCCTGTCTGCATACGACATGCCTTTTAAACCCGGGATAATTCTGGTTGCTCTTCTTTGCACTCTTTCTAGAGCAGCAATATCTTTTTTGTAACAAGGTGACCAGAACTGAACACAATATTCTAGGTGAAGTCTTACTAATGTAAAGTTTTAACATTACTTCCCTTGATTTAAATTCAACACTTCTCACAATATATCCGAGCATCTTGTTGGCCTTTTTTTATAGGTTCCCCACATTGTCTAGATGGAGACATTTCTGAGTCAACATAAACTCCCGGTCTTTTTCATAGATTCCTTCTTCAATTTCATTATCTCCCATATGATATTTATAATGCACATTTTTATTGCCTGCGTGCAGTACTTTACACTTTTCTTTATTAAATGTCATTTGCCATGTGTCTGCACAGTTCTGAATGCTGTCTACATCATTTTGAATGACCTTTGCTGCTGCAACAGTGTTTGCCACTCCTCCTATTTTTGTGTCGCCTGCAAATTTAACAAGTTTGCTTACTATACCAGAATCTAAATCATTAATGTAGATTAGGAATAGCAGAGGACCTAATACTGATCCCTGTGGTACACCACTGGTTACCTCGCTCCATTTTGAAGTTTCTCCTCTAATCAGTATTTTCTGTTTTCTACATGTTAACCACTCCATAATCCATGTGCATGCATTTCCTTGAATCCCTACTGCATTCAGTTTGAGAATTAATCTTTTATGCGGGACTTTGTCAAAAGCTTTCTGGAAATCTAAATAAACCATGTCGTATGCTTCGCAATTATCCATTGTCGATGTTGCATCCTCAGAAAAATCAAGCTAGTTAGTTAGACATGATCTCCCTTTCCTAAAACCATGCTGACTGTCTCCCAGGATATTGTTACCATATAGGTAATTTTCCATTTTGGATCTTATTATAGTTTCCATAAGTTTACATATAATAGAAGTCAGGCTTTTTGGTCTGTAGTTACCTGGTTTGGTTTTCTCCCTTTTTGTGGATCGGTATTACGTTTGCAATTTTCTAGTCTGTCGGTACAACCCGTGTCAAGAGACTGTTGCATGATCTTGGTTAGCGGTTTGTAAATAACTTTTTTCATTTCTTTGAGTACTATTGTGAGGATCTTAACCGGCCCAGGGGATTTGTTTATTTTAAGAGCTCCTAGTCCCTTTAACACTTCTGCCTCTGTTATGCTAAAGTTATTTAAAACTGGATAGGAACAGGTCAACATGTGGGGCATGTTGTCTGTGTCCTCCTTTGTAAAAACCTGTGAAAAGTAATCATTTAATATATTTGATATTTTTTTTTCTTCGTCTATGATTTTGCCATTTGTGTCTCTTAGACATTTAACCTCCTCTTTGAATGTTCTCTTGCTGTTATAATATTGGAAAAACATTTTGGAATTGGTTTTAGCCCCTTTAGCAATATTGATTTCTATCTCTCTCTTGGCCTTTCTAACTTCCTTTTTGACTTGTGTTTGCAGTTCCATGTACTCTTTCTGTGTATTTTGTTTTTGGTCCCTTTTAAACGCTCTGTAAAGTGCCTTTTTTAGCTGAATATTTTTTTTAATTGATCTATTAAACCATTTTGGCCATTTTGTTTCAGATTTAGATTTGTCTACCTTTGGGATGTAATTGTTTTGCGCCTCTAGTACTACATTTTTAAAAAACAGCCATCCTTTTTCTGTGGATGTTTTCTCTATTTTACTCCAATCTACTTCTGTTAGTTTTTATTATTATTTATTTCTTAGCAGATACCCTTATCCAGGGCGACTTACAATTGTTACAAGATATCACATTACACATTATTTCACATTATACAGATATCACATTATTTTTACATACAATTACCCATTTATACAGTTGGGTTTTTACTGGAGCAATCTAGGTAAAGTACCTTGCTCAAGGGTACAGCAGCAGTGTCCCCCACCTGGGATTGAACCCACGACCCTCCGGTCAAGAGTCCAGAGCCCTAACCACTACTCCACACTGCTGCCTGTTTCATACCTTTCAAAGGCATTGAATATCCCTTGGAGTACAGTCAAGTCGATCATTAAGAAGTGGAAGGTATACAGCACCACCCAGAATCTGCTATCTATCTATATCTATATCTATATCTATATATATATATATATATATATATATATATATATATATATATATATATATATATAGTGTGTGTGTGTTAACTTCCATTACAGATAAATATGATAAATCAAACTTTTCCAGATGCTAACATACAGTATAGGGTATTATCTGTATATGTGGGGGTGCATCAATGCAATTCTGCCTAAATAAATCCTGAATGTTGGTCTCATGAAAATGTTTTCAGTTGTTTGGAATATTGAGATAGGTTTAATTTAGAACAATAAAATGGCTTAACTGGGGTCGAACCAGACTTTAATTTAGTAACAAGAATCAAACAAAAATGATTGTAATAACAGAGGATGATTCTGTGGTAAGTATAGAAAAAAGTATGTCAGCCGACTGCATCATTTGCAATGAACAAACTACTCCATAGTCCAGAACTAGGCAGATTTTAGACGAAATGTTCTCTTTTCATTTGGAAGATGTATATTGAACTTAATCAACTTGTTTTTGACATTTAAAGTACATGTGCACAGTGTTATACATAACCTGGATATTAACTGAGGCTACCACCCCTTGAAAAAACATCAAAATAATAGTATGTTGCTCTTACTTTCCCAGCCTCTTAGCCACGCAATGCCACTTTTTTAAAATCATTGCTCCAAGATACTGTACCAAGTACACCTAGTACAGTACTAGCTATTGGTACTGGTACTCAACTGTGGTTTACTCTTTACTGCAACTGACCCATTGGGCTTACAGCAAGCACTGGATGGATGGGATGATTGGTGCTCCATTTTCCACTGAGGACCAATCACATATCAAGTATTGGAGAGAAAAATGTGTTTATTCATTGATTGTTTATGATTTATGATGTTTGGTGATCTTGTTATCAAACTATTAAAAACATTCACGGTAGATTATTTTGGTATCAGGGTCTATCCAAATTATGCAACACATCTGTAGTATTGATTTTTTTGTAACAGGCAAAGAAAAGCAAATATTACTCTACCTGTCATAAGACACTGAATAATGAAAAAAAAAAAAAAAAAAAAAAAAAAAAATTATATATATATATATATATATATATATATATATATATATATATATATATATATATAAGAAAAGCAACATTGTAAAAATAAGTGATGCACCGTTGAATGGGAGTGTTCTGAATGCATCACTGCAAGCGTTCCTAACTAGGAACAAAAGTCCATGTATTACAAAAAAAACCCACACAAGTTTATTTTGGTGGATCTGTGTTGATTCCGTATTTTTCTTTGAGAAGCTTCAGTTGCTCCTCCTTCTTCTTGGTATCCATTTTCTGAAAAGCCTGAAAAAAGAAAGTAATTTCAGTTTCAATATTGTACAGGGAATACGGTGGTATATAAAATAGCCAGACAATATTATAAAGTGTACAGTCTCGATTATCTACAAACCTAAAATGATGATCTCAATATGGTGTAATTATTGGGTCGAATATCAACATCAGGTTCACTGACACATACGAAAGTATTTAAATAACCCTGCAGATAAGGCAATAGCACAGTTGTTCTCCGACATATAAGAATTAGACTGTAAGGCAGCTTTATAAATGACTGCCACAAAACTTTAGTCAAGAGCATAGCTGGACTACCAGGAGTGGCTAGCTTAAGTGTACAGCATTTAACTGTTCACAGTGTACATAGAAACTTCAAAGACATACTGAAGATAATATATCACATCAATTGTTACCCCTATTGAAATAAGGCTACAGTATGCTTATCCACTCACACATCCAACATCAGTTACTGAAGATAAATACTGGGTATTTTGAGATTATCCAGTATCTTTCTTACCTATAAAGTCCATGAATTAGAAAGACTTATAAAACACTACTGCTTTATAGTATATAAAATCTAACCGAATCACACATACCCGGTTTGCATTGTAGTACAATACTACAAGGTATCTGTTGCAGACATTAAATCCTGATAAATGATCACAGGCGTTCTTAGCATCAAAGATGTCCTCATAGACCACATATGCTGTTCCTCTTGATTCTGGCGTGTTCCCACTATGGACAAATTTATTGCAAATTAATTTATAAAAAATAAAAGATATCACTTCATTCGCAAAATCGTGCCGACAATGGCACTAAATGAAATGCTAGTCTTCTTGACTTCAGTAGGAACACACTAATGAGAAACTGTATTAAAACGTGACAATAAATTAAAAACAAAGTATATATTTTGTTTTATACTCGGTTTCAAATTAAAGTTAATTGCATCATAAAAAAGAAATCATAAATCAAGACATTTCTGAAAAATGTATTACAACAAGCATGTCGGTAACATCATCCCTACTGTCGCTGTAAATTCGAAAATATGTCAATAACATGAAAAAGTCCACTAAAAGTGGATATACGTTTGCCATAAAGACGGGACATGGCTAATATGCGTACCAGTTAAACACTTACACTCTGATTTGCCTGATTGGGCCGTATTTTCCAAATATATCATACATTTCTTCAGCTGTGATTTTGTATGGCAGGTTGCGAATATACAGGATCCGATTTACTTCTGGTGGTAATCGGATCTGGAAAAACAAACAAAATAAGTGTATAAACCAGTACCCTAAAATGTCAAACTGGCATACAATCACAATGTGTTCCACAAAAACATGTTTTAAATAGAAATGAAGCATGTGTACCCAAGACTAAACCTACGGTTCCGTCCTGTTTAAAAAAACAAACTGTTCTGGGATTCTTTATTTTTAAAAATGTCTGAATTTAGATTCCATGTGTATGACTTATATTGTAACACTTGAATGTATTTGTATTTGCTTGCGATTGTAAGTCGCCCTGGATAAGGGCGTCTGCTAAGAAATAAATAATAATAATAATAATAATAATAAAATGAAGCTTACCGACAGATCTACAAGTTTTGATTATTTTCTCATTCACTGCTTTCAGTCCTTAATTATTCTTGATTCTCTCTAAACTTTGGATTTAGCACTTAATTGCTCTTGAACTGTAATCACTGTTCATCAAACAAATAAATGGTTAATAATAATAATAATAATAATAATAATAATAATAATAATAATAATAATAATAATACTGAACACATAAACCATATACACGTTTTATCGTCTAGACCGCATTCACTTCAACTGCGTCATGATTGTAAATTGAACTACAATCGGTAATTTTTAATCACAAAAAAGACACTTTTCAACCGTTTCCGATTGTGATATCTTTCAGTCTGACTTTTGATCTGCATTTGTTTTTCGCTCTTACAAACAGTAATGACGCACGTACTCCTTACTCTTTTTTTTTCTCTGAGGGTAGGCCTACGTACACAAACGCACATCGATACAGCACCCCGTGTTATCTAAACATGCTATTTCGTTAGCCAAATAAAATACACCCAACTTACATTAGCTCTTTTTGCCGCTTGCATAGCCATTTTAGCAAACTGTTGGCTTCACACGCTACGCTTTAAAATAACCGAATATCCACCGTAGACAAACAAACTAAAGGAAGCAACTAGACTCAATGAAAAATTACGGGAAGTTTTGCAGGGGCCTTAGATATGACGTCGACAACTTCTTTGTTTTAGTTGGCCACGTGATGTCTGCGTGCGCTGATTAAAGGTTTTGTGTTTTGCAGACTGTTGATAAAAAATAGATAAATAAATAAAAACATACTACGGATTGTGTTTTGTAAAATTGTTGTAGTCGTCATTTATTTCATGACAAAGCGGTAGTTACAGCTTTTCAGACTACATTGTCTCCACTGCAGAGGGCATGTCTCCATGTAATTTACTAGGACAGTCAGATATATTTGGGACAGTGCAGGCTTTTCAACTCACATGCGTCTGACCTGTCAACTGGCCACGTAATCCCAAAACTCTTAAAGAGGTCAGTTTTTTTTTTTTTTTTTTGTTTTGTTTTGTTTTTTTAACTCACCTCTAAATCACAAATGAATGGATTTTAAATGAACAAGTGAAGTGGGTGGGTCGTTCAGTGTCAATTCAACCACTCAATGTCACCATACGTCCCCGATTTGGATACAAATG
Organism: Acipenser ruthenus; assembly: GCF_902713425.1. Taxonomy (NCBI): domain Eukaryota; kingdom Metazoa; phylum Chordata; class Actinopteri; order Acipenseriformes; family Acipenseridae; genus Acipenser; species Acipenser ruthenus. Next base: position 11,852,834 of record NC_081193.1, read on the forward strand.
GCACAAAGTTAGTAAAAGCGACTTTACGGTCAACTCCTAATAGTTCCGGGGGGGATTAAAAAACACCCACAGTGCTTTTGAAAGCTAATAACTTTTGAAATAAGTATGCTAGAGCTCCCAAAATTCACACCCAGGTATACTTTTTAAAAATTCATTTTGGGATCTTTTTCTATTCCTGAGATATAAAGAATTATTTACAAAAGAAACAAACAAAAAAAAGGTTTACAGTCAGAATTGCATTTTTAGGGCATATTTTCTTTCAGTTTTGGGACAGAAAAGAATTTATTGATAAAAAAAATTGCTTGAAAATGTAAATATGTTTACAGATTGTTTATGTTCTATGACTTACATATACCTTGCGGTTTAATAGGTAAATAGGAGCACTGTATTGTAGGTCCCACTCCTATTAATCTTGATCCACGATAAACCTACCTCCCAAAACAAATTGTAACACTCATTTCTTTTTACCAATTTCAGTTTGGGATCTTTAATACATCTATAAATAAATAAAGACATTAATGTTTTTTTCCGTTTTTTTTTTAAAAATAAAATACTTTGCCAAATAGAAGTGTATTAAATATTATAATATACCAAATTATTATTATTTATTTCTTAGCAGACGCCCTTATCCAGGGCGACTTACAATTGTTACAATATATCACATTATTTTTACATACAATTACCCATTTATACAGCTGGGTTTTTACTGGAGCAATCTAGGTAAAGTTCCTTGCTCAAGTGTACAACAGCAGTGTCCTCCACCGGGGATTGAACTCATAACCCTCTGGTCAAGAGTCCAGAGCCCTAACCACTACTCCACGCTGCTGGCCTGATGCCCAAATACCTCAGATAATTTCCATTGCATTGTGTTTTAGTTGTGTTTCAAATACTTTCTATAATTTGGCTCATAAGCAACAGAAAATTGCATTTTATATGTTCTGTATTGCACACACTCAGAAGATAAAACAGTACATTTTCTCAATCCAAATATTTCCTGTTGAAACAGATATAAAGAAGTCACCAGTGGTGACAATGGCAGCGTTTACATGCACAGGTCATGAAAGTTTTCCTCACGACCTGTTTGCCTTCCTTTTCAGGAAATGCGTTGCTATGCAGTTCTGATTTAGGAAAAAAAAATCAGCTGTACAATGCAGTTTCAGACGTTGCGATGAAGATAAAAACATTTAAAAACATAAATGAATCCGCATTGTTGCGCACATTCTGAATTACACCGCGCATTAGCTACTCCTTTGTCTGTTTACCTTTCCAACACACACACACACACACACACACACAATAGTTTTACTACTTAGAATTTATATTTGTGTGTGTGTGTGTGTGTGTGTTTATGGAACATCTAAAACATTTCATTAACACTAGAACCGCCTTTTACAATACATGTTTTTATTTTGAATATAACCTACAATATAAATTGTTGATATATATATATATATATATATATATATATATATATATATATATATATATATATTGTACAAGGTAGGAGAGATATAATCTTGAAGCTAGCCACAGCGCTTCAGCAGAAACATTTCGATTACAAAACTGCAAAGCTGCAGGGTGCAGCAGCTCAACCTGGATTCTGTGCTGCGAGTGACACACACACAAGATAAATCATGTTACTTCCGTTTTAGATTAAAAACTACTTTTGTTTTTACAGTTATATATATATATATATATGCACATACCTGTTTACACACTAGTTTCTTTTTAAGTTTATTTTATTATAGTTTTTCATTTTTTAAGTAGTGCTTTATATGTGGTAAGTTAGAAAATAAACCCTGTTATGTTTAATTGTTCATTTAAATAAGGTGTTTCGGACGTGCAGATGTTTGAGATAATGTGCTTGAATAAAACTTTTGAGTTGTATGCGATAGTTTGTCTTTCATTTTAATACTGATGAGGTTTAAAATGTACCGTGATAATGACTGCTGTCGGCGGTTCTAGTGTTGAAGTAGTACATAAATGTACAGTGTGTATCGTGTGTGTGTGTGTGTGTGTGTGTGTGTGTGTGTGTGTGTGTGTATGTTTTGTACAGCCTTTCTGCTGGAGATTAGTGATATTAAGTCAGAACGGGATCTTAAGGATAATGCAATTTTCAGCAATCAATTATTGCCTGTATATTATCACGATAATCGTGATTATCGGCTGAATAAATACAATTTAAAATTCTTGTAATTTATCAAATGTATAATTCTGCAGCATGACAACCGCCAGTCTAAGTCACTGAGTTTAGAAGAAAGAAAACTAGACTGTACTGTATATGCGCTGAGTTTTTAAATTTCTGGTGGGTGCCCAGAACAAATGTGAGTATACATATACACCTTTTGTAATTAGTTTATTATGAATAAATGACGTATTTTTCCTTTAAAATAATACATATATTGTTCTTATTTAAATATTTATGTTAATTCGAGAAGGTTTACTTTCATAAAAGAAAGTGCCACCAAATGTATTAATATAACGAAACAAAATTGCTAACGTTACCTGGAAGAAGGATATCTACATCATCATCATGAAACGCAAATGGATGGAGACGCAGATGGATCACATTAGTTTATTGTAAACGTCTTAGTTGGTGCTTATCTTGGCGAGAGCCAAGTTCAAATCAGCATGAAGTTTTAACATCTACTCTCATGTAATGGAAATCATAATCATCGCTGCAAAGAAATGATCGTGATTATCGATTATTGTTCCGATTGTCGATTTTCAAGTGCATGTAAACCAAGCCAATGTTTCCTCTTTATCTTTCTACAGTCAACTGTAGTAGGAATGCAGAATTTATATCAGGGGTGGCCAACCCTGGTCCTGGAGAGCCCCTAACTAGCAGGTTTGATAGATAACAATTAATTTAAACACATGGAACAATTTTATTGTGATCAATGAAGCAGAGCAGTACAAACTTGAAAAAGCAGAAATGGAAAGAGCTGAAAAAAAAACTTTGAATTACGGTATTTATTCAAGTAAAATAGTTCAATAAGGCTGCCTGCCCCCTTTTTTGGAGAATTGTTGGGCATATTTAAAACATAACTAGTCATACAACATAAAACCATCTGTAAATATATTTCCATTTTCAAGCATTTTTTATCAAGAAATTCCTTTCTATCCCAAAACTGAAAGAGAATATACCCTGAAAATGCAATTCTGACTGTAAACATTTTTTAAAAAATAATTATTTATATCCGAGGAATAGAAAAAGGAATATAAATTTTGTCTGGAGTTAGATACATATTATGTCTCTGTTGTGTGTTAATCACAACTTGATAGTACCTATGCCACATTTTTTTTTTTTTTTACTCATTTGTGGACCTTGCGACCTGTTAAAAAAATACCTTGATGACCCATTGTGCCTCCATTTAGCCATGAAAGGTATGTTTTGTTGGGCATGTTGTTTTATGGTAATTTACACAGCAAAAATTAAAGAGCACTCAAAACTGCAGCTGAATGTGCAGTATCCAAATGTGAAATGTGTATTTGATAAGTAGATCGGTCAGATATAATTTTAGATTTATATAAAAAGGATAACGTTTGCAAACAGTTTTTATTTCACTTAAGTGACAGCACACATGCAGTATGGCTTGCCTACTTGATTACTGAAGGTGAGCAGTAGCCTACCGTTTTATTGACATAATGTGTGTGTGTGTTTTTTTTGGGGGGGTGGGGGGTGGCACTGCCTAGGACCCCACACAAAGGCCGGCCCTGCTTCTGCCCCAAGGACCTCATAGCAGGTTCCTTAAAATAGCCCAAAGACCGCCAACTAAAACGTAACAATTTCCCGCCCTGGGTCCCCGTCGTCCCTTGAATCCCTTCACATAGATTTCAATGTTAGCCTATGGAGGTCCGTCCGCGACAGCCTCTGGTGACTCGCACCTGTGCGCGCTACGTGGGAGCAACTGCAAGCAGCTTCCTCCCTGCTTCATGTAAGCAGAAGCTCTGGTGTTTCTGTTGGAGAGATCGGACCACAACGGCACAGGCCCACTATCTCGGACTGCACACCGCGCCATTACAATAGTGTTTATTAATGTAATTAGTGGGGCTTGCGAAGCAAGAGTCCCCACTTTAAATCTTCGACATACTTCTTCTTATTATTCTTTGGCACGCTACTCCTCTTACACCGTTTAAGCTAGAAACGCAGTTCAAACTTTAAAACGTGTAGACCGGTCTGGAATAGTGTGCTTGTATATACAATATATTTTATACTTTTTTAAACTATTAAGCTTTTTGTCCATCTTCATTCACTTTAATGGGTCTTTTTTCAACATTTAAAAACTCCCAGACTTCCAACATTCTATTTACTGTAAACGATGTAACTTTTGACACAAATCAGCTACTTTGACCACTTTCCCAACAAGTAAGACAAAAAGTTAGAGGGTATGGAATATTCCTCTACTTCTCTGCTATTCAAATCTGGAATCAAAACAGAAAAAACATTTACCAATCAAGAAGTACACCTGTTTTAGTAACCGTGGCTGAACCCAACTGTACGGCACTCTTATGTGTGTTGGTGTGTGTCAGAGGAGCCTACCTGTGTATATAAGGGTGTCACAGAGCAGCTCACAGGTTGATGGTGTTAGTGTGGAAAAGGCTCCCTAGGTGGGTGGTTAGCTGAAGATGTATTATTCTCCATTATTATTCTCCCTCCCTTTCTCTCTCTCTCTCTCTCTCTCTCTCTCCCTCTCTCTGGTCTGTCTCCCTGTCTTTACTGTTTCACTGCTGGTAATCTACTGTAATAAACAAAATAATAATGTAATATTATCTACTGTATTAATTAAAAAAATGGTATGTTTGCTTGTTTATTTAAATAGTTTTTTTTGAGAATTATAGTTAATTAAATATAATTAAATTATATATTAATATTACATGAGCTACACCATAGCTAGTGCTTCCTTGTTCTGCATTTAACCACCAATGTAATTAGAAGAAAAAAAAGAGAATCCCCCAGCTATAAATGTATTTTAACTATAATGTAGATCACATACAAATGTCCAGAAATAAGCATACAACTGTATAATTTATCATCTCCATAGAATTGTAATAATTTCATAATAAACAATAACAATAATAAACATAACAATTAAGCACAAATGTTATGACAACATTGAAAACTAACTGACTTATACAAACACGTTGGCTTTATTAAGAATTTAATAGTAAAAATGACAATTTTAAATTTATAATTGTTAAGTTGATTAAAAAAAAAAAAAAAAACTAAAAACAAGGAGCTCCTACGTCCCTAATTACTAAGGATTCCTCCAAATATATTAATATTTCCTAATTGGTGTAACTGTGATAATTAAAATGGTCAAGTTCAAAATTCCAATTGCAGGTAGCTCACTCTGCCTGTATCTCTCACTTTCTCTCACGCTCTCACTGTTCCGCGCTCTCTCGTACTCGCGCGCTTTCGCACATGTGCAATACAGGGTCGGTGGCGCTGTCTCCCTGTGCTAAAAAAATACTGCGCTTAATCCAATAAGAGAACGGTTTCAAGCACCACGTGTCTTATGCAATTTCAATGGGAAGAAACCGAGATTGGCAAAGCCCATGGAGGAAGCGCCACCATTAGAATTGCACCGATATATTGCTTGCAATCTCTATTTTTGTACTGGGTTTTTTAAAAATGTTTTATTTAGTCATCGTCAATTTTTTACGCTGGTTTTTCTCCTCAATTTAGCATGCCCAATTATTATCTGTATCCTCGGCTCACTGCTCGCAACCCCCCCTCCCCGCCGACTCGGGAAACGGAGGCTGGAACACGCGTCCTCAGAAACGTGCTCCTGCCAAGCCGTCATTTTTCGCACTGCAGATCCACAGCAATGCCACCAGACCTATAGTGCCGGAGGACAACACAGATCTGGCAGCTACACTGCAGAACCACAGGCGCCCTATCGGCCACAGGGGTCGCTGATGCGCGGTGAGCCGTGGATTCCCCCTGCTGACCTAAGCCCTCAGCCAATTATTAACATAATGTAGGTATTTTATTGGCTGAGCGCCTGCCCGGGTATTTCGAAATCTAACATGAAATCAGGGGCATAGCTAGGATTAGATTTTTACTGAGGCAAAAAAAAAAGAAAAAGTTGAACAAACCTCTTGCAGATTCTGTTCATGTTACAAAGGTAAAAGTTATCACCTTATAAAGCCTGGAGACTGTTCATGCAAACTGCAAAGCAATATTAAGTCCCTTGGGGCTCCCGAGTGGCGCATCCAGTAAAAGCACTCGCTAGAGTGCAGGATGCGCTCTATAGCCTGGACGTCGCCTGGACGGGAGCTCCCAGGGGGCGGCACTCAATTGGCTGAGAGTCGTCCGGGGGGAGGGAGGGTTAGGTTGGCCAGGGTGTCCTCGGCTCACCGCGCACCAGCGACACCTGTAGTCTGGCCGGGCGCCTGCGGGTTTGCCTGTAAGCTGCCCACAGCTGCGTTGTCCTCCGACGCTGTAGCTCTGAGGCGGCTGCACGGTGAGTCTGCAGAGTGTAAAGAAGCGGGCTCCTGACGGCACATGCTTTGGAGGACAGCGTGTGTTCATCTTCGCCCCTCCCGAGTCAGCGCAGGGGTGGTAGCGGTGAGCTGAGCCTAAAAATAATTGGGCATTTCAAATTGGGGAGAAAATAATAAAAAAAAAACTAATTGGCAACGACTAAATTTAAAAATAAAATAAATAAATATTAAGTCCCTTGGATAATGATGTTAATGTTAAAATGTGATAACCCATATTATTTCAAAGATTAAAACTAATTCTCCCAGCAAAACCACAGCAACCTAAAATGACCATATTGACACTGTCAGAAATATGCTATTTTAAAAGGACAAGAATATAACATCAATATTAATAAGTAGATGTGTTCATACCTTTATTGACATGCATTTGATTCACTGCTATTTAAGTTGCCTTACACTGCTGGGACTGGTAACTGCTGCTGACTGGTAAGACTGGTGCTGATACTTCTGTGACTGGTGCTGACTCTGCTGGGACTGGTGCTGACACTGTGACTGGTGCTGATACTGCTGGGACTGGTGCTTGCACTGCTGCGGCTGGTGCTGACACTGCTGGGGCTGGTGCTTGCACTGCTGGAACTGGTGCTGACACTGTGACTGGTGGAAAAGGAGAGCCCAACTTTCAAGAAATATTCAATTATTTATCAAACGGGAAATACCCAGATGCACTTAAAGGGAACAGTGGAAGAAAGGCTAAGTTTTGGAGACAGTGCCAGCGTTTTTTCCATTACAGGTGGCTAACTAATATACAAACACAAGGTACACAAAAAAACGACAAAGGTGAGCCACAAAATAGACACATTCTATCAGTATGTACATCAGTATGTTACTGTTTGTTATAACATTAATTAAACATTTTTTTTGTTCATTAAAAAAATTGTATTAAACAAGATAACATATTCAAAACATGTTGTTGTATAGCGAAAAAATGTGTAATCCCTCGAGAATGATTGTTGTTTTTGAAGCAAAGGAACTCAAACCAGTATGCTTGAAAGAAGGCATCCATTAGCCATAGATTCCAATTTACTGTATTCGTCTGTGTGTGTGTTTCTGTATGTAGTACTGGTTTTTTTTGCTTTGTATTTCAACTCCGTATTTTGATATGGAGTACATTTGTATGGTTACAGTTTCTATTAGTACATTTTTATGTTAGTTAATTCAGTTCGCTTTAGCTGAAAAATGTTTGGGGAAAATACAAATGTAATACCATAACTGTAAAAAGCAACGTGTTTTGAGCTTGAGAGTGTTTTGAAAGTGACTAGTGTGTTTTGAGTGTACACTACAGGTGTATTGCCTGTGCATGCACTGTTTCAAAGTGGGAGAGTAAACATCAAGGAACAAGTGACTAAGAAAATGATGAAAAAAAAATATAAGCGGCGCTCAAACGTGATGTGTCAAAGACAACTTCTGTGTCGATCCCCTGTCTTTTACAATGGTTCCACAAATGGGGGCCAACAAATCTGTTTGGCGCCAGGCCCACAAAAGGTTAATCCGGCCCTGGCTGTGGTAGTCTTAGATAGAGCTGGACTCTGACGGATGGGTTTAAGCCATATAATGGCTGTTCGTGTACAATATTTGTATGACTCTATAGTACTTTGACAAGGTATTCACCAAAATAATAATAATAATAATAATAATAATAATAATAATAATAATGTGATGTTCCCACCTCTGAACGCAAGCTCTCCTTTGAACGTTTACACAGTTTCTCACTCAATTCTAATATTGTTTTGTCAATATAAATCGACGATAGGAAGTAGTACAGTACTTCAGGCGGGGGAAACCGGTCCTGGTGCTGCCTAGCGCAGAGGCCGGGTCGCTATAGATGCAAATACACAGCCACTATGCTATATTAAAACGCTATGCTATGGCAGGTAGAGTGATACTTGGACGAGCTGACTGTCCAATTAAAGTGACGAGAAAAAATAAAATAAAACATATAGCCAGCTATCCCGGTTTAGCAACACATTTAATGTCATCATAAAAACAGTTACTTGGATTTTTGCTGTGCTGGCGTTAAAACATTCTACATGAAAAAAAAAGATTTATCAAAACGTATTGCAGCTTAACATCACATTGCGCAGTGGAAAAACATCAATATAAATGATACATTCTCTTAACATTGATTCTTACCAAGATTTGGCTTCTTTAGAAAGAAATGTGTAATTGGTTGGTTTTTCCTCCGTTTCATGTTAGTGCTGCACTGTAAACCAGTGTACAGAGTAACTTGGGAAACTGACTAATGAGAAACGTCTTTGTGGCGCGAATTTTACATACCGCAGTGTCTGTACAGCCCGAGATAACAGTAATGTGAAGAAATTAAAAATAATATATATTTACACTCACAAAAAATAAAGTGGGTACGTTTTGGGTTTTTTTATCTTTTTTTTTTTTTCGTCTTCACAATTAAGAATTGAGCCGATTTTTACCGAGGCGGCCGCCTTGGCTGCCTCAATGGACGCTACGCGCCTGAAATACTTTACTATTCTGGCTTCCAATAAACCTCTGCGATATAATTTTGTAGTTCCTTTGATTAAAATGATGTTAAATAAAATACCTACATTATGTTAATATACTTTTTTTTATTATGTCTGAAATCCTAAAATTCTAGTGATGCCAACTTTTGGCCATAGTTGTACATAACATTTATCAACTTCTTGAGTGACAAGTAATTGAGGTTTTCTTAAAATGGGGAACCCCCCCCCCCCCAAAAAAAAAAACCCTTTTCAAAGGACTGGTTCCGGGACCCCAAATTCTTGGCTGCAACCCTGTTCATACACTTAGATAGAGTTTACATGGTTTTCAGTCAGCAAGTCGCCCCCTCCCCAGCCGCCAATCAGACACAGGTTCCTACCACATTAGACGTAGTTTATGGTGCATTAAAAATAATACAACATGTAAACGTATTCAGTTAATTAAACTGTTTTTTTTTAAAGCAGTTTATTTTATTTTTTACATCTATGATAATTTTCAGCACCATTTTAAAAACGTCAATGTAAACCTGCACCCCCCCCTCCCCTCACCCCCGCGAATCTCAAAGTTGGAATGATCGGAAGCGGTAAAAATGTGACGGAAACGGTTAGGTTGGCTTGATGGAGTTTGTAAAGATTGGACTAGAGACGATATCAGAATAATAAGCAGTGTTATTTGCAACTTTCAAAACTTTGATAAAATAACGTTTAATTAAACATATGTTTGAGACTACTCAAGATCGTAAACATTTTACCCAAATTAAACTGAACATTATGCAATGTGTTTAGTGAATTGTTGATTAATTCTGTGTGGATGAACAGACCGTTTTCCCTCCAACTTGTTAGTTGAATCTGACATCGTGTACTAAAGGAAAAAACAACGCTGGTGTGCCTGAAATACGAAAGGGGATAAGTAAGTCGTTTTTTAATGTTAAGTTTACGTGTTTGTGATATATTATACCTTTTATCAATTGCTGGTTGTCTGCTTTGATAATAAATGCCCCATTGGGGTTGGTTTTGTAATTTTAAACGCCGTAAATAAACCTGCGTAGTCCATTTTTTTTTTTTGCGCTAGGCCTTAGTTTTTCAGACTGCATACTATTCACTGTTAAAACTCAAGTGAACCCATCAAAATTATTATTTTTAGAAAAATGTCAGGTAATTGATGGCGTACATTGTTTTTTGTGTAAGTATAGTTTATTAGTTTACCATTAGATTGAGGCAGAAAGACGGAATTTGTGCAACCAACTAGTTAACATTATCAAAAAAAAAAAAAGAACCGTAAAAACTAATGTACAAAATAAATACGTTGGATAGTTCAAAATTTTCAGCTTGAAAGAGAAGGAAAATGAACTAAGTGTGCCAGAAAAGTTGTCTGTCAGTACGTTTAATTGAGGTAGTTTTCAGAAAAACTAATCTATTCGGAAAATTGAATCAGAAAATTGGCTTTCTGAAAACGACACGTATGTGTTTTACATGACTTGCCATAGATAATCCAGTTACACTTCCGATAAATTCAACTGTATGGATTTATTTTTTCGCAAACGTGGAGCATTTGCGCATACGCAGTAAGACTGAGGCATGAATTGGCAAGTATTTTAGATTTAACGAAGTTGCAAATTCTTATGCTGTATATCCTACATTTCAACAGACTATTATGCCGTACACCTCTCTTTAGTTGATGTCCACTCCTTGCAACAGCTGATCACTTTCTTAATATAACTTAAAACCTACTGACTTTGCATACATAAGGTACTGTAAATTCTCAATGCTTTTTCCTAGCTAGAATTGATCAAGCCTGCTTTATTTCCACCCTTACACAAGACACCATTCTATATAATTTACCAAGCAAAACTGATTGTTATCCTACTTCCCTTACTCTGTCTTGGTCTTGTTTTGTTAAACTTTCTACGATAAAGTCATTGGGCTATAATATTTATAAAAGTACAACTGGCGCCAACACTTTGATCACTGGACATTGTAGTAAAGAAACACAACTCCTTCTCCCAACTCCCTTGTTAAAGTACCAAGTCTCTTCTCTGTGTAAAGTTTAATCATATTGCCGCTGTGTTTTTTTTAAATTATTTTTTCTTCTTGCTAGAAATATGGATATAGTTGCTTTAATGATCACGTTCGAGGGAATTGTGAGTTGGCTCATGTGCACTGCACTGTCAAAATACATTTTCTGAAAAGTGTTTACATGTCTGTGGTTCGAATTTACACCTTTCTTTAACTCAATTTAAAAAAATGGAAAACGAAACAACGGTGTAACTTGAAAATACTTGCAGACGTGGCAAACGAAAAACAAATAAAATAAATGTACACAGTTTTTAATTTGTTTATTGTTATTAAAAGTATTTTAATTGCAGTTTATTTCAAATATTTAAAACGGTGCGCATGTGCAAACACCTTACTGTACTATTATGAACGGACGCAGAACCTACATAAAGCACAACGATGTTGAAGTTGCCTTATTTGCCAGCTTCTTATTCGGCCAACTTCTTTGCATACGCAAATGTAGCACAACTTGAATAAGTAACCTGGGGTATTTCAGGGGTCAGGGACTGTGGCTTTTTTGTCTGCATTGGCTCATCTGCAGAATGACAGTAGTTGCTGTCTTGGTATGATAGTAATTGATTGGGAGGAATGTGGCTGGTAATCAATTTCCAATCAGTCAATCATCCAACCTGCTGTTTTAAAATAGGTGATTCTCAATAAAAAGGGCAGCAGGTAGGAACCAGGTACACACACACAATCTGCTCAGCATGTTTTGACGGACTTGCAGAAAATAACTATTATGGGATTTTGCAAACCAAACTTAGAAAATACTGTCTTGATCAAGATAATAGTCATTCGTAATCACAGCTCAGCTCTAATACTGATTGTGGCTCTTAGAGCTGTTTTTAAAGTAGTGAAAGCTTACCGAGTGATGGACAAATCCTCAGTTTTATGCATGAGAACCTGCAGTATTTTATAAATAGGGCCATGGAAAATTCATGATTTTCACGGAAATCGTATTTGACTGCCTAATGTGAAACTTTTTTTTTTATTAAACATTTCTCTTCAACAGATTTTATCCTGTAGAAACCATAGACAACTACATAAATGTCTGCAAAGATAATAAAACTACAACTAATAGATCTTATTTATCATGGTGTCAGTCTTGGATGTCACATCTTTGCCACTAGATGCAATCCCTGATTTCACAAGCTGTAAAGATGAAATTGAATCTTACAAGCACCATGCTGCTGAAAGTGACAAATATCAATATTGGTGATTTCTGGGTGAAGTCTGAAATCAGATTCCCAAACATGGCAAAAATTACATGCTGCTTTTTGTCAATTCCACCAAACTCTGTGGATGCAGAATGAGCAGTTTCCACATATGGACAGGTTTTTACACCACAAAGACAAACCATGAGTGTTGAAACTGCAACAAGATGAGCGATGCTGGCCTTCAGCAAATAACTAGTTTTCACATAATTATTGTGTGTGTGCACAAAACTCTTACATTACTTTTGATGTTGGAGTTACTTTTTAATAAACTGTATTCCAAAAATTAACGGAATTCTTATGTTCATGTAAACGTGCTGTGTTAGTCGGTTTGCTTCCTACTGCTGGTAAAGCAAACTAATTGAATTATGAATGGTCGTCGCCTGTATTCAGTGATATGGGTCTGCACTTGATGGGAGTCGTTGCAGTGGACCTCATTCTGGGGGTGTTTGGTTCATAAGTAAGGTAACCCACATGTGTTTGAGAAGATTCCAAGGGTAAATTTCAAATGGCTTGTGGATTTTTATTTTTTGTGGAAAGTGTAAGCTAATGCTGTGCCCTTAATCAGGAACAGATAAAACTGTAAACTGTCTTGTCCGTGCAACAAAGAAATGAGGGGACATTAAGTTTCATAGTTTAACACTGACATTTAACTACATGGAACGTCTACCATACGAGGAGGGTATTTCTCAGGTCATGACATTTGTATATATTTTAAGTGTTATATGTAGTCATGATATTGCCTCCCTTGTACACCAGGGACAGTTTCTTAAAAACGAGTTGTGACAATTTGCAATAGTAAGCACCTCGCAAATAAAAATTGGGTTTCCTAAAAGTACCGCAGGTCTGCGACGTCGCAGATTTACCAGAAACCTGCGACAGCCAGACAGCAGCCGCAAGTAGCAATGTATCGCAGATCCTATTAGAACATACAATGGTGCTCATACTGCTAGTGAAATCCTCTTGATGCATGTACAGACTTAAGTACTGATCAAAGTACAGATTGCTAATATTAGGGTGGTAGATTTAACCAGAAACAAATCTAAATTGATGTGTTTTATTAATCAGTTTAAACTAACAGATTTAATTATTACTGTGTTTTTTGCTGTTATTTGATTTTCTGCTGATTTTTACTGTACCTTTTATAACCGCTGTGATCTGTAATGTTATATATCTGCAATGACCGGTGCCAATATGTTGAATTCGGAGTCGTGTCTTCTAGAATCGATGTGCAGTCCCACACGGAATGAAGCGGAGTTTACATATTACAACATTATTTAAGCTTTGCCACTTTTTATTTATTTATTTATTTATTTATTTACAAATTTTTCCTTTAAATTGTTTAATGCTGACGGGTATCATTTAAATCAGAGACAAAAAACCCCCCAAAAAACTTAATGTTAACTGCTAGATCTACTGCTGTTTTGTATTCCATATATTTTTCTAATGAATAAAGTGATCAGTAATTGTGCATAATCAATGTCGTCCTTCTGGAGTCCTGAGTCCTGGGTAGGCTTGGCTTGGCTCGGGTGTGCAAGTGTGAAAAGGCTATTGTAGAACATGAGGCGAGTCCACACTGAATTCTAAACTGGCCAGAGCAGGTTGAATTTTGCTGATTTTAATGTTGAGATTATAACCACTAATAATATGCCTCTGCTCAGCTGCCGGCAGACAAAAACACCCTTAACACAGTGAATGGTAGGTGAGGCTGCTAGAGTACATGATGATAAATAATCTTATTTAGTTGTGGGTGTTGACATAAATTTTAATGGATACTCATGTTTGTTAGCAGACAATTTTGTTTTTATATAAAAAGTGTCGCTATCGATAATCGTCTCAAGAAAAATCACGGTTCACTGTGTGACTCGATGAATCGACACACCCGTAATTGACAGTTTTTTCTGAGTTTTAATTCTGAAACAGAATTGGCTAAATTTGTTCAAAGCCCTGCTTGTGTGTGTTCAGATTTACTTTTTCCAAAATACTTGTTTTATTTCTTGGCAGTATGAACCTCTGTTAATATCGGTCATTTCACATTATTTTAAAATAAAACCGTGCATGGTGAGATACTATCATATTAATTTCCGCTGTTCATTGCGCTGCTAGGAACTGTAACCAAAATGTAGTTGTCGCCAATAGTTGGGTGGGTTTTTTTTTTGTGTGTGTGTTAAAACCCCGGTTTTTCTCACCAGGGATCGCTGGTGCGCTGTGAACCGTGGATTCCCCTGCCAACCTAAGCCCTCCCTACCCTTGCGCCGCCCCTCAGTCACAGTCGCTAGTGACATAGCCTGGATTCGAACCAGCGATCTTCAGGCTATAGGGCGCATCCTGCACTCCATGCAGAGTGCCTTTACTGGATGCGCCACTCGGGAGCCCAACCGAACTATTTTAATAGTAATAGTGTATGTACACGGTACGCCCAACTAAACATGAACCGGTACTTCAGTGTGGATGCTTTAATCTGGATTTAATTAAAACGCTTTTCAGTACCGTACTCTAAATCGGTTATGTAATGTGGACAGGGCCTTAAAGTAAATACTTAATGCTGTGTAAGCTAAATATGAAGCTTACTGCTGCCACTTGGAGGACTGGAGTGTACCTTAATCAATGCTGTTATATTGCCGAACAGTGTGGTGTGTCGTGTGTTTTTATTTAAAAAAAAAAAAAAAAAAAAAGTTTTTATTTTACGGTAATTTTGCTGCAGTGTAATAGATTACCGCGACTATGCATGTCTGCATCCCTTTCCCATTCTGTGCATCCAGTGAACGTAAGACAAAATATTTCAGTCCAATGTATTTTGCTTCTAGGACGCAAAATTTTGTGTTCTCGCAATCTGTGTTTGTTTTGGTTTGTTTTTTTATCTATTTATTTATATCTATATATGTAGAGATACAAGCAGATTTGTTGTCCGTGAGATGTTTCATCAGCTGAGTGGCTACAGCCCTTTTGAGAGTTTGGGAGAAAAGGGAGATTGGAGATGCGACGGAAATTGGATCAGTCAGCTGGGTCATTGGAGGGTTTTTTGAGTACTGACAAGTCGGGCAAGCTTAAGGGCAGCAGGAACATGCCTTACAAAAAAGTAGTATACTGGTATCAAAATTGTCTAGTTTTAGTATACTGTTGGTACCATTATACTATCCTATTTTGGCACAAGTATACTTGCAGTATACAACTTTTTATATTCTCTTTGTAAATAATGCAACATAGTTCTCAAATATTGGGCATTTCTTAGATTGCATTTTACTTCTATTTTGCATACCTGCATTGTCTCTTGCTAGATAAGCACCTCCAGATTCTGACATACTTTTACAAAACCAGGTGCAAGTTCTGCTCTGGATCAAAAAGAAATAATGCTCTGCGGCTGCCCGCCTACGTGGATAACTATCGAAAAACTAGTAGAAACTAACTGAAACACAAGTCTGGGAAAAACAAATGGAAGTCTGGAAAAAGGATGGAAAAACTATGGAATTTTGATGTTGAAAAAGTGTATGAACGCTGATATTTAGTTTGCTGTCTTATAATACTATTATAAGAATTTTTTGAGAAATCTTTATTTTTGCGTTTTGATTTGAGAGCAACTAAAGATGTATTTGCGTTGGCAGCAGAAATTTGGAACGACTTCATTGAAAACTGCATTGCCCGTTTCAAGCTAAACATAAAACAATACATGGACAAGCAGCTGTTTCTGACAAAAGCACGGTGTTGCTGGACACGCATGTCAAACAAACCTGTCAAATTTGGGATCAAGTTTTGGTTGGCAGCGGACCCTACCCCTACCTGTGCAAAGATGAAACTCGCCCAGCTGGTCAGACTGGATGACAATGTGGTACTGAGGCTGATGTAATCGTGCTTAGGAAAAGGGATGAATGTTACCAATGACATTTTATTTCACTAATTAGCAAAACAGTTGAAAGGGGGGTGGGGGACGGACAGCCTGGTTGAAACGGTAAACAAAGCAAGAAGAGAGTTTCCACCATCTGTGCATAACTTAGTACTCTGTTTTACAATGTACTGGACATGGCAGCCATTAATTCCTTAGTTTTGTACAAAGAGTGCTGGGAAAAATATCATCTTATGATGCTAGCTACGGAGATTTGGCAGAAACGTTTAGATAGGAAAACTGCAAAGTGCCACGGAAACGCAGCTCAACCGGGATATAGTGCGCATCGAGTGAAATCAACGCCAGGTAACTAAATGCAATAAAAATCAAACGTTTCTATGCCCAGTGTGAAAGAGCAGTATGTGGTAAATGCACACGACAAGTTGATAAGCGTTTACATCTGTGTGGATTGTGCTAATATGGGGGCTATTTCCCTGAATGCGCATTCCTGTTGCACAATGTGAACAGAGTTATTTTCTTTTTTGTAAATATTTTGATTTTATAATTATGTATGTAGGCCTACATATAACCATTTTACAGCTGGTTACACTATTTTCTTTTAAAATGTTTAGTTTTCATTTTTTGAAGTCGTGCTATGCAGTAGGCTAATGTAAGCCTTTTATGATGATTTTGTAAATTACTTCATTTTTACAGTTTTGTATGTACATATAGCAGTTTATACCTGTTTACACTATCTTTTGAAATGTTTATTTTAGTATAGTTTTTTCAATTTTTTTACATCATGCATTATATGCGCTAATTTTGAAAATAAAGCCTTTTATTTTTTTTTCTTAATTATGGTGTTTCTGCTATGCAAATGTTAGCTATGGTCATAAATAAAACTTTTATCTGACAGTTTGTTTAAAATGTACCCGTCAAAATGATTACCGCTGGCGATTCTAGGTAGTAGCATAAACAAGGCAGTTCTAGTGTTAACATGCTAGTATATCTGCACTTTTTTTTTTTTTTTTATTATATAAAAGCACTCGCCAACAGGACACGGACATCAGGTAGTCCTCCGTTTTAATTCGCCTCGGCTGAGCGCTGGTTTCTAACCCTGCTACATTATGCACTAGACCAGGGGTCTCCAACCCTAGTCCTGAGAGCTGCTGTGGCTGCTGGTTTTCGTTTCAACCAATCTATTTAATTGAACCAGGGGCCGGTTGTACTAACGATCAAAAAACAGGATCGGATCCAGGCTCACTGGAGCCGGATCATGAAAAGGCGCTGTACTAAGCGGATCAGGATCAAGCTCCACTGATCCGAAATCTTGATCCAACCCTGGAGCTGCGCCGCCGTAACTAGGGAAACTGAACAATTAGAAGCGAATATGCGTGGCGCAGAGATTGAAGAATCAGAATGTCAGAAAATGAAGTGCGTTTAATTTAAACGACATGAATCGGAAGCAACTACTGTACATGTATAATTTAAAACTTCAGCGATTCTATAAAAACAGATCGAGTATATTAATACCGGTATCTGGTTTTGTTTTGTTTTTTAACTTCTAAAATGTTTCAATAAATGTTACCGTAATCACGGCCGTGTGTATTTTCTGATGGACACACAGATAATTTACAGCGGTATAACCTCCATACACACAAGCATCTAGCTGCAGCGTCGGTTCAGTGCAAATTATCAACACAGTTTGAGCAAATGTAATCAAGTGCTGACACAGATTGAGGCTGTGAAAAGGTAATCTTAAGTTATTGAAAAGAAAGAATTGGTGGTGGTGGGGGGGAAATGATATGCATTTAAAAAAAAAAAAAAAAAAAAAAACGACGTTAAATCTAATTATTGATTTAATTGTAATCGATACCCTGAGAACGCCAGTATGACTTTGTCAACACAGAACACGTAGAAATATTATTTATGAAACCTCATTAGGCAGTCAGGTCTCTTTTTTTTTTTTCTGTAGCTATACGGCGAAAACAGAAATGTCAGGTATAGCTAAACACAAACAAATATTGTACAATTTTTTTTTTTCTAATTTGATATTATCTTAATACAGTACTGTTACAGCTACTTTTTTAAATGCATTGTTGCTTAATGTTTTCTAAACTGTTAAATCATCTCTGTTTCAATCTATGTTTAGTTCCTCAATTTTTCAAAAGTGGGATCAAGTTCTGATCCTGCTCAAAAGCAAGATCAGGTTTGAGCTCAGATTGAGCACTGATCCTAGTTGCGTTGTACTAAACGGATAAAGATCAACATCTGAGCCCGGATCTGGGATTGGATCCCTTTAGTACAACCGGTCCCAGGTGTTCCAGATCTTTAGCCACTGATGATGTAAAGACACCTATAAAACCTGTTGGATAGGGGCTCTCCAGGACCAGGGTTGGAGACCCCTGCACTAGACAGTTTCATCTGTCTTGCAGGCTGCCTTTTTGTTTTTACATAGTTAACCATCACTATAGTCTGTAGCTAAATTACCATAGAAATAAAAATACTGGTGGTTTTGCATAGTTACCCCAAACTGCACAAAGTGAAATCTCTTGAGACCCCCTGCACACAACATATTGACTTTTACAATGTTGGTAGTAAAAATTAAAAATCACTTTCTCGTCATGGAAAGTGCCAAGCTGTTGGTTTGAGTTTTTGGGGGTCAAAATTGTTTAAAATAATTGAAACCTTCAATGACAGAATTTAATGATGGAGTATGCATAATTTTAAATGCATAACTATTGCTTCAAAAAAGTGTCAATTGCACATTTTTTTGCCTTAAAAAAATTAAATAAAAAAAAATTAGCATTTGTTTTTTTTAAAAAAAATTAACTGTTTTTCCGTCAAGGCAATTTGTATTTATTCCAAAATCACATATGAAGCTTTCTATTGATATCGCTTGTATTTAAAGTTAAGGTCAATGTGAATTTTTTTTTTTTGGGGGGGGGGGGGGTGGACGGGGGACACCTACTAAAACTTTTTTCTTTTCTTCTCCCCCCCCTAGGTTGTGCAGTATCTGGACATTTTTGTTATAGATCTTAAACCTTTTAATGGAAGTCTTTAACTTTGGAGTTTCTTCAAAATGTGCTCAACTCCTGGACTGCCAACACCAGGTTCCAGTATTACTGTTAATTTTACCAGGATCAATCTACATCCATATTCTGTTCTAGTGGAGATATGGGGCCAATTTGATCAGGAGAGAAAAGTAGAATACCAGCGTTTAAGAAGAGAAATTCAAACTTTCCCGAAGACTAGGTTTGGTGATGCAGAAGGAAGTCCTGGGGATTTGTGTCTGGTGCAGATAATTGAAACATGGTACAGAGCAAGGATTCTTGTTCGAAAAGGAAGGGATTATCATGCGTTTCTCATTGATGAAGGACGAACCCTGAATGTCGGTGCTTATAATTTAGCTCATGGGCGGAATTACTTTTTTCACCTTCCTCCTGAAGTGGAATTCTGTGTTCTTGCTAATGTGGTGCCACTTTCCACAGAGAATAAATGGTCCCCTATGGCTTTAGAGTTTTTGAAGTGTCTCAGTGGTAGAACATTTGAAGGCTGTGTTCAGGATGTGTTGGTGCCACACAGGACTTTCCTCATTGATGTGCCCTGTGTATCCAAACAGATGTTTGAAATGGGATTTGCTAAAAGGTTGTCCAGTAAAACTTTTAAATTCTTTGTTGAAAGATCAATGCACTCAATGACTACTGCTTTATCCAATCAGGAATCTCAGAAGCTTTCCCAGTCCATCGGATGTGAAGTTGTGGAGACTGGAGATGTTCATGAGAATGACATTGTGATCAACCAAGATTATTTTTATCCGCAGCTGCAAACTGAAACTACAGAGGCGGTAGTTGTCACAGAAGTGCTTAGTCCTTTAAGATTTTTTTGCCAGCTGAGAATTTTTTCTCAAGAACTGAATAAATTAACTGAGCATATGAGTAAGTTTTATGAAGGAAGATCTGGCTTTACGAAGACTAGACCTGAAGTTCTGGGATCTCCATGTGCAGCTAGAGGAAAAGATGGCAGGTGGTACAGATCTATTGTGCAGCAGGTCTTGTCCAGCAAGAAAGTTGAAGTGTTGTATGTAGATTATGGGAAGAAAGAATTAATTCCTATTGGTGGCATCAGAAGTTTGGCCGCTGAATTCTACAGAATGCCTGTTATCACTTATTTATGTTCCTTGCTTGGCATATCGGACCATGGAGTTGGATGGTCAACTGCCCAGATAGAGAACCTGAAATCTCTTATTCTACACAGAGTTGTAAATGCCAAGTTTGAGTATCACAGTTACTCAGAGGGAGTTTACTATGTTACTCTCTATGGAGATGAAAGTGTAAACATAAATAGCGTGTTTGGCATGAGAGAGCAGTGCTTTTCAGAAACAAAGGAGAATCCTCTTGAAGGTCAGATTACCGGAGAAACGTTCTGTCGGCAACCTCAAGCATTAGATCAAAGTGATAAACTGACTTCTGCAGTGCACAGCACTTCAATGGCAAATATGTACATTAAGACAGAAACCCTTGGACTGGGCTGTTTCTATGATGCAGTTGTTGAGTTTGTGACTGACCCCTCGGAATTCTGGATTCGGACGCAGGACTATGCAATTAAGTTTGACCAAATGATGTGTAGTATTAGAGAGGTTTATACCAAGGCAACTCAACTGGAAGGCACTGTCAGAACCCCTAAAACAGGACTGTATTGCATTGCTAAAGCCAAAGATGGCTTGTATTACAGGGCTGTCATCCGTGAATTGCATGGGCAACAGATTAATGTCTATTTTGTAGATTATGGAAATACAGAAATTGTTGAAAAGTATGATTTGAAAATTCTTCATTCCAAGTATCAAGAGTTGCCTGCTCTAGCAATGAAATGTCGTCTTTCAGGTATCCAACCCATAGGTGGAAAATGGAGTAAAAATGCAATTGCTCACTTCATAAATAGAGTTGCCGACAAGGTACTTATGATTCACGTATCTGCAAAACATCAAGATGGGTATGCAGTTGAATTAATGGATAGATTTGTTGATGGAGAACAATGTGTAAATAAGCTGATGTGCAGTGCTGGATATGCAGAGTACGAAGAAAGTGAGAAATCTGTCGCCAAATTTACAAGAATTGCACAGTCTTGCCTTGCAATGCCAACTCAAAGTGAGAAATCGGTAAACTTAAATCCTAGAACAGACCCCAGTAAACTCACCAGAGGCCCTCCTGTGTCAAGCAGCATTCCAGCAGGTGGCTATGAAACAAGGTCGGTCTTCAAAGAAACATTGTTTCCCATAGGAAGTGCAGTAGAAGTAAATGTATCGTATATTGAAAGTCCAAATGACTTCTGGTGCCAATTGTCTGAAAGTGCAGGCAATCTTGAATCGCTTATGGAGGAAATTCAAGAGTATTATACGACTTGCCCAGACCCTTACAAGCCTGGTGAAGTAGCCTGCATTGCTCGGTATGCTCACGATGGAAGGTGGTACAGAGCATTAATTATCAGGAATATTCCCTCCTCCCTGGAAGTTGATGTTTTGCATATAGATTTTGGCAATACAGAGAAGGTATCCTTGAAGGACTTGCGTGCCATAAACCCAGCATTTCTTCGGTTGAAAGGTCAGGCTTTTAGGTGTAGCCTGTACAACTTGATTCAGCCTGTTGCCCAGGATCCTTTACACTGGAATGAGAGAGCAGTATTTCAGTTTCAGGAGTTTGTTGATAATGCTGCTACGGCCCGTCTGCCGTTGAAGTGCACTATTTATGCAGTTATGTACGACTCAAACAAGGTTGTCTTCAATGTGGTGGACCTAGAAACACCGTTTCAAAGTATTTGCAGCTTACTTGTTCAGAAAGGATTTGCTCAGCGTGCACCACCAAAAAAAGCCCCACAGCCTCCCTTTCATCTCGACACCTACTATTATTCAACGCACAATATAAAAACGGGTGGAGAAGAAGAGATTTATGTAACGCATATCAAAAATGTGAGTAACTTCTACTGCCAGTTAGGAAGAAATGCAGACATAGTACATCAACTGGCGGAAAAAGTGAACTATCTGTGCCAAGAGCTGCAGCGCATAGACTGCCCCAAAACATTTGGCACAGTGTGCTTTGCAAAATATAGTGATGGGCATTGGTACAGAGGGCAAATTAAATCTGTACAACCGACAATCCAAGTGTTTTTTGTGGATTATGGAGACACACAGATGGTGGAGAAATCAGATTTGCTTCCTATTCCGATTGAAGCTAGTGACATTATGTCTGTGCCTGTCCAAGCTGTTATGTGTTGCTTATCTGATGTCCCAGTCGATGTACCTAGAAAAGTAAATGAGTGGTTTGAAAATGCAGTCTTTGGCAAGACCTTGAAAGCTCTAGTAGTAGCAAAAGAGTCAGATGGAAAGCTGATTGTTGAACTGTATAATGAGAATACACAGATCAATGCAAATATCAAAGCAGAACTTGCTTCCTTTGAAGGAGTGGAAACCAAGTTTAGGAAGGCACAAGAACCAACTCCAATGAGGAAAGAAACTACACCAACTTTTAAGAGCAGAGATGAATATAAAGCAAGATTGCCTTCCCAAACCAGAGAAACTAAACCATTCAGTGGCGATTCAGGAATTGCAAAAAAGCAGCAGATTTCCTCTCCCAAATTTGAACACGATAAGAAAGTTGCTCCATCTAAACAGATGGATAATAAAAGTCCTTCTGGTGGACCTGGACCTGCACCTACACATGACTGGGAAGTTTGCAGTTTAAAAGAAAGTGGTGTGGGAAAAGTGAAAACAGGGGTGCTGTCTTTACCTAATCTTGGAGACCTCCCCCCAAAATGCATAGAGCCTGGTGAAGTAAAGGAAGTGTATGTTTCACATTCAAATTGCCCATCTAGTTTTTTTGTTCAGTTGGTACAAGAAGAAGGTGAAATATATTCTGTTGTGGAAAAACTGAATGCTGATCAAGTGGTTGCTACAAACTTTGATGCTGACAGTTTACAGCCAGAAGATTTAGTGTGTGCAGAGTTTCCTGATGATGGTTCCTGGTACCGTGCTGTTTTAAAAAACAAACTTGAAGATGGCACGCTTAATGTGGAATTTTTAGACTTTGGAAATACAGCTACAATTGATGCCACAAAAGTTCGTCCACTATCCCAAGACTTCATAAAAATCCCAAGGCTAAGCATTCATTGCTTGCTCACTGGAGTGGAAAGTGCCAGTACTGATGGTGAGTGGGGACAAGATTCTGTGCTGCAATTCAAAAAGGCAACTGGGGAAAATGAAGGAATCAAAAAATTAATATGCGAGTTCATGAAGCAGTCTGGACAGTTGTGGGAGGTTAATCTACTTGACCAACAGACCGTTGTTGCTGACTATTTAGTTAGGAGTGGTTTTGCAGCCAGTAGGGGTGTTGCAAAACAGTGTCTACAGAAAGACCCTGAAATGGATAAACATGCATTGCAATATGCCAGATATGAGATATCACCTGGACAGACATTGGAGGCCTATGCTTCTTCTGTGGTGGGTCCAGAATATTTCTGGTGTCAGTCTGCAAATTCAGATGTCCTTCAAAGAATTGCTGAAATAGCTGATGCAGCTGGAAACAATCCAGAAGAGACCAGTGTCTGTGTTGGTTCTCTGTTTCCTGGAAACCCATGCCTTGCTCTATTTACAGAAGATGAACACTGGTATAGAGCAGAAATAAAAAGAATAAATGATGATGTTCTCTCAATAATATTTGTGGACTATGGTAATGAAGTTGATGTAAACCAAGAATTAGTTAAGTTGGTGCCTGCTGAATTTTTAAAAATACCCAGGCAAGCATTTTTGTGCATTTTGGAAGGGTTTGATCTCTCTGCTGGTTTCTGGGATGTTGGTGCTGCAGAGAAGTTTTATGAACTTCTTTCAGACAAACTTTTAAAGGTTTCAGTTTTGAAGTGTGAAGAGCATAACCATGGAGTTAATCAATTTCATGTCAAAGTAGAGAGTGATGAAGCAGTGGTAAATGACATCATGAGAAATTACTGGAAAATGCACACTGCAGAAAGAAAGGAGTATGTAAATACTGAGCATGAACAGCAAACTATTGCAGACACACTGGTTGCAAATGAAGGGTGTCCACCTGAAGATAAGTCCGAGTTGCAGAGAAGGGTCATGGAATTATTGAGTAATGCTGAAAAACTTCAGATTGGCACAGAACAAAGTATTAATCTTGCTTCCAAAAAGGAAAGCTTTACACTGGATGAAACAAGAGGAGACACAGTTAGAACAACATATGAAGCTGTTGACCATGGTCTTCAAGCCTCTGCTCAAAAATACGTTCCATCTAAAAAAAATTCTTTGTCAACTGTACAAAAAAATATAGAACTCTTTAGTGACGCTGGAAAGAGTCGGACGGGCATGCATGAAGAATGTACAGTTGAAAGAAGTGATTTTTCTCAATTGCTTTCTGTACATGAAACTGGAAACAATGTTTGTCAGCCGCTAGACAATGTTCCAAAAACCTTTACAATGGAAGAAAAGTATGAAGTTGTGTCTACAGTACAGAGTGCTACCAAAGAGCTTCAAACAGATGAACAAAGTGTGACTCTTCCTTCAAGTACAGACACTTTTCAAGATGTAACTGATGTAAACAAACTCTCAATAAAATTAAGTGATGCTGTTGAATGTGAAAAAGCAACCCATGATGTCCAGGATGTTGACAGAGTTTTCTTTGAAGAAAATGTTAACAATCCTTCTAGCGGAGAAAAAACTTGTCCAAGGGAAGAAACCAAAGCTGAACAACCCACAGTGGATTTACCTTCTCCATGTAAATCAAGAAGCAATTTTCATCCCCTAAAGGATGTTCAAAAAATAATTCTGTTTGAAGAGTCTGAGTATTTGGAATCAAGTATTGATGAGCGAAGCGTTAATCTTTCTTCCAATGGAGGAGAAATTTTTACACAAGAAGAAAACTATATGGACACAAACACAGTTGAAATAAATTATACAGTGGCTAATCCTGAATATGACCATGTTTTCCAGCACCTTGAAGATATTCAAGGAAGTGATTCAAATGTCAGGGAAACTAGTACAGCATGCAATGTTCTAAATCTGTCTCTTGCAGAACATTCTTACTGTATGCTGAATGACGTAGATCAACAATGCGGCATAATGGATGAAAACCTTGAGCCTTTAGTTTATGATCAGGTAGAAGGTAATGATAGTCACAAAGATGTTCTCGGACAACTAGTGGGTTCTGATACAGCAGCCAAAGAGGAGGAGGTGCTGGATATTTCGGTTCTGGACACAGAGATCGAAAGGTTGCAAAACAAACAAAGTAACCCTCAAGGATGTGAACCAGGTGGGTTGGCTTGATTTTAATTATTGAATCCGAATGTTCATGTAAAGTCAAAATAATATCCACAGTAAGGGGGCACCCTTTTTGCATAACTGTGTTTTTGATCGGTTAATTTTACTGTTGTGGGTAAGTGCAAGTACACCTCCTGAATTAAGCAAATAAAAAGGCATTTGTTTTTTATCTGGCCATAGTTAACAGCATATTTATCAGATAGCTAGGTACCTTTTGGCCTTACTAATAATCCTAGATCATGTCCTTTACCTCGGCTAATGTTCATCTGTGTTTCAGCTATGTGTAGCTCTGTTACCAAAGTGAATGCAACTGTATGGAAAGCAATGCAAAAAAATCAGTTTTTTTAACGAAAGTATCTTTCTAGATTTCGTTGGATTGAAGCTTGAGACTGGGGACGAGCTTGGTGTTGGATCTGATTGTGTTGTGTGGTCCTACGCCTACAAAACTTGGTGCAAGGCTCAGATTCTGAAGGTCTATGATGAGACGACAAAGGTAAGTGAAAATCGGCATTTGAGTTCTATGCCACTTTTACAGTGGCAATTAGGTGAAACATGTAGCACTTTTAATACCTTTTTTTAATACTCATTTTCAACACTACAGACCAGTATAGGTCTAATGAAAGATGACTCAAAACTGCACACTGTCCTTGGAGTATGTCTGGGTGGGAAAACAAAAGTTAGTGGTGAAAGTTAAGTTAAATGTAGATGTATATCTCCTTGTATTTACCAAAGCATAAAAAACAGAAAAAAACACCAATTTTTGACATGTACTAATCGGACGTCATTTCTCTTTTAGTTAACTCCTAATACATCATTTTATTTACAATTGTACAAGTTTTTTTATTTTTTAAATAGTTTGAAGTAGGACTCAATGTGTGAAACCTGTGATTGTAGGTATTGCTATTGGAATCTAATGCTGAAGATACAGTGGTGTCGCAGAACATTTTGAAAAGTGCACCCAAGAGTATAAATCATCCCGCTCAGGTTGGTATGCAGTACTGCCTAATTCAGAATGTTTTGTAAAAGCATTACCTTCACTGGATTACCTTTTGTCTTCATGAACTGGTTATGAAATGGATTTATAACCTGCGGATGCAGACTTAAATGTAGGGCTACAGTTTTTCCAATCTTGACTTGGCAGATTTCATTTTTCAAAAATGACCCAATTCCACTTTTTATGAACTTACTAATAATTAAACATGGCATTTGAACATAAATATAATGTTGCTAGTTAAAGTAAATTTAATATATTACCACGATTATTTTTATCAACCCCTTCTCTGCTGAAGCCCCTGTAATGCCCTGTGCTACAGGCATCTTTTTAATTTAGGACTCTTTTGGCTTGCATCAGAATTACTCTGTTCCTTTTCAGGTACCCCTGGCAAACTGTATATATATGTGTATATACAGTTGTATGCAAAAGTTTGGGCACCCCTGGAAAAAATGTATGTTACAATGAATCTTTCAGTGAACAAAAGTTGACCTGACCTCTACATGGTACAAAGTTAAATATGACACCTTTCTGCAAATTAATACAGGATTACTATTTATTTGCATTTATTACAGATTCAAAATAATAAACAAAAGTGAACATGACGCGTGCAAATGTTTGGGCACCCTGTCACTTAGTACCTGGTAACACCTCCTTTGGCAGATAACTGCTTCCAAACGTTTCCTGTAGCCAGTTAAGAGTCTTTCTATTCTTGCCTTGGGAATTTTTTCCCACTCTTCCTTGCAGAACTCTTCCAGCTCAGAAAGATTCTTAGGTCTCCTTGCATGCACTGCATGTTTGAGATCTCCCCACAGATTTTCAATAATATTCAAGTCTGGGGACTGTGACGGCCATTCCAAAACCTTTCTCCTTCTTACTTGTAAATATTTCATGGTTGATTTTGAGGTATGTTTTGGATCATTGTCTTGCTGAAATATCCAACCTATTTTTAGCTTCAGTGTTCTGACTGACTTTAGGACATTAGCTTCTAGGATTTGTTGATATTTAGTTGAATCCATTCTTCCTTCCACCCACACAATATTTCCGGTTCCACTGGCTGCCACACAACCGCAAAGTATATATAGTGTGTGTGTGTATATATAAACAAAATGCAACTTTTTCATAAAATGTGTTATACCTGCATCACAATTAGTCCCTAAAATGATAATGTTTGGTGTAAGAATGTAGACACTTTTAAAATGCTGACTGTGCCTGTACCTGTGTGGAAATCTTTTCATTGGGTTTGGGGGGGGGGGTTTACATGCTCTTGATCAGGGGTGCCCAGACTTTAGTTACATAGGATCTACTTTTTCCACCCTCTTCCTAACGCGGTCTACCTACCCCCCCCCCCCCCCCCCCCCATTCAAACATGTTGCACACTACATTACCAGACCACAAATAAAATAGGCCTTATTTTTAAAACAATTGTACAATAATAATAATGGGGCAGCAGTGTGGAGTAGTGGTTAGGGCTCTGGACTCTTGACCGGAGGGTTGTGGGTTCAATCCCCAGTGGGGGACACTGCTGTTGTACCCTTGAGCAAGGTACTTTACCTAGATTGCTCCAGTAAAAACCCAACTGTATAAATGGGTAATTGTATGTAAAAATAATGTGAAATAATGTTATATCTTGTAACAATTGTAAGTCGCCCTGGATAAGGGCGTCTGCTAAGAAATTAATAATAAAAAAAATAAGAAATAATAACTTTTTACCTTATTGATTTGATGATTTGCACTGCATGGTGTCAGCAAGCTTTGCATAGTCTGGGTTGTAGCTGCTGATTGCTAGCCTCAAGCAGGTGTCCAGGTGATCATCTGTTAGAGTGGACCGGTATTTTGACTTGATGATCTTCATGTCTGAAAATGCTGACTCGCAAAGGTAGGTAGATCCAAAAAATGCTGTCAAGTACATGGCAATTTTTCTCATATTTGGATATTTTTCCTCCACGATAAGGTTCCAAAAGTGTTCCCCTGATGCCCTCGATTTGATTTGGAGGTCGCTTTGAAGAGTCAGAATTTCACACTCGACGGCAGATGTCTCCATGTGAAACAATGATGCTATTTTTGTTGCAATTTCGTCAACATCAACTTCCACACCAAACGGAAAGCACATAAATGTTGCCACAGGTTCCAGGATTGCAAAGTCTTGAAAGCGTCGGTCAAAGTCTGCGATAATGTTGTACACCTGTTCAACGTATCGACCACTGTCGCAATGTGCAGGTGCTTTTCCCTGACTTTCGAGCTCTGACATCATATTTTTGAAATTCCTCAGTTCGTGTCGCTGCAATTGTGAGGACAGCAATTTTAATTTGTTTAAAAGCTGTCACAGAGCTAATCATTTCAACAATATTTTTGCCTTTTCCTTGCAGCTCTAAATTGAGCTCATTCAACCGAACAGTTACGTCGGTCAAAAAAGCTAAATCTAACAACCACACTTCGTCTTCCAACTGTTTATATTCCGCATCTTTTGAAGCCAGAAACTCCTTGATCCCTAAATCGCTGCAGGAATTTACCTCTACTAAGCCACCTTACATCCGTGTGTAGCAAGAGGTCTGTGTGTTCAGCTTCACTTTCTTCCAGTTGAGACCTGAAGAGGCGCCTCTGCAGACTTCTGCCCCGAATCGAATACACGATTTTGAGCGCGATATCCATGACATCTTTCATATTCAGCATTTTACCACACAAAGCCTGCTGATGGATTATGCAGTGATAATTGAGGAAGTCTGGAAAGTCATCATCACTTTTGCAAAGGGCAATAAACCCATTGATGCGGCCAGTCATGGCTGGTGCTCCATCCGTAGTTATGGACACAAGTTTGTAAATGGGTAACTGAGGGCTATTAATAAAGTCCTTGAATGCCCAAAAAATGTCCTCCCCTCGAGTTTTTCCTTTCAATGATATGATTTTGAGCAGTTCCTCTTTGGCAGTCATATCTTCAAACACCATTCTAATGAAAATGCACAACTGAGATGTGTCGATCACGTCTGAAGTGAAAAGAACACAGTCATTTACGTCTTTAAGATGCTCCCCCAAATCCTCATCCATCATTTCACAGCGCCGTGTAACGGTATTTCTGGATAGCTGAACATCCTTAATAGCAGAAATGATTTCTGATTTATTTTTGAAATCATCAAACAATGATTCTGCTGCCTCCTAAAAAGGCCTCTTTTACCATTTCTCCATCCTGGAACGGTTTCTTGTGCTTTGCTAGTATGCGACTCACCCGGAATGATGCAATCGTGGCTGCCTTTGATTTTGAGCTGGGCCTTGTAAAGATCGATTGTTGGGCAGCTAGTTGAGACTTCAATTCTTTCACTTTTTTCTCTTTCGTAGTTCACTTTTAGCTGGAAAGTTGCTTTCATATTTCTTGTGAACAGTTTTGAAATGCCTCTGGACATTTCCCTTCTTAGCAAGAGCTACACTTGAATGGCAGATCAGACACACACATTTTGAATTTGTTGTGGTGAAAAAATAATCTTCCTCCCACTCACTGTGAAAGTGGTAGGTTTTCGGTTTCTTGCTGCTTGGTCCAGCACTCGTATTAAAAACTTAACTGCAATTTTATAGAAAAAAAAAAACTTAGTAAAAAAACAACCAAGAAGAAAAAATATTCTGTTACAGGTCTCCTGCTTCGCAAGCGTGGAACGTAAACGTACGAACAGCAGACGGTTGCTATGGTAGCGACAGTTTGGAAAAAAAACAATGTAGCAACTACAGTGCCATGGGTTGGTCAAATTTTATGTCAATCAAGCTGTTTTTTTTATATTTTGGCTGTGCAGTAATATTCGAGCAAGAAGCAATCATTAGTGTAAGCAAAGCATACGGTGCTTCAGAACTGTAGACCTCATTATTTTTAAGGAGACTTGATGGTCAATCTGTGAATTGCCAAAATATATATTTTTAGTGCATAAGTTTTGAAAACTTTTATGCGGTCTACTAGAAACAAGTTTGGGATCGACCGGTCGACCGCGATCGACGTCCTGGGCACCAATGCTCTAGACAGATACCAGGCCACTTTGAAAAACACAGCCCATGGTCTATTGTACCAACCATGATTTTCAAATGGCCACTACTCCATTAAATAATAAGTAATATATTTTCTTAAACGGCACGAGAAGGATTTTATAAATGGGTAAATGACCTTGTGCGTCAGTGGGGTGTTACCCATAATCCTTCTGCAATTTGAGGTAATGTCACTGCATATCAAAGTCACACTTTCTTATTTGGACCTGTGAATCTAACTTCCAGGTAATATTGCTGCATGACAAGTGACTTTTTTTAGTACCTTTTGTTACATTTGTTACTGGTCATGGTGGTTTGTTCTGGGGTTTAGTAGTTCTGGTACTCCTGTACTGTGTGGTACCTTTTCAAAACACTCCTCCAAACAGAGACCTGGCTGAGAGGGACACTGCGGACAGTAGTACCGTGTATCCCACTGCATGCCCTTGCAGGAACATAGTCTAGCCCACTGTCTCTAATCTTACTGTTTCTGGCATTTCTTGGCTGGCAAATACGAGGCTGGAGGTGACAGAAGTTTGAAAAGCTAGAAAAGTACGCTTTGTTTTCTGGAGTCGTACAGTACACGACATGACTGTTATATAACGAAATCTGGCAATTTTTTTTAAATTTTTTTTTATACCATGCCATGGTCTTTCTTGCAGCATTGTACAGCTCCAGCATTTGGTCCGACTTTACACCTCATGTATCTATTGTAGTACAGCACACACTCAGGCTTGTCAAATTCTGGATGGTCCATCGGGAGAGCATTAGAATTGTCATTATAGTGTTAATTAATTGGAACCTGTCCCGGCTCATGGTGGCCGGGACAATTGGGCAAGTTTGAACAGGGTCAGTGAACCAATATAAATGAATTCTAGGTTTATTCACCAGTCCCATCAGAAGGGATAAACCCCAGGACTTTTTCGTTTTTTAGATTAGTGGGGACCCATTTGCGCACCCTAGAATATCACCCCAGGTTGTCCCCCTTATTGTGCCATGTATTGCTGGGCATACAAAGTGGTCTGAATAACCAAATACTCAGTCATCAGTGATGAACAACTGGAAGAAGTCAATTGGAGTCAATCCAGTTGTGTTCATCCTGGTACCTGGTGTGCCAGAAAAAGGTGGAATTTGAGGCTGGATGTTAGGGGGGTCCTATCCTAGAGTGGCTGAAGTCCACCACTCCTTGGTCCAAGACCTACTGTACGGGGCCCAGGCTCAATGTCTATTAGCTCCTCTTTCTCATTACTGCTGGATTTCTCACCTGGAAGAAGAGTAACTCTGTACATATTAACTACCAGAGTCATCGGGCACAAAATCACCCTCCGAGTGACTCCATTAGGAGGTTAGCAGCAGCCTCTGCACTGAGCCGCTTTTTTGCCATTTTACTGAGAGATTAAAATTAACAATAAAATAATAAAAACACAAATTAAGGCCAGTTTATCCAAATTTAAATTTATATATATAAATTGTTGAAAGGCGAGAAATTGGATCTATACAGGATTTATTGAAAAACCAACCCCCAAAAATCCTTCATTACTATAAAATTGTAGAAAATATATAACCTAAAATAAATCAATAAATACTAATCAAAATAGTGCGGGGGGAAAAAAAGAACATTCTTTTATAGGAAAAATACTCCTCTGAAATATGCAATGCTATCACAGTACAAAATTGATAATAAAATGATATCCTATTATGTTGACAGGAGATTTCCTTTTTTTAAAGAAATTTTAAAGCCAGTCCTCCTCAATTGACAGTACTGAAGTTTTTTTTTTTGAACAAAAGAAATACATTAAAACCAATAACTATATTGTATACAATCAAAACTATTATGAAACGGGAATGTGAATCTGATTTTAGTAGAAAATGAAAAACCACCCTTACCTAAAAACAAATCATTGTCAAATCTAAGATGCAAATGTAAAATAGATTGATCAAACTCACTAGACTAGTTTTGTCTCCAACTCCAACTAAACCAGACACAAGAAGTCTGAGATGCAAGGTTTCATGCACAGTAGCTATATAGCAAAAACGTTTTGTAATTTTTAAATAGCGCCCCTTTTAGTGCAAACGCATAATTAATCCTCCCAATTTGTTTCTTTGCTAATTCTGCCTTATTTGCAAGTTAACAGGAGGTGTGTCTCCAGACCGAAGGTTTCATAAAAACAAACGGTGTGTAGTAACTACATCCACACAATAAAGCGATCAATTTCCTTTCTGTTAATATTGTTTAAATAAACGGTCATGGTTTAACATTGCTAATTATAGCTTTTAAAGGCAGGTAGCGTGGAAAGGATATAAACTAAACAGAATTTTTTTTGGCTTACTTTGGGAAAGCCCCACCTTGATCACTGTACATTTTTTGGTCTAAGTTTTTCAGCATGGAAGAATGCAGGTTTTCAATTGGTTTTAAAGTACGTGGCACATCTAAGATGGGTCCCCCTTACTATCTCAGACACGTAGCACCGAGGGGGGACTGTACGGGAGGGAGGTTTCCCAGTGGAAGTTTTTGAAAAAAGGATTGCAATGTTGCATTCTGGCACACATTTTGGATGGTTTAAGCATGTGCCAGACTAATAGTCTGCTTGTAGTGTCTGACAAAGTACTCCGTTAGTGCAATGAAGGAGCTTTAATTCAGCACTGCTCACAGCAAGCCAAGATTAGCAAGAAGAAAAATGGACTTTGAGCATCAAGGCCTCCCAACAAGTACACGCTTGACCACATAGTAGAAGTAATTTGTATAAATTACACACCACAATTTTCTAATCCACTAATACCTTGGCAACGTGTGTGTGTTTTTTTTTTTTTGTTTTTGTAACTTTTTTACTAGATTGCTGCATTTAAATGTCAGGTTCATGTATGAAGAAAGCAGTATCACTTATTTGCTAAATTACCAAAAACGTAAATACCTTAAGTTTAAAAGATTAGTCTGTGCGTTGCCTGGGTTTCTTTTGTAACCAACAGGAGATCAGCTTGTTCCACAGCTAGCCAATCAGAAGTAAGTAGGGGTGGGATGTAAACACTGCTTTTTTTTTTTTTTTTTTTTTGTGTGTGTATAGTAGTTGCTGGTCTACCGCAATTCAGTTTTCAGAAACTTGCGTGGCTCTAGAAATATACCCAGTGTTTTGCTAACAGGATAAACATAGGAATAATAAATAAATAAAGTACTTGTCCAACGGACAAAGTATAACGGCAAAACTTTTTAATGGTATTGACTCGTACATGATTAATCAACTGATAGCAAAACTTGAATAGTATCCTGCCATCCTCCTATAGATCAATTTTTTTAGATGAGTCTTTTACTGAAGCATTGCATTGTTTTATTTATTTTCTTTGTTGGTGCAGCTGCCATGTTGAGTTTCAGCAGAGACACACAAGTGAAGTCGCATGATTAACTCAACTTGGCTGGCTGTAGTGCAGGGGGGAAAAAAAAACCTAAAAAACTGGAGTAGAAAAAGAAATTCCATTCCCAAAATGCCTGATTCTGCGATCATGGAAAATCAGTAGCCCTACAAGTGTTACCGAGAAAGTATTCAGCCTTGGAAATATAGCTCCTGGTGAATTTCTTTCCAGTTTTTATGAAATTGTATGTATCTGTTTGTTTTTCTACTATTCTACATGGGTCATTTGGATATCAGTGTATGTAAATATATCTGTGAAATCCTGTTGTACTGTGTATTAACATTTTTTGTTTTTAAACAGATGGCTGTTCAGGTCCCAGGTGCAGCTCTAAAATGCAGTTCTACAACTGGTGCAGTCCAGCTAGGTATGTCTTTTACGTGTTAGCTCATTTTATGCATTCTATGCACAAATTAACCATGCTGACTTTAATGCAAGATGTGTGAGATACAAATGGCTTTGGGGTAATTCACAAATTTCACCCATTTATTTGCAGCATGTCTATAGTAATGATGCACATTCCCTCCATGTTTGAGTAAATATTTTGTGTGAAATTGAGTAACTAGGCTCCCGCAATAGTTCACCATTCTTTTTAATTCATTGTAGGTCCATGTTGACAGTAAATTGTACTAATTTATTTTGTAAGGGCACGTCACTAATTCATTGTTTTTATTTATATAACGTATTTGTGTATTACTTTGCCTGTTGGACAAGCGCTTTTTTTCTGGGGAGTCGTGCAAGGTCCTGAAAACAGAACTGCGGAAGTCTCGCACATACAAATTAATAAAAAAACCCAAAATGCGTAACTCTAAACCTCAAAGCAAAAATCTATACAGAATACACAAATGCACACATCCTTTTAATTCACAAACCCTCAGTCACACACAGTAACAAATGTATTGAAAGTAATGCAACAATACTATTATATTGCCTTTTGTCTACAGTAGGACCTCAGTAAAGTTTGACCACCAGCTAGAAGAATATTTAACATAATAAAATTATAAAAACCTGTAAACTATTTTATATGCAACGGTTTATCAATAATTTCATTTAAAAAGCTACTTTAACACTAGCATCGCCATAGCCGCTTTTTGAACAGCTTTTGCAATTCAAATTTAAATATCTCTGCATATGAACATCTCGTGCATGTCTGTTCTTAATTGAATTAAATACCCATATGGTGTTTCAGCTGCAGAATCGTAAAAATGAATAAGTTATAAGCACATGCTTCAACTGCCAGACCCGCAGTTTATGCGGCATTGAAATCAATACAATATAGCAGACCATTTAGTCTGGACTTTTGTAATAAAATCAACA
Organism: Acipenser ruthenus; assembly: GCF_902713425.1. Lineage (NCBI taxonomy): Eukaryota > Metazoa > Chordata > Actinopteri > Acipenseriformes > Acipenseridae > Acipenser > Acipenser ruthenus. The sequence continues at coordinate 11,887,935 of NC_081193.1, forward strand.
TCATTGTGAAATAACTCATTTATAATCCTGTTGAGTGCTTTGAAACACTAATGAAAGTCATTCTACTCATTATTATTTACACTACATTTCTCAGGCAGAACGACTGTGCCACCCTGAGTGTGACGGTGCAATTTATTATTATTTCTTTTTAATGTGCGTATTCTAAGCTCTGCACAGATCAGTGACCTTCGGGACGAAACGAAAGCCAGAGACTTGCATTTCACAACGCAACAAAGTGTATATGGCACGGCTGTATTCTGTCAACAGTACTCACAGGTGGCCTGTGTCTTCTTTTTTTATAATGTTTTGGACCTGGCAGCCTGGTTTTGTACAAGGAGTGCACCGGCAACACAATCACTCGGAGGGACTTCATTTTGCAGCTAGCCCTGGAGCTACGGCAGAAACATTTTGATAAGAGACGCGAAAACCGGCTGGCAAATGCCCCTCAACCTTCAGCCAGCGCTGCGCCCACTGGCACATGGAAAAGACAATGCCAGGTTGCTAAATGCAATACATAACTTTTGATGTCTGCGGCAAATGAACTCTGAACACAGCCTTTGAACTCTTTCACTAAAAGCGCTTTCACGTTGCATAAGTTATGTAATTTTTGTTTTATGCTATTTTTTATAGCTAGTTATTTGTTTTATAATTGTATGTGCATTAAGCTTTCTACACCGGTTTACACAAGTTTATTAGTTTTTCATGTTTATGTATGTGCTCTTGAGAAATAAGTTTAATTTTCAATGTAAATATGGTGTTTCTACTGTATGTATGATCAATAAATAAAAATATTAAGTGGTATCCAATTTCTGTTTTTCATTTTCATATCGAAGCCGTTTTAAAATGGAGCCGCACATTTTGCGGGTGCAGTGGTTATATGTAGTCCAAAATCTCAGCGGTTCTAGTGTTTAATCGGGTGGTTGGCAGTAGGTTTGTAAGCTATAGATTGACTGACTTAATTATTTAATACAACTTTGCACTGTGAGACAGACAGCACAACGTCCACAAAATACTTTTTTTTTTTTTTTTCTCTTTTATCCAATGGCCATATGGAAACCAAAATGTATTCAACAAGCGGCATCGCCATTCTTCTGGGTACTGTAGTTTAGAAACCAATCCTTTTAATCCGTCCACTCCGGTAAACATTCTACCTGTTTGAGGTCTGACTGACATGACATGACTTTCAGCTTGTGTATCAGGACAAATATCCACCGAAAGTATACCGTATTATAGCTTTCTGAAGATTAAGAGAATAACGTTTTCACTATATGATGAAATATACTTGGATTACCTAGTTTTGAATGTGGAAAAAAAAAAAAGTTTTAATGTAATCAAATTTAATTTCTTTAAATGTCTCCATAAGTGTAATTTAGTGATCTCATACCTAAAAACTGTAAAGGATCTGTGGTAGCCACAACACAGGAAGTGTGATCAGAAAGAATGTGAGAAGTACCATGTCTGGTTTTCATTTTACACCAAATTGTTTGACGGTAACATTTTCTTTCGGCATAAGCATTCTTGGTTATGTAAAGCAGTTTAGTTTGTTCTCCGGTAATGCTGCGCTTTTAAAATCATTGTGTGTGTATACAGTAACTGAAATCCTAAAATACTGCACCTCGTATTAAAAAAGTATCTCTACTGGCCTGGTGTGTGCAGTGCGACCTTGCCATATGTCAAGTACAAGAAGTAGATGGGCTCAGTTTTGGCAAGTGTGTTCTGAATTTCATTTTTTATTTCATGAAGCAAAAAATATTATTGGCCACTAATTGATTGTTTAATAAAAGCTAAATTCTGATAGTTATATTCTATGTGTTTTTGTGGGACAGTGAGCAGGCAAGTAGATTAAGGGCAAGCAGGTTTTTTGAGCATTTTGTCCCATGGACTAGAAATGGTGTGTTTTTAATTTTTTTTCAAAAATGACACACCCCAGGCTCCCGAGTGGCGCATCCAGTAAAGGCACTACGACCAGTGCAGATGTGCCCTATAGCCTGGAGGGGGGATTCACACCCCTGGTACTGTAACCCCCAACTCCACAAACCAGCCAGCATTTTTGTAAATCGCAACACATGTACTTTTAACAGTAAAATAAACAAACATTTTATTTGTCATCGGTGTCAGTTTTGGGTGGAGTTTCGTGGAGGTGACACGGCTGATTTTCCCACTGTCATCCCATCTGGTGCTGTCAGGGTCAGTTTCTCAGCACAGTACAGTAGTAGCTCAGTAATCTCTCAGTAATGAGGTGCAGACAGGTGATTTGATCGATCTGCAGGAGCGTTTACTAAGGTGCCTTTTGTGTTTTTTTTTTTTTTTAATTCTAATTTTTATAACTGATTTTATTTTTTTTAGGAAAATTTAAAATGTAAGCCTATTTAGGGATTTTTAGTTTCTAATCCAGGGGGTAGATCTAGCCTTTTAGCTTGAATGGTTCACTAAATTCAAGATACACAAAAGGTTCCCTGTGACCCCACCTCAACAAATGTGTAACACTTACAGAAATGTTCCATTTTAAGTGCAGTTTTGAACACATTTGCTAGTAAATTTAAGTAACATACTAAGAGTACATCTCTAATGAGCAGTACTTGAGTTATTCAAATCTAAAAATAGCTTCTGTCTGTTTTATTCCACCCTTTCTCTATATGCTGAATTCAACTCCTGATGTACAGGTGTTTTAGTTTGTTGCATCATATATACAAAGTCATTGCCAACTATTACTGCTGCTTTGTGGAATTGATATTTTTTTTTCTTGACATTTCAGTTTTGTAACCGCTGAACCCCAGATTTTTAAAGGACTTGTGCACACAATTTTTACAGTAGGCTCCATGAAATTCTGCAAAGACAAAACAGTATTTTTTATTTGTATTTTTGTGTGTGTGTGTATATGTATATATATGTGTGTGTGTGTGTATATATGTGTATATATATATATATATGTATATATATATATATATATATATATATATATATATATATATATATATATATATATATATATATATGAATGAGTACAAGTTTTTACAGCTATTTTTCCTCATCCGACATGTCCTATGATGGCTAACTGGAACAGTTTCAGTTTTTTTTAGGGCAACATTCTTTCCCTGCACTACCCGCACAAAAAAATAAATTTTATAGATATATATCTATCTCTCTCTCTATCTCAGAGCATCAAAAGAAACTTATCACTATTATATAAATGATGGACATTGACTAAATGTTTTTGGATTCTTAATCACTCGATCATTCATCCTTGACCATGACACGCCTGAGTGACTGAAGCATATGCACTTAATCCCCTAATTAGTGAGACAGTTGATTGGACACTGGATATGGAGTGATTTCAGCTGTTGAATTGCAAGCTTGAATAAAAGCAATAAAGCAAAAAAAAACAATATGCCACGTCTGTCAAGAGACCAGTGCCTTCATGCCATTGGCATGATGGAGGCTGGACTAGGGCAGCGTACTGTGGCTTGCCGTCTTGGGTGCTCACAGCCAGCAATTTCAAACCTGGTGAGACGATATAACCAGACACGCTCTGTCAATGACAGGCCACGAACTGGGAGACCAAGAGTCACAACACCTGCCCAAGATCGACAGATCTTTTTGCAGCATCTTCGTGATGTCGATTGTTAATCAGCACAATAAGAAGTCACTGCACCTGTCAGTTTGACATTTTCGTGAATTTTATCCAAATATAAGCGATACGTTTTTTTGATACTCGGTGTGTATATATAGTACAGATAATCTCATAAGCATTTCATTTCTGTCAGTATAAACATGTTTGTCAGTCTCCATGTTTAGTCTCACAAGTCATTGGGTTGTGCATGTCCAATAAATAACTGATATCATCTCTTCTGTTCAAATCTTGTAAAATGTGTGTTTTTTATTAATATAGCATTTTAAATCTAAAATTTGTAAATGGTAAATAGCAAACTAGGTTAGTAACACTAAAATCAAAAGATAAACCTTGTGTATTTAAACATCCCAACAAGTACATTGACCAAGAAGTGTTCTAAATTGCACAACACTAAGTGTGTTTTTTTTGTTGTGTTTTTTTTTTTCTTTCTAATCCACCAATACCTTGGCCACTGGCGTGTGGCTTTTTTTTTTTTTTTTTTTTTTTTAACTTTACTAGATTTTGGCATTTAAATGGCAGGTTCATGTATTGAGAAAGAAGTACCACTTATTTGCCAATTTACAAAAACCATACATAACACCTTAAATCTGCCAGCGGCGCGCTTGGCAGCCATTTCTTGGTTTCTTTGTAACCCATAGATCAGCTTCTTCCACATCTAGCCAATCAGAAATGATAGGGGTGGGACGTAAACACTGTTTTTATTCTGAATACAGCAAAAATGATGGTGCTCTGTGTACTTCGCAGCTAATGTGGTACTGTAGCTTAAATTGGAAGACAATCTCACTGACGTTGCTGCTTTGAGTTAGGGTGTGTCTTAGGATGATCTTCAGATCAGGTTCGGGTTAAGAGAATTTTCTGCATCACGATGGGGTCATTCGCAAGACAACCCCACCCCAAACACAAAAAGAATTTGGGGATCTAAAACTGTATTAACCCCAACCAGATGGGGTCGAACCGATGTAGATTGGGGCATATTTCGGATTGGGGTCCTAACACATACACAAATAAGATGAAATTAAAGATGTTGGGATATCCTATCTAGGCTACAAAAGGCTAAAAGTAAAATGTTTTAAGTATCTTTGATGCAAACAGTCATGAAGGCATTGGCTGAATTGTCAAAGAACATTTATTTGTCGCTATTATATAGAATGATAGAGCCTTCATTTTTATACCACCTTAACCTGGGTACACTTACCACAGTAAGATTTTGCACAGAATTAATAAATTAAATGTGGTAGACCTCCCATATGTTCTGATATCCTTCATGTATAAAATTAACATTTAATGTTATGTGTTTTAATATAGATGTGCCTGCATTGGATGTGGAAAAAGAATGTGCCTCAACCTCGGGATTTGAAACATTTTCAAGAGAGCCCCATTTTGAGGAGGAACCGGTACTGAAATTCCTGTTCATAAGAATCTGCTTGAATGACACTGGCTTTGATCTATTAGGGAGCGAAGGGTGGGGACACACAATGGGTTAATGCTAATTCTATAGTTGTGTGTGTGTGGGTGTGTTTTTTTTTTTTTGTTTTTTTTTTTGGTACAGCTTTTGATTCATTTAATTTAAGTATTTGGCTACAGTGACAAATTGGCACCCTATATTTTATTATACCATAATTCAAGGTAACTGATTAAGGACAATCATTTAGTAAACGTATATAGTAAAATACACTTTATAGTAATTAATATCTTTATCAAAAAGAAACTTATGTTATTTAAAGTATTCATTCATGACAATTATTGGCACCCCTGCTTTTAGTATTTATTTAGCGTCCTTTTTGCTTTTTTATTAAGATTCAGATGTTTCTGAATTCTTAACACCACTTGTTGAATTCTGGGCCCATTATGTCTTGCATATTTCTAAGCATTGGACACACAATGCTTGGCTACAGCTTTTTTTCAGATCGGTCTAAAGCACTTCTATTGGATTGATCTGGTGATTTGCAAAAGCCATTCCAGAACCTTTATTTACCCATGTGCTTTTGGTTGTTACTGTGTTGGAAGATATCTGCCTACGAGCACATGTTGTTGTACTTTGCAGAATGTTTGATAGTGTTCAATATTATGCCTGAGGCTTCAAAATCTTTCAATTAAGTCATTGGCTGTTAATGTTGGAATTTTATTTAACTGCTCAGATGATTCTCCCACCTGTTGTATCCGTAATTCTTTGGACATCCATTTTTCAAGCGTTTTCAGTTAAATTTGTTCTGAGGAACATCTTGATTTATCATTACTCCGATTTGTGAATTTTGGTATTCCCGATTTCTTTTGATACTATTCTGTAGCCATTTCCTTTGTTGCAATTTTGCTACGAGTGCTTTTCTCAAATGTGAATCTCATTTGTCTTGACCATCTGCCGTGTTGCCAAATTGTTCAACAAAAGATGGAAATAATTGGCCATTACTGGCTGACTTTTTATAATGCAGCTTAGTACTGTGTACTGGTTTTCAATCAAAGAATGCGTATTTTTAATTGGTTCTGTTACATTTTTACCGACAATGTAAAGGTGCCAGTACTTTTTGTCATTTAACAAACACTTGAAATTGTTGGTTTCTAAACAACCAGAAATTGTTCATTTTTGGTGTTTGTCATTAACTGGTGGCTAATGTTCGCTAAATGCTTGTATTTTAACATGTTTTATTACATGTAGGTGCCATTTACTTTTGTCTGCAACCTGTGTAACTTGTTTGCATTAAAGTACCTTTCTCCCCTACAGGTTATTCGGTTGCCAGAAGACGACAGTTATGTTGCAGAAACACAGGGTAGGAGAGATTTATTTATATATATATATACAGACGTGCTCAAATTTGTTGGTACCCTTACAGCTCATTGAAATAATGCTTCATTCCTCCTGAAAAGTGATGAAATTAAAAGCTATTTTATCATGTATACTTGCATGCCTTTGGTATGTCATAGAATAAAGCAAAGAAGCTGTGAAAAGAGATGAATTATTGCTTATTCTACAAAGATATTCTAAAATGGCCTGGACACATTTGTAGGTACTCCTTAGGAAAGATCATAAATTGGATTATAGTGATATTTCAAACTAATTAGTTTCTTTAATTAGTATCACACATGTCTCCAATCTTATAATCAGTCATTCAGCCTATTTAAATGGAGAAAAGTAGTCACCACACTGAACATGGACCAGAGAAAGCAAAGGAGAGAGTTGTCTGAGGAGATCAGAAAGAAAATAGACAAGCATTGTAAAGGTAAAGGCTACAAGACCATCTCCAAGCAGCTTGATGTTCCTGTGACAACAGTTGCAAATATTAAGAAGTTTGTCCATGGAACTGTAGCCAACCTCCCTGGGCGTGGCCGCAAGAGGAAAATCGACCCCAGATTGAACAGAAGGATAGTGCGAATGGTAGAAAAAGAACCAAGGATAACTGCCAAAGAGATACAAGCTGAACTCCAAGGTGAAGGTACGTCAGTTTCTGATCGCACCATCCGTCGCTTTTTGAGTGAAAGTGGGCTCCATGGAAGAAGACCCAGGAGGACTCCACTTTTGACAGAAAAACATAAAGCCAGACTGGAATTTGCTAAAATGCATATTGACAAGCCACAATCCTTCTGGGAGAATGTCCTTTGGACAGATGAGTCAAAACTGGAGCTTTTTGGCAAGTCACATCAGCTCTGTTCACAGACGAAAAAATGAAGCTTTCAAAGAAAAGGAACACCATACCTAGAGTGAAACATGGAGGAGGCTCGGTTATGTTTTGGGGCCACTTTGCTGCGCCTGGCACAGGGTGCCTTGAATCTGTGCAGGGCACAATGAAATCTCAAGACTATCAAGGCATTCTGGAGCGAAACGTACTGCCCAGTGTCAGAAAGCTCTGTCTCAGTCACAGGTCATGGGTCCTCCAACAGGATAATGACCCAAAACACACAGCTACAAGCACCCAAGAATGGATAAGAACAAAACATTGGACTATTCTGAAGTGGCCTTCTATGAGTCCTGATCTGAATCCTATCGAACATCTATGGAAAGAGCTGAAACTTGCAGTCTGGAGAAGGCACCCATCAAACCTGAGACAGCTGGAGCAGTTTGCTCAGGAAGAGCGGGCCAAACTACCTGTTAACAGGTGCAGAAGTCTCCATTGAGAGCTACAGAAAACGTTTGATTGCAGTGATTGCCTCTAAAGGTTGTGCAACAAAATATTAGGTTAGTGGTCCCATCTTTTTTGTCCATGCCATTTTCATTTGTTTTATTATTTACAATATTATGTTGAATAAAAAATCAAAAGCAAAGTCTGATTTCTATTAAATATGGAATAAACAATGGTGGATGCCAATTACTTTTGTCAGTTTCAAGTTATTTCAGAGAATTGTGCGTTCTTCGTTTGTGGAGGGGTACCAACAAATTTGAGCGTGTGTATATATATTAATTGAATGCTCATCCTAAAGTTATTTTACTCTTGGGTTTTTGTGGATTTTTATACACAACCTAGGTTGAATTGTACTTCTGCTTGAAAATGGCTACAACAAGTTGCTGAAGTTTGTTTAGATAGAGAAAATATGAATAAATTAACTGGCAGATTAATAACATTTGATAATATGCTACAGCCCTTAACCATGAATTCAGAACCCCTATGAAATGTGAAGTACAGTAACTTATTGTAATTGTTGAATGTGCTATGTATTAACACAATGTACTTAATATTTACTGCATAGTTTTATGTCGTGGTGGTTTGTAATGCGAGACAAGGATTCCAGGTTCATCTGTAGTTGGGTCAGAGTTCCACTGCACTTTTATTAACCATGACAGTTTGGGTTTATAGTTTTTGACTGATGTAAATGAGAACCTTCTATGGCAGTGTTTCTCAACGGGGCCAGTACCACTCCCTAAGGGGTGTTCATCCAAGAGGGGGTTGTTTTAACTAAAGGAAGTTCTTATTTAAAATTAAGGAAACCTTTTTAATTTCTAAATGTAACTTCTCACACAATATGCCAGTGGTGTACTCACTGACTTGTACACATCAAGTTAGAAATGTTTGTTGCTACGCAGCAACGTCGCTGCCATTTGTGGTATCTGGTTTGTCATGCAAAAGTAATATGGTCCAATCAGAACGAGGCAGCCATTCCATTTTTATGCCTGTTGCCGTGTTACGTTACACATCTGAGTTTCACAGTTTATTCTTGTTCTCTATCTAGTGATGTGCATTTTGGAATCGGTTCAGTTGCCGAGTGGGAGCGACAGGAGCCGAGGCAAGGTGGGGTGGGGGGATAGATATATCTCATGAATAGTCATACATGGCCCTGGTATCAGATAACGGGGCGGTCATAGTAAACAAGCTGGCTGAGTGCATCAGCGCACAGAGACTATCATGGACATTTGCAGAGCATTTTTCAGATGTTATAGTAATAAAATAATGACTTGGATCGCATTATTGAGGAGTTTGGTGATAAAACGAGTGATCAGGAGATGATTGATCGGTATGTACGACTATTTTATTTTTATTATTTATTTCTTCCATAGGTGAAAGCGATAGCGAACGAAAGGGTGGGGCGGGGCTGGAGATGCCTAGTGAGTGCTTTGTTGATATGCAGGGCCATTTAAACCCGTTTGACTGTGGAAAAAAATACTTTTAAACCGTGTCTAAAATTAACTGCGCATGTGAAAATAAATTAGACCTGACGTGCCTGATGCGCAATTAATAAATGGACTGCAAAGGGTTAAATTACTTTTTTAGGTAGTTGAAATAGTGTCATGTTTGGCTTGGGGTTGTCTTGCGTACGATCCTGTCGAGGTACAGAAGATTCACTTTTACCCAAAGTGTTTTCATCACTTCATGTAAAAGTGAGACTGAATTGTTCTCCAGGGAAATACATTATTTCTGTTATTGCTGTAATGAATATTTTGTAGACCTTTATTTCCAAGTGTGAACGGGTCAATTATAGTTATCAAATGCATTTTTGACATTTTAATGTTTTTAATAATCTGTTTTACTAAATATAATGGTACTCGCTGCAACCGGATCCCTGATATTTGTATCCAGTTTGTTGGTTCCAAAGCAGGAACCGGGTACCCAATTTTCAAAGGAACCGGTTCGCATATCTCTATTGCTATCCACAGCATGGCGCAAGCAAAGAAGATATGTTGGCAATATTCCATAAGTCAGCATTTTATGTATGTATCTACATGTTGAGTATACCAGTGACTGGGGTTTTAATTATTTAATTTCTCTCGAACTAGTGGAATTTAAATGTAAATAATAATTGATAATTGACCGGCATTGTTAATCTGCAATTTTTTTCTGTGGCAAGGGGGCGATGACTAAGCTCAGCTGATCCTTGGGGGGCGTTGTTACGAAACAGGTTGAGAAACACTGTTCTGGTGGTAGTGTTCAAAACCCAATAATAAAAATAGTTGTACAAATACTATCTTTACCTTGGTACATCCACACATACTTGAATGCAATGTCCTAAATAACAAGTATGTGCATATATTTGAAACTACCAGTAGGCTTATTTAATCAAGTAAAGCATTGTGTGTTTAAGGACTGCTCAGGATCTTTCACCCAATCAGAGCGCAACTTTCTGCAGTCTGTCATTTAAATAGGGTTTCTGTGTCATCAGCCATGCCACTAAGTGGTGTGTGTGTGTGTGGTGGTTTTTTTTTTTTTTTTTTAATATTTTTTTTTTTTATACCAAACTCTAATTTTAGTGTTAAACTGTATAAATAAATGCAGAGTATATAGTGTACAGAACGTATAAGAGCAGGACAGAGGAAAAAATAAATAAGGCAGCATTAAATATTCTTTGCACACTGATACCATCAAAACAGCACAGCCATAAATGCATATGAAAGAGTACAAAGATAACTAGTGTATTCAAGATTAAATCTATGTGTAGTACTTGCCTAACAGCTTGTTCTAATGCACTGTTGAAAACTCGATTTGTTAAAGAGAGAACAATGTCCAGCGTATTGTTTTTATCTGGAACTACTTACAAGGTTGTTCGATTTATTTGTTAATATATACTTTTTGCTAGTTCGGCGAGGTGTGTTGGCTTTTAGGCTGTGTCTCCAGCTGAGAATGCACAACTCCATAAACTGAAACTTATTTCCACATCGCAAGTATTGCAGGGTACAGCTAGACACTGTGCAGCCATTTGATATAGGTGAGGGAAATGATCCTTCATTGAAGACCAAAAGATCAATGAATTGGTGTCCTGGGGCACTTCCAAAGCCTCGGCTCTATCCTCCCATTTCTTTTAAAGCGTCATCAGTGTATCCAGGTAAGGAAGCCAAAAGCGAGTTTTCTGTCCAGTAAGCTGACAAGGTTTGGGTTCAAAAGCAGCAGGCTGGCAGAATTTGGGAGCAGGATCAGATGGTTTTTTACCTAATGCGAAGTACTGTTTAATTTTCTGCACAGAAAGCTCCAACGATTGTTTTGCATTACCCGTATTTAAGGGTAAAGTTTGTAGTTGGTTAGTAAAAGAAAGGAGATCCATTGCATTGTTACACACTGACTGGGAGACTCAATTTTCAGAATTATGCTACAGATTGGGTGACGGTTGTCGGCAATGTGTCCGACTTCACACTGAACAGATTTGGATTTTAGTAATTCCACTATCTTGACACATCGTGGAAGCAGAACTTTCCATTTCTAGAAAAGCAGTTAAAAGCTCTGTTTTCATTGATGTATTGGACAGCATCAAACCATGTTTTCCAGCGGGTAACAATTGGCTCTGGCGGTCCTGGTACCTTTTAAAGTGGCTTTCCTGTTTCTTCTGACGCATACTTTCGGTAACGCAACTTGCATGCAGCTGATTTTGTTTTGAAAGATTTTTTTCACTGATGCAACTGTTTGGTTGGCAAAGGTAAACTTGGTCTGCCAAGTGTTTCCGATAAGTGCATAGAAATACGCTGTACATGTGACATGAATAGAGTTTATAGCCATGTCTTTGATAAGACTCGTAACATTTATTCATATTTGCAGCATTATCAAAAACAAATGCAGCAATTCGTTCCCATTCAATACTGTTGTCGCAAAGAGTTTTGACAATTTACTGCGCTATTGTTGCTCTGTTTTGTGTGGTGTTTTTTTTTTTTTTTTTTTTTTTTTTTTTTTTTTCTAGAAACACAGATTGTAGATTTGTAGTCTCTAACTTCGCCAGCTTTGGTCTGAGCAGTAAACAAACTTGAAACAGTAACTTGCTTTTTCCCTGGCTCACCAGAATCACGCTGCACTAACTGCAGCCGTTTTCTTTAAGTGTTTCTCGTGTTTAAGATGTTTGACACAAGTCTCCTTTCTATTGTGGTCTACTGCTTCGTTACACACCGAACAAAATAGATCATCCGATGAAACTCATCAGAAGGAATCTGTTTTGCGTTGCTAAGCTTGAGTGCGAGATGTGGATGCATATCTAGCAGCCATAGTTGCAGTTTAACCCTTTGCGGTCCTATGTCGGACCTGGTCCGACATCAACAGAAAGACGCAAAAAACAGGTCTCCTAGTCGTTTTCTCTGGAAAAATAACCGGGAAAGCCATTCAATGCCGAATGAGACGGATAGGAGCCAAGAAGCCGAAAAAAAAGAGCGTATCATGAATACTGATAGACCCGATAGATATAGATAACACAGACATAAACAAACAAGATAGCTGCTTCCGCATCCAGCGCTCAAAGAACATTACAGACATTTGCAGAGTTTTTTTAGATGTTTATAGTAATACAATAACAACTTGGATTGCATAATTGAGGAGTTTGGTGATTTAAAACGAGTGATCAACAGATTATTTAAATGTCTTCAGATATTTTGAGAGCTGGAAATTCTTTTTAGATATCTCCTAAATGATCATTTGGCTTGCCATAGTTTAACCCCTACCCACCTCTTCTCCTCTGGACTTCTAATTACCCAAGTAAAATTTAAGATTAGCCTAGATCCTAAATTTGAAAGTCTATGTGGGGGATAGTAATGTTTCACTGGTCCTCTTTTAAATGTAGACTCCTACAGTGGTTGTCATACATTTTGTTCTCTTAACAATTTCTACATATTCTTTGTAGAGAATCGTGCATTGGAAAGAAATCAGCAGGAGTTAACCAGCCTTGTTAAATTACCCTTAAAAGTTGAAGAGGACTGTTCACCTGAGAGACCCATGGAAATTACTGAGATGAGTCTGGACTGCACTGAAGGTCCTGAAATCTTTGAAATAGAAAAGGCAGAGTGAATGTAACTATTTTGCATGCCCTGTACGCCCATACGTATTTCTAGCACAATGGAATAACACCCTACTGTGTTCATATTATTGTTTTGAAAAAGTGTTAACTACAGTTAGTGTCCTTTGTGCCTTTGTCTGTCTTTTAGTTATTGGAGTCTGTTGTGGGGTAAAGGGATATGTAACTATCCATTGGGGGCGGGGCGGGGGGGGGGGGGGGGGGGGGGAACAAACAAAACCAAAAAAAAAAAACCATACCTGTCATGTATTCAAGTGATCTGTTCTGGAGTACTAAAATGTTCTTTGTTATGGTTCAGTTTAGTATTGATATTTCTTAATTCTAGACACATGCTGAAGTAGCACAACATTTTCAAAGTGTTGCAAAATGTGATTTAAATACTCGCATTTATTTTTTTGCTGTATTATTTAAGAAAGCATTGAAGTATAACATGTATAAAGACTTTACCATTGTAACAATTGTATACTTTTCAATGTACATTACTGAAAAGTATTTAAGGAAATGTTGTGGACTTATCTAGAACTCGGTACTTAATCTTTTTTGTTTTGATGAAAATTGCAGAAAATAAAACATTGTTGAACAAATCTTGTTTTTAAAACTTGGCTTTGCATTTTAATGTGTAGTTTTACTGTGCATTTTTATAAAACCATTAGCCTTTTGAACTATTATCCACTACATGATATAAACCCTGAGCTCTCTTTTGTTTCAACTCTTCACAAACATTTTATATAGCCAAGCAGATGTGATCAACATTGTATTTGTTCAAATGACATGTTTTTTAAGTTGTTAAAAACAGAATTGGCCAATTTAATAAATAAATAAATAAATAAACTGAATTTGTAATTCCCAAGAATGGAAAATCAGTAGCCCTACTATTACATCAAATGTCCTATCCAGGATTACTTTGGTATAAGAAAACAAGGCCTACTGTTTCCTTAATATCTATTGAGACCCTGAGAGTAGAAGCACCAGGCAAGACACAATTCAAAATCACAATAATCTGGTTTTATTAACACAGGTAAAACTATACAGAGAAATGTACTATTACTATATGATCTAGCCCTAATACAGATTAACAGATAATGTAAAAACTTGGCTGTAGAATCTGGACAATTGATGTTCGCTTTCTCTCCTCTTCTCCAACTGTGAGTGCACCAGTATACCAATACATATAACCTAATCCCCACCCTCTACTTGCCACAACCTACACATTCCCCAGATATGAGAGAGTGAGAGACCCTCTCCTTAATTATGTTCTCCAACACAGACCCTGAATGTCTCTGCCTGTCTTGACTTTTGTAGGCAGTCAGCAACTCCTCAGGGTGTTGCCGCTTCACAAGGTTGTCGGACATTACATGTACTGAAAAAGTTCAGTCCTCAGCAATTGAATGATTATTAAAATGGTTAAGTACTAAATGCTATAGTGGTATGTACTGCATTTTTTACACAATAACCCTTACAATTGTTGCACACAATTTAACCCTTAATTTAGTCAATTTTATTTAGTATTTATGTAAGAGGTACAATGCTAAACTAAACCAAAGTCCAGTATAATAATCTCATGAGTAAAAGTTTCTCAAAAAGCCTTAATTAAATCTGTGTTGGCCAAATTCCCAGTCTTATCTTGAGCAAGATGGCCAGGTGGTGGTGATTTAACAGCTACATTATTTTACTGATTTAATCATAGGAATAAATATTGGCCAATACAAATGAGTGCAGTCTACCTAATGAAAGTATTATAATTTTGGGTTAGAGTTAATAGAATGCATGAAAAATACATCTGGTTTGCGCTCTGGACTCTTGCGCTCATTTTTTTCAGACCACTGATTAAAATTCTGCAAGGCTCAGTTTACCAAACTTGCATTTACAGTCCACATAAGCTACACCATTCTGCAATATCTGGCTGTCTTTACAGTTGTCCTAAATCGAGGTTAATGGGTTTTGTTTTTATTACATTTTTATTCCAGAAGCAATATGAGGATCATTTTTACTACTTGTCTGAGAAATTCTCTTCAAATCAAACCAAAATTTTGCACTTTGTTTTTATTTTTTTAAATGATCAGGTACAATAAAACAGCAGAACAAAAAATACTATAGGTCAGAATTTTAACTTTGTAAGAGATATTTGTGTTGCACATCATTTACTTATGAAAAAAGTAAGAAATACAGGTGTACTGTACCGTACGCATTATTTTACACATGCGCAGGTTCCATTAGGTCAGTGACTGCCATTGTGACTGCAAACATGTCGGCAAGTAAACGTAAAACACAGCTTTCACAATTCAAGAAAACCTTACAATGGTTGAGAAGCATAAGGCTGTACTGTAAAACAACTTTCAGTGGTATCTTGATTGAAAGAAGGAAGAGTTAATTTCATATGCGAGTAGCTGATTCTTCAAGCGGTAAGTGTAGACGTGGTTCACAGCAACACAAACTGCACTAACAAGTCTGAGGTATTAGGTAAGAGCATGGCCCACTGCATGAGCTAACATGCTCTGGTTTTTCTTGCATGGAAAGGCACAATGTATTTTCTGTTTGAAATACAGAACAGGTCCTCTTCACTCTGTATTTGCAGAAGGTAGATGAATGTTTGTGCCTGGAATAAGATTTGGATCCATCCCATCGATTAGTGGGTCCCACTGATTAAAGTTATTGTGAATTTCTGAAAACAAGCAATTTATTGTATTTTAAGAGCCAATAATTTGAAATGATTTACCAGTCTAGACTTGTATTTCCACTTGCATACCTGCACTGTTCTGTAAAAATGACTGCCTCTTCCCATATCAATGATTCAGACCACATGCTTTGACATACTTTTTTTTTTGACATGTTTTTTTTATAGTCGGTCGATGTATTCTTGGATTCCATTACCGGTGTTGTCCAGTGAACATTAACATTTCAGTGTCACACTGTTTTACCCTCAGGACATCAACCATACAGATATTTATCAAATAAACATTTTACTTTAATGTTTACAACTATGAAAAACATTGGTTTGATTTGGAAAAACAGCAATCAAACCAGGTAATACTGTGGTGTCTTACGCACTCTTAAGTTTGTTAATATTCCTATTACCTGAAAGGTAAAATCCAATACAATAAAACCACCTGGACTGAATATCTGACCGACTCGCTTTTAATATCGGTATGCACAATTAACAGATCTTAACATGTCTTGCAGCAAGAGTGCTTTATAGTAGCCAAGTAGTAAGAGATTGGAGCAAGGGAGGCAATCGCCACTGTGTCAAAAAGCTGGGCGAGAGGTTCTAACAACCAGATACTCCAGTGTAAACAGCATATGTCTTACCTAAGTGTCTCTGAAGAAATGCTAATGATGCCTTATTGCACAGATCTATGGCTATGTTGGGGTCAATCTCTCCCTTCAGCTTGAAGATCTTCCCTATCAAGGTGCCAGTCAGAAATGTGAAATCTGGAAAGCTTTGGTGAACAGTTCCCCTGGAAGCACAAATTGTTTTAAATCACACAGAACATGTATAATAAAACTTGCAGCAGTAGGTGTTTAAATAATGCATTCAATCTTAAACATAACATACAACTGCCCTGGTGTAGTAAATCAAATGTGTCATATAAAGGGAGTCCTCTGACTAGAAATACAGGTTTGTCAGACTAAGATGATGTTAGATTTTTCCTGCGAAAATTTCTCTATGCATCAGGTGGAAGATCTTACGTTTTGTAAGCTAAAAGATATTAAGGGCACCACTGTTTGTAAAATAAATAAGGAATAGATCACAGTACTAGCAAGAAATAGCTAAGATGCACGTAACTCATAAATGACTCCCTTTTATTATTTCAATGTTTTATTTTTCTTAGCTTGGCACTGTGGGGAATTCTTTGTGAATATGAACTTCTTGAGGTATTTTTTATTTCAATACTTCCACCTCAGGCAGCAGTGTTACTTACTTGATTGTTATCATTTTTCTCTGTATAGTGTTTGCATCAAGCTTTTTCATCTTCATGATATTCGCCAACCACTGGAATTTTTCAGAATTGATGAACAGTATGGGTTGGGTCACTCTAGCATACACCTCATCGTCCAATGGTAACATCCATGAATCGAGAGCCACGCCACATCTACAAATTGGATAGAAAGTGAAACACAAATCTTTTTCATACTTATTTTTAAGCTAGAAGTATACATTATAAAGATGCAAAATGCTTTAGCTATCGCTTCAGATACACTTTCAAAGAATAACTACTTAAATGTGCCCTTGATACCACTATCTTAGTCAGTAAATGTTATTAGCTAGTGTAATGATAACATGGAAGGATACCATGTTAAGATACAGTGCGTTTACATGAGCATAAGAATTCCGATATTTTTTCGGAAAACTAAGTTTTCTGAAAACTAATTCCGATATCAAAAGTCATGTAAACACAGTTTTCGGAAAATGTATCGGAATATTCCTTAGGTCAGTTTTCGGAAAACCACCTAGAAATTTCTGATTCAATTCCGAAAACGAACCAAATGTATTATCATGTAAACGCACTTTTCGGAAAACTTCTTCTGATAGCGTACTGCACATGTGCAAACTCTGACCTTCATTCCTGCACGTGGTTTTAGAAAACAGAGAAAATAATAATAATATGTAGTCAGTCTGCATGGATCCATTTGCTCCGTTATTGAATCGTATTTTGTCATATACTTGTACTTGCTAGAACCGAAGTCATTGTATTTTATCTTGCTCTTAATTGTATTAATACTTGTACTGTGATTCTTGAAATGTATTTTTGTTTACGACTGTAAGTCGCCCTCGATAAGGGCGTCTGCTAAGAAATAAATAATATTAATAATAATAATATTATATAAGTTAGGGATAAAGTAATGTTTGTCCCTATGTATTTATTAATAGCCCATACTGAAGCAGCAGATGTTTTCCAGCTTTAAAATGACGTGATAATTTAAAATAATGTCTGCAAAAGAAACTGGTAATATAGAACAGGATGAACTGTTGGAAAGGGTGACTGCACATTGTGGGGAATCTAAATAGAGGTATAGGATAGTTATCTATGAATTTAAGACCTGACACGATAAAGCACTTGTTATTGGATTGGTCTCCGTTCTATCGCAGAAAAAATGTCCGATCTGTTCAAATCGTACTTTGGGTACTACAGTACTTTGCATGCGAAAATATCCTGCGTTTTCTGAAAACTTCAATCCATGTATACAGTTGAATTCTAATTAGACTTTCTATCGTTAATCATGTAAACACAGAAAAGTGACGTTATAAGAAAATCAGTTTTCTGATTCAGTTTTCCGAAAACATTAGTTTTCGGAAAACACTTTGTCATGTAAAAGTACTGAATATCTGCAACTTACTTGAACTTTGTCTCCCTGCAGAGAGATTGGATAACAGTAGCTCCTCCAAAAGAATGGCCCATGATCGCAGTTCTACACAAATCCATAGAGTCCTGCAGCATTGAAACAAAAATGTAACATGGTAACATCCATCCGCAGTGACTACTAAATACAAATTAATGCAAAAATATATCCACTGTACGTAAAGTGGCTATAGTAAGTATTCACCCCCCTTGGACATTTCCACAGTTTGTTGTGTCACAACCTGAAATCTTGATGCATTTAAATGACATTGAATATCCCTTGGAGCACAGTCAAGTCGATCATTAAGAAGTGGAAGGTATACGGCACCACCCAGAATCTGCTTAGAGCAGGCTGTCCTCCCAAACTGAGCAGCCGGGTAAGAAGGGCATTGGTCAGAGAAGCCAGCAAGAGGCCAATGACAACTCTGAAAGACCTACAGCGTTCCATGGCTGAGATGGAAGAAACTGTCCATGTGTCAACAATAGCTCAGGTACTCCACAAATCTGGCCTGTATGGAAGAATGGCAAGAAGGAAGCCATTTCTGAAAAAAGCCCATGTAAAATCCCGCTTGGAATTTGCAAAAAGGCATGTGGGAGAAAAGATGTGGCAAAAGAATCTGTGGTCCGGGGCTCCCGAGTGGTGCATCCGGTAACGGCGCTCCGCGTGGAGTGCAGGATGCGCTCTATAGCCTGGACATCGCTGGTTCGAGTCCAGGCTATTCCACAGCCGACCGTGGACGGGAGCTCCCAGGGGGCAGTGCACAATTGGCCGAGCGTCGCCCGGGGAGAGGGAGGGTTAGGTCGGCCTGTAAGCTGCCCGAGAGCTGCATTGTCCTCCAACGCTGTAGCTCTTGGGTGGCTGCATGGTGAGTCCGCAGTGTGAAAAAAAGCGGTCGGCTGACGGCACACGCTTTGGAGGACAGCGTGTTTGTCTTCGCCCTCCCAAGTCAGCGCAGGGGTGGTAGCGGTGAACTGAGCTTAAAAAAATAATTGGCAATGGGCTCCCGAGTGGCGCATCCAGTAAAAGCACTCGCTAGAGTGCAGGATGCACTCTATAGCCTGGACGTCGCCGGTTCGAGTCCAAGCTATTCCACAGGCGACCGTGGACGGGAGCTCCCAGGGGGCGGCGCTCAATTGGCAGAGCGTCGCCCGGGGGGAGGGAGGGTTAGGTCGGCCAGGGTGTCCTCGGCTCACCGCGCAGCAGCGACCCCTGTAGTCTGGCCGGGCGCCTGCGGGCTTGCCTGTAAGCTGCCCAGAGCTGCGTTGTCCTCCGACGCTGTTGCTCTGAGGTGGCTGCACGGTGAGTCCATAGTGTGAAAAAAAGCGGGAGGCTGATGGCACACGCTTCGGAGGACAGCGTGTGTTCATCTTCGCCCCTCCCGAGTCAGCGCAGGGGTGGTAGCGGTGAGCTGAGCCTAAAAAATAATTGGGCATTTCAAACTGGGGAGAAAATAATAAAAACTAATTGGCAACGACTAAAATATTAGGGAAATAAATAAATAAATAAATAAATAAATAAATAAATAATAATTGGCAATTCCAAATTGGGAGAAAATAATAAAAATAATTGGCAAAAAAAAGATTCTGCGGTCCGATGAAGCAAAAATTGAACTGTTTGGCCTAAATGCAAAGCGTTATGTCTGGCGCAAACCCAACACAGCACATCACCCAGGTAACACCATCCCTACTGTGAAGCATGGTGGTAGCAGTATCATGCTATGGGGATGCTTTTCATCGGCAGGGACTGGGAAGCTTGTCAGGGTAGAGAGGAAAATGGATGGAGCTAAATACAGGCAAATCCTTGAGGAAAACCTGCTTCAGTCTGCAAAAGACCTAAGACTTGGAAAGAGATTCACCTTTCAGCAGGACAATGACCCCAAGCACACAGCCAAAGTGATACTGGAGTGGCTTAAAAACAAGAAAGTGAATGTCCTAGAGTGGCCCAGTCAAAGCCCGGACTTGAATCCGATTGAGAATCTGTGGCAAGACTTGAAGATTGCTGTCCACCAACGATCCCCATCCAACTTGACAGAGCTTGAACAATTTTGCCAAGAAGAATGGGCGAATATTGCACAATCCAGATGTGCAAACCTGGAAGAGACTTACCCCAAAAGACTCGGCTGTAATTGCTGCCAAAGGTGGTTCTACCAAGTATTGACTCAGGGGGGTGAATACTTATCTAACCAAGACATTTCAGGTTTTTTTTATTTTTCATTAACTGTTGTTTCACATTAAAATGCTCTTGCCTCTTCAAAGTGTTGAGTAGGTTGTGTAAATCAAAGGAGAAAAAAAATCCCATTTAAATGCATCAAGATTTAAGGTTGTAACACAACAAACTGAAAACATCCAAGGGGTGTGAATACTTACTATAGGCACTGTACGTACGTACAAGTATAAATGTAAGTGAGTAGTAAAGGTTTTCTCCATATGTCCCCAAATTTTGATACTCTCAATAACTGAAAGACGGCAGGCAGGCATCTTGTTCTATACAGAGATTCTAATACTTTTAATAAATAAACCAAGTTTCACCATGCAGTTATACTGTTTGTAAAACTAAAATGTGTTAGGAACGCAAGCCAAAATACAACCCCATCAGCTTGGGGTTAATTGACATTTTTAAAAACACTAAAACTTTTCGTGTTCGGCTTGGGGGCGTCTTGTGAATGACCCCATCACGACACAGACTACTCTCTTTTTACCAAAAGCTGATCTGAAGAAGAAGATCCGATACCAGAGGATTAAACCCATACAATATCCGGCTTTTCTGATCATTTAGGAATTTCATAGTTTCTGACTATAAAACAACTCATGACAAGCTTACAGCTGTTACTGAAAAGCACTGTATAGCATAATATAAAAAACACAACCGAAGATCTAGATATTTTTTTTTTCCCCCATCCACAATTGAGTTCTTACCCTGAGCTTGGACCAATCAAAATGTAGATTTAGCACATTGTTAACAGATTGTCCTGCGTTTATATCAGTCAGAAGATTCAAAGCCCCAATACATTCATTGGCTCTCTGTTGTACCTTTTAAAAAAAAAAAAAAAACATTAATAGAAACTTAATAATAAAGATTAAGAATTGAAGTGAAATGTGACCAGTATTTAAATGTAACAAACTGGTCAAGTGTAAGATTTTAATGAGTGCTTTTGCACGTCACTGTTTTATATATACAGCTATGGGTAAGTGTTGCGTCACCTAGAGTTTTAAGATTGAGACATATTAAAAAACTATATGAACATAATTTAGATGTTTTATTTAACATTCATTTTATCAAAGAAACTACAAAAGTCTACTGGAAGCCATAATAGTAATACAGTATTTCACGTTACATTTAAATATATAATACGACAAAAAATTGGAATAATAATCGTTGACTATGTCTGGTTGCTCTTTTTTATGTTCTACGTTTTCTTTTTCATTACTGTTTTTCTTTTTTTTTATTATGGTAAATTACCGTGCTTATTTAGGCACGCTACGATTTGACTGGGGAAAGATAACATAGGGTTATTGGAGTTCACAAAAAAAAGTAACCTTTTCACTTCCTTTTTAGCTTAATTATTGAGCTTATTGCTTCATTTAAATTGTTTTCTTTGTGTTAAGTTTTCAGGGCATTTTGTCTATTTTTGTTTTTCGCTGTTCTACGTTTTTTTAATGCAACTGTTCATTTTAACCATTTTTTTAACACAACAGTACTCACACGCGTTTGGTCACCATCATAACTGTTGCATGAAACCAGAGTGTAATAATCCAGCACCTCTACACTTAAGCATTTGTTTGTCAGCTGACAAGTGTTCAGCTGATATCCCATCACGACTTTCTTCTTAAAGGCGTACAGCCGCTATATATGAGCTCCCAATATCTCTAACAAGCACCTGGGTACATATTGTTACGATATCACAACAAAAGGAATATGCTTTTTTTTTTTTTTTTTTTTGGTGCATATGTATAGCTATTATGTACTATATCACCTTACAGTACAATAATGACAAAAAATTCACTGAATAATAATAATACCTGAAAATCTTTTTTTAAAGTATCCGGCGCAAATAGTATTAGGCAGTGGATTGCGCCAATCGCTGGCTTATCTTGACCCCCTGCATTCATTGTCACTATTTTTGCTCTCGAAGTGCTTAACACAGACGACCCGCCCCTTCAACTCTCTGATTGGTTAAATGTTGTGTCAAGACGTAACACAGCTGTCATGTGGTTCCACGGTTTTTTTTTTTCACTCAGCAACGCGCAACTGATCTAGTCTGCTAGAAGCACAATCAATCCTTATTGTTAAAGGCACAGTCTGTAGGTTTTACCAAATCTTAGACTTGTGAGGTTGTTTGTAAACTAGAGTTTCAGCTGCTCCCCTCTCCTTAGCAATGGCTTGCAACAGACATAAAAAAAAAGGAAACCCACAAAGACAAAGCCGTTATTTACTGCCCTTTCCCAGCTGTCATTTCAAACGGGAGTACACAAGGCAAACAGACAAGATCTAAGGGTTTAGTACTTAAGCTTCCTGTTATTACCTGCTGATTCCGGAGTGGAAACTCCGGTTCACCTGGTTTCAGCGTTCTGTAGTACAGCCATTCCTCTTGAAGATGTTCTGGTGTAGACGACACTTGATGTTGTTGCTCTGTTGATTGATCTTTATAATAGAATGTAGCTGAAGCAGATTCATCTCTATATATAAAAAGAAAAAAAAAGAAAAATGCTTTACTTAACTTGAGGTAAATAATGTGTAAGGACTATCTGACAGAACTGGTTATCAGTTGCAGATAACTTTCTTAGAACTGTATGTTGGTCTGCAGTGTTGAGTTACTGTAAATACTTTTTTTATTGAAACTGAAAGTTGTACATCATTAACAACACTATTTGCAAAACTATTTTTGAATGATAACATTTTCTTGTATAGTTAAAACCTCAACAGTTTTATTGAGCATTATCTCAATTATTTAAAACAATTGAAATGTATTGTGTTCAGCAGTGACTCTTGCTGTCAAACTCCTTTATTTTCTGATGATGACAGTGTGAAGTTGCAACAGCATTTTCTAAACTAAGTTCCAATTTGATGAGACCACAAAGCAAAATAGTGGTTTTTGCGGTTACTGCAGGAAGTGCTAGATCATGACACCTAGTGTTTTAAAGCAACAGACGCGCTACAATGGCCCAAATTCCAGACAATTTCAACACTGGAGATACACCCGCCTCCACTTGAACAAGCACCCAGAGATATGCATTGTATGCTATGAAGGCTACTGTCTATTTTTTGGTCCGTCACTATCTTTACAGCTGTTGATATCCATACAAATACTCTATAGCACAAAAGGCTCTGCATTCAAAACTAGACTGAGATTACTCAGGATTATTACTACTGCAGTATACTGAATAGACATACAGTATGTTCTCAGTTCACTGGTGCTGCTTATAGTGACTATAGAGTTCAGTTAATCAGTTTGGTTTCTGTATGCAGGACACATCACACATGGGCCTTTATGTTAACCATATAGCCCCAATGAACTATACTGATAAAATGTGATGAGCTAGTTTGTACTATTGTCTGTGGGCCCCCCCTCTGTCATAATGTTTTCATGGAACATGCTTTGCTACTGTTCGGTTTAGCCAGTGACCCAGAAACACTGACCTTGTTTCTTTAACAACAGCACATTCATACTCAGCACAATTCCCCTTTCCAGACACTATTCTTAAATGGGGTAACACAATGGTATGGAATATATACAGCAAAGTTAGTTTCTTCACATATTTTTTTGAAGGATTGCCAGCAGAAGCAACTATATATATATATATATATATATATTTTACTGTAATCTTTAATTGCATCAGATAAGCATTGCCCTAGCACTGTATGAGAGTTTTTAGATAACATGTAATTCTTGCAAAACACTTTTTATTCCAGAGCTTACCTGTGCTCCACAGCAGCAACAATAAAACCCTGCGACGCAATTTCTATGCAAACAGCTGAATACAGACTCCTAATGGGGAAAAAAGAACAACTTTTCAGTAGAATCTAGCTCAGAATGTAAAGGGCTTATCATTTGGTTTGCTTGCTTAATACATTTTGTTTTTGGTGCATGGGCTTGCGAAATAAAACATCTACACCATTTTGTTTCTTGCTTCATATATGTATTTGTACAAACACAGGAGTTTGCTTGTTTTATAAAACTTTCCCCCTCAATACAGTGTAAAAGAATCTAGAGCTCACGTACAGTATATATTCATACAATGTGCCACCAAACACGGATATTCAATACATTTTGAAAAGGGGGAATTATTAAAAAAAAAAAAAAAAAAAAAAAAAAAAACTACCTGAATGCTCCAAGTCCATGAGAGAAAATAATTAATGGATATTTGTTTCCGGGCTTAAATGGTGCATTCCACTCAGCAGGAACTGTATATGACCCTGATTGGGGGAAAAAAAAAACACAACAATGAGGACACGTTTAATATTACACTGCACTCCGTTTATAAGAATCACATCCGTCCCGGATTATTTGATTCTTAGAAGCAGACCGATATGATTACAATTACCAAAAACGTGCCTCCATGCATCAGCAGTTTAAATACAGTATACAAATGTCAATGGTGCTAAATAACTGAGCACAATACATCAAAACCAGTCGTTGTGGGTAAGCAGCTTGTTATACGATCACGGTTGTGACTTATGCTTACGCAAGGCTGCAGAATCCTATTTTACTACCGTATACTTGAAAAGCGATCGTCTCGTGAGGGTGCCTAGTTTAACTGCTGTGCGGTGTTACGTGTAATGGCCTTTGAATTAAAATGACATTACAGGACAGTATTTTGCCACTGCATTTCAGCATCTGCGGCTTACTTATTTTCAGTTGCAATGCAAATATAACAGTTTTTCACGAAGCAGAGATGCAAAGCTCCACAAGCACCACCCCCCCCCCGCACACACACACACACCATAACAGTGCTGTACTCAGCATGTCTTCAATGAATGTGTATTCACTTTATTAAAAAAAAAATCACTAACACAGAACACAAAAAACATACCTGCACTATGCAGTGAAGCAGTCACTGTTTGATTACAAAGTGTTCCCTGGATCATTGCACGACCCACGCTGCGTACGTCCCTAATCACGCAAGATGTGATCAAATTCAATTAAAAAACAGCTTTATTGGCTGTACACGTCATTGCACTTGATACAGTACTGTTTTACATGTAGCCAGTTTGCCCCAAAATGATTCTTATAAGTGGATTGCTTGATTCTTACAAGCAGATAGTATAGTATAGAATAGGAATGATTTGGTCCCAGTGGTTTTGATCACTATATGCGGTTGATTCTTATATCAGTGATTCTTATAAACGGACTGCACTGTAAAGTTCTTATAGAATAAAACTAGCTGTATAAAAATACACAATATAGCTGTTTTAATACATACAGCACTTCAACTTTATATTTTTCAATCGTAAATGCTGTTTCTGTCATAGGTTTTTTCTTTACTTTTAAGTTTCTCCTCTTTCTGTGCTTTGGGGAACAACTACAACATACATTAATATTGTACTGTACAGTTTTTTTAATATTGCTATATGACTGACATGCATTTGTGTCAGACTGCGTAATTATATATTTAAAATGGCATGGTATTCAGTAAGCTATAGCTACTGTGTATTAAGGGCACAGTGCTCCTTGAACATCTACAAACCGTGTGCCTTAACATTATCTGATGTGCTGGAACAAACACTGGATTTTCATGTTCGGATATTTAATTTAAATATTTGTTCGGATATTCGTTAATTTTCAAAAAGTAATGAAAGCCATTATATTGCTCTGAATGCAGGCAGAGACGGCATAGCAGCAGGGGCAGGGGGACGTGGCCCCTGTGTGTGCGCCTTTATTTTACAGCAAGACCTTACAATATGTAACACGTTAAAATAGAAATAAGAATATGTTGTGTAGGACTTACTTTACCCCAGTGAATTAACTACAAAACAAAGGATGCCAAATAGCAGTTCAAGTTAAATGTTGTTTTGTTTATAGTACGTAAAGTTGACGCTGCACCGAAAACACTCAGCATTTTGGTTCTCGTTTATTACATTCCACATAAGAGAGTCGGAACAAAATATATAATATATATATATATATATAATATATAAAATCTATATAAAAATCACTCCACATTTCCAGCAAGTTGGGCACTGTTTAAGCAAGGCATTTCAGAATGATGTGTTTCCCTTTTTTCAGTCCCATGAGATTATGACTCGCTCTAAAGCAGCACAACGCGTTTTTGTCCTAGATGGCTTTCCATAGAGATCACTATGTGTGCATGTGCATAATCTGGTTTGTTTACTTTTTGCTGTCTAAAACTTTTAAATAGAAGTTCAAGAGCTGCTGTGTTGATCCTGTTTTTTTTGTTTGTTTTTTTTAATAACGTAATCTCACATATCACACTGAGCTCTTTTTCATTTGCCATTTTTAAACTGTTGCGCAACTTCTGGTGAGGCGGTAAATAAGTGCAAGGTATTTTTGTCATTTCTAGCGAATACGATCATCTGATTTTTGTATCCGAATACATGTCAAAAAATATTCGTTATAATATTCGGCTATTTGTCCCAGCCCTAATTATCTGTGGTACAAGTATAATTTAAAAAGGAAAACTGCTTTGAGTTTGCATACAGCACTATAGAAACCCTTTTTAATGAAACTCTTACACTCCACTAGCCTTGTTGGAAAACATGGATCGAGAATTGATTAGCAGTTTGCTACGCATGTGGACTGGCAGAGCTATACTGGTGTTCTTTTCTGAAGAGACTAATATTGCAGATAGCAGACTGTTTGGTTCAAATTGCATTTACTGCTAACAACTGATAAGAGACCTTGCGTCTACAAGCTTCTTGTCCAACATTTACTGCAAGCTAACAAGATAACAATGCTGCTCCCAGGGACTGCCGTTGGACCCAAAGGTTCACAGGGAGAATAAGAGATAATGCCACTGGACTCAAAGGGTCTCAGGCAAAACGGAGAGATAGGAACAAGGAAGATGACAAAAACCAGATGTATGGACCTTTTTGGGGCACCACCAGGGGTCTGAAGAATGCACTGAGTTCAGAGGTCGTCACACTAGATTACACACACAGACACACACACACACACACACAAAATTAAATATATGGTAACAGAATAATGTGTTGTACCTTTTCTATTGGTTAAGTGTAAGAGAAAGAGGAGGAGAGAGACACCTATGCAGAAGGGTATTTAATGTCATGTAAAAGATGTAACAACTGGTAATCGGTTCTATACTTGGACTGATTTCCCTGCATGTATGAAATAAACTTAACACTGATTAAGAAATGGCATCTGTACAGTTTCTTAAGAAACATCGATACTCACGTTTTAAGTTACATCAAGCCTTTAAACATAAAATAAATAGCTTAATCAAATATACCGAACACCAATTCATAAATACCTTTAGTTAGAAGTTGCCAAGTTTAAAAAATGTGTCTATTTTTATAGTAACTTAATTCATGTTCTCAACTATTTGAAAATCTCAAATTCAATGAGTTAACCAGAAGATTCCAAATTTCTGAGCTCAGGCAGCAACTCTACCTTTTGAAAACAGAGCTCAGTAACACACTGACGTTATCTTTGTACAGCGCCATGCCTCTTCAAGCATATTTGTGTGAAATTTTGCTACTATTTGTTTAAAGTTTTTTTATTTTTTTATTTTAGGGTTGTTTATTTTATATCATCACCAGAAAATACACCCAGAGAGAAGAAAACGTCACATTGGAAATAATATAATATTACAATTGATATGCTTACATACAGCAAGTAAACAAAGAAGACTATGCGGTGATCTGATTCAAGCATTCAAAATTCTAAAAGGTATTGACAAGGTCGACCCAGGGGACTTTTCCAACCTGGAAAAAGAAACAAGGACCAGGGGTCACAAATAGAGATTAGATAAAGGGGCATTCAGAACAGAAAATAGGAGGCACTTTTTTACAGAGAATTGTGAGGGTCTGGAACCAACTCCCCAGTAATGTTGAAGCTGACACCCTGGGATCCTTCAAGAAGCTGCTTGATGAGATTCTGGAATCAATAAGCTACTAACAACCAAACGAGCAAGATGGGCTGAATGACCTCCTCTCGTTTGTAAACTTTCTTATGTTCTTATGTACATTACATTGCCTTAAGTTCCTTACCATACAAATAACTAAAAATTCTATCACCCAGGCTTCTGCTGATTTTAAGAAAGTCGGCAAGACCATTAAAATACTCCTTCTTTGGGATCCAGGGTGGCCGTTCAGGGCTTGCAGAGGTTTCACATGGGTAATACAAGCGAAGGAAGGTTCCCTGTTTGAATAAAAACAACATCATTTCTGTCTCTGGCTACATTTTCTGAAAGACAATATTAATTATCATTTAGAGTCAACCCAAATTAGAGCTGAAAATATACTGTAGCTATCCTGACTGGCACAGTTGTAAAACTCATTATAACCTATTTTCTGTAAAACCATTTCATGATTACAACCAAAAGTCCAATACTGCTGTATAATTGATCAACTAACAACTATAGGATAGGATCTTAATGTAGTCCTAAGTTCATGACACATTATACACTTTTTCATATTAGCCTACATTATGAACAATCCCTTTATTTGTGCAACCTTTAGTTTTTCCAACAAATTTAAAGGAATATACTCTGGGATACCTGGATTGTGTGGCCCACCATCAGATCAGTGCATCCCACATTGTTTGGTCCTTTTCCCGAGGGAATTCCAAGACTGCAACTGCCTCCCATATCCAGCTGTTCCTAGAAACCTGTCAAATATAATTAAGCTCACAAGTATTAGTCTTCTTTAAAAGCTCAGCACCAAGAACAGTGACTAATCCAGAACATAATGAGAACAATTTTAAGACACAGACGGCAACTAAACTGAGGTGCTCATTACATCATATTAATGCTGCTGGTGTTTACCCCTCAGGGGTGACTTACTGACCTCTTTCTTAACTTCACAAATGAATTACAAATACAGTGAAAAGTGGTCTGCAATATTGCACAAACTATGTAACATAGAGAAAGACACACAGTGACACCATATGTATTTGTTAGCATAGCTTTAAATATACCACTGATTGTGTCTGATGATAATTTGATGATCTTCCCCTCTGCTGCTACTGGTTACATTTAATTTTAATTAGGTAATGCTGGTACTCATAATTATAATTGCCTTTAAGAAGCATTTATTGGCAGGTATACAGCAGTATAAATATCAGTGCTTATGCTTCCAACCGGCTTTTAAAACACTCAATGCAGAAGTTAATTGCCATTGATGGGTATTCACTTGTATAGGTGAGGGAAGGACAGCTTTTCTTGTTTTGAAATCAACACATTAATGGAGAGATTTATTCAATACCTGCTGATAGGTACTTCTTAAAGGCAATTACGAGTACACACATGAGCATCAGTACATCCGAGTACAAATACTCAGCTTAATCAAATATAGTCTGGGCATCCTTCATTAAGCATTGACGTGATCAGTGTTCGGGTCCCCCTTTTCTTGTGCTGAGAATCTTTTGGTTCTTCTTTTACTTTTTTGAATGTTAAATACTGATAAACTGCTGCATCCTGGCACCTTTGCTGTTGTAGGCTACATGGTCTGACTGCAGCTGGATAGTTAGCGTAACGTAACTACAAACACACATATGATTTGGTACCAGGAAGCAGCGGTATGGCTACATCTATTGTACTCCAAACTGAAGTATAAAATGCAAGCAAAGAACCAGAAAAAAGAGGGTGAGGGCAGTGGTAATAATGCTAGTGCTAATCATTTTGGATTCAGTGAGTCTGTTTTTATATAGCGCCTTTCCTCTAAAACATCTCAAAGCGTTGTACACAGCATAAAATGCAGTTGTTAATATAGCTTTTAACTATCCACTTTTGCATGTAACAAACCCACACTACTCTACCTATTTACAAGTATCATTACTGCAGTATTACTGAACAGTTAAATTAAGCAGAAAGATTTCCCAACATCCTAGCAGAAGACTATCAATGATCACCCTATCAGTTAACTCAAGTAAAAGAAAATGTTCTCATATATGACAGAATAGAACAGTCTTATGGCTAAGACCTTGTAGAATTGATCAGAACTGTTGAGTACATAATATACACTATTGAAAGGCAATGTAAATAAAATGAAAATATGTACGGCATACCTTATTACAAACAAATTACAATTGCAATTAACCATTGGACCTCCACTGTCGCATTTGCCAATCTACAGCCTGTCAGCTCGACATGCTCAGCATCTTTCAATAACAACAAACCGAGACACGGACAGTTCAGTAATATTGCTCCATTCTGATATCTGGCACTGTCCAGACGAACTATAAACCACTCTGACAAGTAAAAAGCGATTACAAATTCAAGGTAAATCTATGTTTTAAAATGTTGTTTGAAAGAAAATAATGAGAATAAAGTGTTTTCTAATATAGTGTCCTCTCGATTAAGGCTCTACCATGTTGTTGTTGTTGGCCTTGACTTTCATTAGCGCCCTTGCCTTTGGCTTGGGATGTCTAACTCCCATTCAAGTACCACACGGCAGAGCCACTGTTGCCAGATCAGAGGTGTACCCACCAGGTCTAGAGGTTTTAAGTTTCTGCTCAGGGCAATCTGGAGGTAAGAAATGGGCAGGTTTTTTTTGTTTTGTTTTGTTTTTAAAGTACATTTTTAAATTTAAGAGGATTTTCTAGAGTGTTTTTTTTTCTGTCTGAAACTAGTTCATAATGTGCAAGTCATTCCTTTAACAAGATGGAGGATGCTCTGTGACATCATGCCTGTCTCTTAATAAATAAAGTAGATATTGAACATTTCACCAGCCCAATTGTGTGTGTGTGTTTAGAATTAGAAAAACAGGTACTCACACCCTCATACTAAAAAAAAATAAATAAATAAAAAAAAATCTCACTTTGTTAAACAGTTTTTTTGGAAGGAGGGGGGTGTATCTGGTAACACTGGGTAGAGTCTTCTGGTGGAAATCGTTTTGAAAATTGATACTAAAGTTTTTTCATGTTTAGTTCCAGAGAGAAGACTAAATGGTGCTAAATTATCAAACCCCACCTTAATCAAGCCTCCCACACATAGTGCCAAATTCGCACAGGTGGCCTTCATCGACTGGCACTATGAATAATGTTACATTTCAAAATTCTACTGGGTCTCTCATTTTCACTTTTTGTATAAAACAGGAGAACATTAAGCACGTCCCTAGTGTAGGCTACATTGCCACTGTCCAACTTTTTGGATGCAGACCAGAGTTGTTCTAAATTCCCAAACAATGTAGAGTAACATACCTTTAAAATACTAATGGCGTAACATGTCACGTGTCTAAAGTGATGTATTATGTAGGCCTTCAAGTTTACTACAATGGATCGTGGGTGGTTTTAAATTAACATACTGTAACCTTCTAAAAACGTGTTTTTCTTCTTGTCGCTGTATTTTTTCTGTCCCACAAGTTTTAAAAGTTTAAACGATTGTTTCTATAGGACGGTCCACAAACACATTCACTTAAATTTACTTCAGGGTGCAAAATAATGAAGAGTGATAATATTTTGTAATGATTACATTACTAGTATTACTACTAATCTAGCAGTAAACGTATTGCTGCTGTATCAAACATTGTATATTAGTGTAAAAATAAACACCAAGTCATTGCTGTGCTTTTAAGTTCAATATTCCCTACAGACTGTCGGTACTTTTCCTATTTTCACTGTCTTCGCTGAACAAATATAAGAACAATCCTGGGCTAAATACCGTGATTATTATTACTAAGTTATGCGGTCTGTGTCAGGGTTGGTTCGCAATTTGACAGTCGCTTTTTTCGAAACTATTTGCATTGTTGTAATTAAATAAACACGATACTTAACTTATGCTTCTTACCTTACTGATTGGGACGATCTGGCTATGAATCCACGTTATAGTTGTGTTTTTTTTAAATAGGTACTTAACCAGTGCCACAATAGGACAGCTTCACTCGATGAACAGACACAGCTTGTTACTCTATAGCTAGCTCATTTCTTTTTACACTTAGACATTGGGGGAGTGGCTTAACTTTGGCCTTCTTTTCCATCGATTAAATCAATGCAATATAACAATAAAGCTTGAAGTTTTGCCATTGTGTAGAAATATCCTGTTGGTTGAAGCAGGGTGCGTTTTATATTTACATAATTGGAATACCTGTGACTAATATACTGTTGGTGTTTCACAAGAAATGGGAACACATGAATGTACAGGGTTTGTATTTATGGACTGACCCTCACATAACTAACTTATCTTATGTAAATTACATCTGACATCTGTAATATATTAATGTCTTTCAATGTTACAAGTACGTTTTAGTCAAAATGGGCAAAACAGCATATTTAAGTTTTCCTTTTGGGGGGGTTCTGGATTTGAATTTGTACTGGGAACAAGAAACCTGTCAGCAGTTTCGTCATAATTTTTTTTACAAAAAAAAAAAAAAAAAAAATCAACACACATTTTCACCTTCAGACAGAATGAAATCCAGGCAACTTCCATTTTTGTCACGCGGGGCACCCGTAGCTTTTCAAATACATGTGGAGGGGAAGGAGCTCGTTTCCATGGTTTACTCAACAAAACAAGGATCTGGAGGGAGCGTCGCTAGTGTTACACTAACTATTTATTGTAAGTATATTGATTAGACCTAAGGCCATATTCTTTGTATACGATTGCAATGCATATGTATGTATGTATGTATGAATGTGTATCATTCACAGATAAAGTATTTTGCTAAAATGTTTATAATAAACTTTTAAAATGATTACATTTCACTTGCTGCTACTGTGCATAAAGCATTCATTTAACTACATACAGAAAACAAATCGACGAAACACCGGTTCATGTGTATATCCCTGTTCCATAACTACTGGAAAAGGGGACATTACAATATAGTCAGATACATTTGCCTGTAAAACGATCCCATTATACGTATCCCATGGAGTTAAAAGAAATGTTGCTGTATTTAGTTAGATCATTCCAAATTGTACGTGCTAAGGCATATTTTCAAGTGAAAACAAGTACTGTATATCACTAATACATCCTGCAGCAGAGCCTAAATTCAAAATTGCAGCTAGTGTGGTGAACACGTTTATAACATATTAACAGTATGTCCAGATATACAACAGAACTTGGCAATAAATATATTTTAATCACAATTCGATTCACCAGAAATATGCACAAGATGTGAGTGTGACATGCAGACGGACAGACAGACACCCCCATACAGTAGACCCCCAGCATCTGATTTTCTCAGTTATGTTAATATCAGGTTTCATGACAATTGGATAGGTTCTAAAGATATATGGACAGGTGTAGTGTAGACAGAACAATGTAAGACTCCACTACACCCACACTCCACTACACCCCCTGTGCAGGGGATTTCATCCAGAGCGGGAGATAATACACAAACAACTGCTTCTAGAAGATTACACTGTGCTAGTGAATCAGCATTTTTAGATAACTGCTTTCTGGTTTTATCATACTTCTCTGAAATTACAAAAAGGAAGTGCCTCAGTTTATTTAACAACACATTTTCCAGTGCAAAACAACCCTGTTATATTACTGGATTCAGAATGCAGTAAATAACATGCACAAATACAAACACACTTGACACAAATGAAGGCTCTGAACCAGGGTTATACATTGTAAGACATTTAAATATACAGGTTGGTTTCCAAGAAAAGTAGTCTATAGGGTGAATTTTAAGATGCAATGCAAACCTATCACTGCAACAAAGAAAAAAATGCATTTTACTCCAGTGGGACTGTGTGCAGT
This sequence comes from Acipenser ruthenus, assembly GCF_902713425.1. Taxonomy (NCBI): domain Eukaryota; kingdom Metazoa; phylum Chordata; class Actinopteri; order Acipenseriformes; family Acipenseridae; genus Acipenser; species Acipenser ruthenus. The sequence continues at coordinate 11,921,925 of NC_081193.1, forward strand.
ATGTGCTGAACATTGACTTTTTTCAATCTTGATAAATAGATAGTTGAACACCCTTATAAATAGCTTCTTTTCAATTGACAATACTTATCTTTTATATTTTTTGGCATTTCCTTTTGAATATGTTTGAGCGAAAAGTAAAGTGGTGGCATATCCACTCTTGTGAAATATCTAAATTGTGAATGAAGTTTGTCTGGGGGGGACACACATCTTTTTCACTCCCCTTTTGCTCATGGGCCATGTCTTGCTTTACAGATGACTGTGACAAATGCTTTATTGGTATAAACAGCATCCCACGTGGTTACCTGTAAAAGAAATGTTGCCGTTTGTAGTGTGAGAGTTACACATGCTGGCGCTGCAGTATGTTTTCATGTGAAAGTAACAGCTGTCAGAATTGTGGTTTTGTGTGATTATATCACACATAACTGAAGGAAGTGCCCCATTTACAGTACTTATTCAACTACATTTTTTGTTGCAAAACTAGTTGCTGTGCATAAACACCTCCAAGTGCAGTAATTAATATGCACAAATGGAACTCCCTTCATAAAAATCTTATCACTGGCATGAAAAGCACATATTTACTCCAGTAGGTCTGGTGTTGAACATTGACTTTCTCAATTTTGATAATTAGTTTCAAGTTAAACTCCCTTATAAAACTTTAAATTGAAGCCTTAGTTACCAGGACTTTTCCTTGTTACCTCACTGAACATTCACATTTCAATTTAAAATAAAAATAAGGAATATGCTTTTGAGGTAGGTTGAAGATATGAACTCTAAGGTATCTGAACTAAAACTCAGGTAGACAAACATTTTGGCTATGGCTTCCATCAGTATAGTGTTATCAGCATAGGAAAAACACTAAAAGGTAAAAATAAATCCTTACTTTCCTTCCTGTGCTGCTTCTAACCAAGCTTAAATGTGCTATTTAATTATAGCCTCCAACTGCTGCAAGATGCTGCATGTTGGCTCGGAGTGTATTGTGGCAGACAAGTGGAGGTAGAATCTATATCTACAGCTAACTACTTTTGGGCATTATAAAACTATGGGATGATGTACAGTAGTAAATGCAGTTTCATTATATTTTTTTCTGATAGGTGAACAATTATTTTGCTTTCTTGGAGTTAAAAACGTCAGAGATGACTGAATTACACCAGGCTGCAGCTGCAGGAGATTGTGATCTGGTAGAAGATATTCTGAAAAAGGGTTTATGTAATCCAAATCATAAAGATATCGATTGGGACTGCAGGACTCCTCTACACTGGGCTGCTTCCAAAGGTAGAAATCAATATATATATATATATATATATATATATATATATATATATATATATATACAGACGTGCTCAAATTTGTTGGTACCCTTACAGCTCATTGAAATAATGCTTCATTCCTCCTGAAAAGTGATGAAATTAAAAGCTATTTTATCATGTATACTTGCATGCCTTTGGTATGTCATAGAATAAAGCAAAGAAGCTGTGAAAATAAATTAATTATTGCTTATTCTACAAAGATATTCTAAAATGGCCTGGACACATTTGTTGGTACCCCTTACAAAAGATAATAAATAACTGGATTATAGTGATATTTCAAACTAATTCATTTCTTTAATTAGTGTCACACATGTCTCCAATTTTGTAATCATTCAGCCTATTTAAATGGAGAAAAGTAGTCACTGTGCTGTTTGGTATCATTGTGTGCACCACACTGAACATGGACCAGAGAAAGCAAAGGAGAGAGTTGTCTGAGGAGATCAGAAAGAAAATAATAGACAAGCATGGTAAAGGTAAAGGCTACAAGTCCATCTCCAAGCAGCTTGATGTTCCTGTGACAACAGTTGCAAATATTATTAAGAAGTTTAAGGTCCATGGAACTGTAGCCAACCTCCCTGGGCGCGGGCACAAGAGGAAAATCGACCCCAGATTGAACAGAAGGATAGTGCGAATGGTAGAAAAAGAACCAAGGATAACTGCCAAAGAGATACAAGCTGAACTCCAAGGTGAAGGTACGTCAGTTTCTGATCACATCATCCGTCGCTTTTTGAGCGAAAGTGGGCTCCATGGAAGAAGACCCAGGAGGACTCCACTTTTGACAGAAAAACATAAAAAAGCCAGACTGGAATTTGCTAAAATGCATATTGACAAGCCACAATCCTTCTGGGAGAATGTCCTTTGGACAGATGAGTCAAAACTGGAGCTTTTTGGCAAGTCACATCAGCTCTATGTTCACAGATGAAAAAATGAAGCTTTCAAAGAAAAGAACACCATACCTAGAGTGAAACATGGAGGAGGCTCGGTTATGTTTTGGGGCTGCTTTGCTGTGCCTGGCACAGGGTGCCTTGAATCTGTGCAGGGCACAATGGAATCTCAAGACTATCAAGGCATTCTGGAGCGAAACGTACTGCCCAGTGTCAGAAAGCTCTGTCTCAGTCGCAGGGCATGGGTCCTCCAACAGGATAATGACCCAAAACACACAGCTAAAAGCACCCAAGAATGGATAAGAACAAAACATTGGACTATTCTGAAGTGGCCTTCTATGAGTCCTGATCTGAATCCTATCGAACATCTATGGAAAGAGCTGAAACTTGCAGTCTGGAGAAGGCACCCATCAAACCTGAGACGGCTGGAGCAGTTTGCTCAAGAAGAGTGGGCCAAACTACCTGTTAACAGGTGCAGAAGTCTCATTGAGAGCTACAGAAAACGTTTGATTGCAGTGATTGCCTCTAAAGGTTGTGCAACAAAATATTAGGTTAGCGGTCCCATCATTTTTGTCCATGCCATTTTCATTTGTTTTCTTATTTACAATATTATGTTGAATAAAAAATCAAAAGCAAAGTCTGATTTCTATTAAATATGGAATAAACAATGGTGGATGCCAATTACTTTTGTCAGTTTCAAGTTATTTCAGAGAAAATTGTGCATTCTTCGTTTTTTGTGGAGGGGTACCAACAAATTTGAGCACGTCTGTATATATATATATATATATATATATATATATATATATATATATATATATATACTGTGTGTATATATATATATATATATATATATATATATATATATATATATATATATATATATATATATAATTACTGGTTGGGAACCTTAGTCATTTTAATATTCTGAAGCAATATATCAGATTGTAGATACCATAGTTTTTGTCTATAATGTGTTTCAACTCTTTCAGCAATGCAGATATGTAAAGAGATCTAGGAAAAATAACTCCACTCAAAACAACAGACTGCTAGTGCAGTCTAGGAAACATAACTCCACTCAACACACCAAACCAATTAACCGGTATGCCCCACTATAATTCTTCTGTGTTTTCCATTTAATTAGTCCTTGTAGGGTGGTTGTTTTGCAAAAAGTTTAACTGTCATCTGTTACAAAAGGGTAAAAAAACTGAGTGGCCAGGAAACCGCTTAGCCCACCAAAAAAAAAAAAAAAAAAAGAACATGTGGTTTTGGTAACCCAGACTATCACCACCATTGATTGTTGTCTTCAAGAAACTTGGCAAGGCAAAGTACCTGTAACTATTAGGAACCATGGACAACATACAAATAAAAAGCTATTCATACATAAGAGCTCCAGGTCAGGAACAAAAGCAAGTGGCAGTAACATTATGCAGAGGTGAGAGGGTACTCTACAGTCCATACAGTCTTTTTTAAATTTAGTAGTCGCCAATTAGTGTTTTTTTGTTGTTGTTATTTTCTCCCCAATTTAGTAGTGTCCAATTATTTTTGTTGAGCTCAGCTCACCGCTACCACCCCTGCACTGACTCGGGAGGGGCGAAGACTAACATGCTGTCCTCCGAAGCGTGTGCCGTTAGCCGCCTGCTTTTTTACACACTGCAGACTCACCTTGCAGCCACCCAGAGCTACAGCGTCAGAGGACAACGCAGCCCTGCACCTTACAGGCAAGCCCGCAGGCACCTGGCCAGACCACAGGGGTGGCTGGTGCGCAGTGAGCTCAGGACACCCTGGCCGACCTAACCCTCCCTCCCCCCGGGTGGTGCTCGGCCAATTGTGCGCCGCCCCCTGGGAGCTCCCGTCCACGGTCGGCAAAGGAATAGCCTGGACTTCAACGGCGACGTCTAGACTATAGGGTACATCCTGTACTCTACGCGAGTGCTTTTACTGGATGCGCCACTTGGGAGCCCCATGCAAGGTGTTTTAAGAGCATAAGAATAAGCTATCATTCTTCAAACCAGGTGTTTATTTCGACAGGCCATTATTATATATCACTGTCTATGGCTGAACTTTTTTTGGAGCTATTAACCCTTTGGATCATTAGGCACAATACTGTTCTTGTTGAGTCTGTAATATTCACAAGAACTGCTCTTCAATGGGTACTCTAGGATCTAAAATGCTTACTCGAATTAGTTAAAATAAAAGGCTAGGATTTATGTGATACTGTTTTTCACACTGTGTAATACTGTTGTTCGTTTGCTATCCTTTAGGACAAGCTGAAACAGTAAGGATTCTGGTAGAGCATGGGGCTCGTGCTTGCCTTAGGACTGACACTGGCTGGACTCCGGCTCATTTTGCTGCTGAAGCAGGAAGGCTGGTGGTCCTCAGAATGCTACACTCACTGCATGCTCCTGTTGACAAGGATGACTTGTTTGGTGACACACCTGCAAGAATTGCAGCAATATATGGACATAAAGAATGTGTTAAGTTTCTAGAAGTGTAAGAAGTAATAACAGTATATTTTTAACAGTTTGATTTATCAATCATCTATAACTGCTGAACCCTCAATTTCTAGTGCTAAAATATTAAAGTAATGTAAATAATTTAAATGGACATTTCTCCACTGGGGAAAAAAAATAATGTTTGTCTTTGAATTTATTATTTTTCTTTTAGTATTTCTGAATCATAATTATGTTTTGATCATTTTAAGCATAATGTATTTTTTCGTTGCAGAGCAGAACTTGAGAGCAAGGATTACCGGCAGATGGCAGAGTCCAGAGGCATTACTTTGGATGACACGGATGAAGAATGGGAGCAACAGAAGAAAGACATGGAGGAAAATAGGTTTTCATGTTTGGACAAAAATGCTAAAGCATTGGAGAAACAAAATGAAACTACAGCAATTGCCTCTAAAGGAAAAACCAAGTTGGAGACACAGTCAAGAAAAAATCGAAATAATACATGTAGGCCTAGACTCCAGAAACATGGTCCAAAAGCTCAAGCTAGGAGCTAATACACAGACTACACGTGCAGGGATGATTCCCAAAGTGTGTGTATATACCGCTTTGTAATAATCTAGACTTTTGACAACACTAGTCATTTTGTAGACATTTTGTCTGATGTTTTTGCAAAAACGGGGACCACCAAAACATACAAAAAAAGAATTGATGGAATAGATATACAGTAGTTCCAGATTTTACAAATACTGTACACATACACAGACACTTTCAGTTTAGCTGATTGACATACTGTATCCTGTATAAATATGCATGTATACATAATGTATATGTCTAAATATGGATTTATAGACATACTGTATGTGGAATGTAGTGGCAGGGCAGTAGTGTGGAGTAGTGGTTAGGGCTCTGGACTCTTGACCGGAGGGTCAAGGGTTCAATCCCCGGTCGGGGACACTGCTGTTGTACCCTTGCGCAAGGTACTTTACCTAGATTGCTCCAGTAAAAACCCAACTGTATAAATGGGTAATTGTATGTAAAAATAATGTGATATCTTCTAACAATTGTAAGTCGCCCTGGATAAGGGCGTCTGCTAAGAAATAAATAATAATAATAATAATAATGTTATCAGAAATAAGAAAATTGCCTACTTTGTGGCCCATGCAATAAAGATGTACCGTATTAAATGTGTCATGCAAGTACTGTACTTACTGTTAAATTTTGTGCATTTTGCAAATACTGTAGTGGCTGTTCAATTTTGTGAGTGAGCTTTTACTGTTATGCAAGTACTGTATGTTATGCGTCATTATTTTTAGTTGCAGCTCTTGTCATGAAACACAGCGTAAAACATTTTATTTCAAATGGTGATAAAGAGGGAGTCTTAAGAACTTATGTTCTGGTTATCTGTTTGTATTTTTTTTCTTGTTTTTGAACAAATGAACAAAAATCCATCCAGAAAGCAAGTATATACGTGCAAACTGTTTATATTTATGACCATGCCGAAACTGCAACTTTATTACGCAGCGGCCACAACTACTTGATAAAAAAATCACGATTTTCTTACAGCCTTATATATATGTATGTATGTATGTGTAATATATTGATAATCTTTGTTTACACTAATCATTGTGGTCCAGTGGTTAAAGAAAAGGGCTTGTAACCAGGAGGTCCCCGGTTCAAATCCCACCTCAGCCACTGACTCATTGTGTGACCCTGAGCAAGTTGCTTAACCTCCTTGTGCTCCGCCTTTCGGATGAGACGTAATTGTAAGTGACTCTGCAGCTGATGCATAGTTCACACACCCTAGTCTCTGTAAGTTGCCTTGGATAAAGGCGTCTGTGCTAAGTAAACAAATAATAATAATACCAGACACATACTGTAGACACTGCTGTTCTGTATGTGCACTAATGCACTAGGTTCACTAGAAGTATTTTGGCAAGAAGGTTTGTTAACTCCATTGCCATAGCTTTATTCAGATTTAAGCAAATAAAATAATAATAAATCTAAACTGGCAATAGAAAGCCCTAATTTGTCTGCATGTTTTCTTTTCTGTGCTTCAGTTAATAACTGATGAGAAATAGTGTTGGCTGTTTCCTTTTAACTTGTATTTGTCTAAAATATGTTTTAATTTTCATATACATGTAGTGCTCCATATTAATGACATGGTTTGTTAGTTATGTATGTTTTTTTTTTTTTTTTGTACAGTAACTGGACAAGAAAAATGAGAAATCAATGCAAGCAGGTGAGTAGGAACTGACATATACTGAACTTTCCATAATATAAAATAGAATTTAAGGGTATTAGGCCGGTAAAGTCAACAAAGTAGGATGTTTCCCCAAAGAAACAGGCATTTTCCAAAGTATTTAGCACATTTTAGTTCTTTTTAAATCATATGGTTGGCGGTTAAAACATTCAGTTCCCTTGTTAAGATTATTGCTGGATCATGCTACTCTGTAATGAAAGATAGACGGATAAAATTGACATTTGACCCTTGTAACCCTGTTTTGTTAAGCACACTCTAAAACAGAGTTCCAGCACACACAGAGTTAATCACGTGCATACAACGTGCAGGGAACAGGTGACCTAACTGAAAAAAGTAAATGTATCTTTTTAGAGGCACTAGAGAGAAGCTTCTAGAAAAACTGACAAAAAAGACAAAGTAAATTGCAAGCAACAGAGCAAGTCATTAGAGCAATATATAGTGCTTTTATTTTTTTTAGAAATAAATAAATAAAAAGCAAGCAGAGTGTAAACAATAGAAAATACGTTTTACTTATTTTTGGTAAATAGAGAAAGAAATCGCAAGCAACAGCAAGTTGTTAGGATTTATTTTGCAAACAATATAGTGTACCTATGTATATATATAGTTTAAAGGAATCCTTGAACTTTGGGAAAAGAGCTGAAGAACTTCAACGCTTTAGGGACTGAGATCTGTGATTTTCTGGTGAGTTATAATATATTAAAAAATAACTTAAGAAAAACGGTATTTTTGTTTATTATTGTTCTGCAATACTGTATAAAACCAACCAGAATTTATTTGTGTTATGTGCTTTTGAACAGTAATGGTAAACAGAATGTGTACTATGATATATTTTATTTTTGTATTATTTTAAATGCAATCCTTATGTGTGTTTTGGTTAAATTGAAAGAAAGTGAAGCTTACGATTCTGACAGATAGTAAGGAAAAAAACCCTGTAAATTAAATGTAAACACATTGAAATTGTGTTTATAAAGAGATGCTGTAGAAATCATTTAAGTTAAAAGAAAGATAAATATAACTACGCAGTTGCAAAAGAAATTAAAACAAAGGCAGAGGAATACAGAATTTGTGAAATGCTGTATACTTTTATTTCTGTTTTAGACAAAAGGTTTATATAAACGCACATTTCTTTTTTGTTGATAGTATACTGGAAAATTAAACTGAAAGAAAAATACACTATGAATAATCTGCAATGTTAAAAGAAAAAAACGATTGTTTAACTGTATATCGAGTGAAAATTATTTAGACCTGCATAATGATGTGTGTTCCAATATGTAGGTTGGTTTTTTTGGGGGGAAACGTTTCTTTGACCGAGAAGCCATCACCATTCCTTCTTACCAGGACTGATGATATTGTAACAGCTATTCAGCAGCAACGTTATCCACAGCTGTGAACCAACTCTCTGCAACGACTTCATTTCAATTATTTTATTGGCCTAAGGATTGAACTGAGTGGTAGGATAAACCTAACTGGGTAGATAAATGAATGGACGGTGAACTGTGGATTGTGCTTATTTGTGCTGTATCAATTGGTGATGTGCATGATGATTTAATATTGTTACTGTTTTTATTTTCTTTAAGAAAAAAAGATAAATGTCATATGCAAGAACAGTAATTACACTTGTTGTCAAATTATTTCTTTAGATTACCGGTATGTTACTATTGTGCAAATCAATGAAACCAGTCTCCCAACGAACCTAACGGTAACCTGGAAGTATATTTCACTAAAGTAGGGTTACACCCTCATGATTGTTGTGGATTTTAATGGGGTTTTTATGTTCATAATGACTGGTCTTGTGTACACTAGCATAAAGTATTTTGTCAAAATGTTGTTGTTGTTTTTTTTAACAAGATTTAAACTAGGTCAACTAGAATAACAAATGTGGATTGCTCCAGTGGTTACATTATCTGTGCAGGGATCTCCACACACCAACCCCTATATAAGAAAGAAAAAAAGAAAATGCACATTGGTAAGTAGAGTAGATTGCTTCAAGCAGCTGTATTTAAAACAAGGTTCAATATGTGGATTCTGTGGATGGCCTTTACTTTGTGAATGCTCTTATACTCTTCATCAGGCAATCTGTTGATTTCAAATGCAATAACTGCAGTATTTCTTTAAAATCCAAAACAAAAATCATTTATATATATATATATATATATATATATATATATATATATATATATATATATATATATATATTTTTTTTTTTTAAATATATATATATATATACAGTATAGAATATTGTATAGGGTGCTGTATGACATAAGCTGATATCCGCCCCACAGGTTTGAGCAGCTGCTTTGCCTGTTTATTTTAAAGGCTTCCTCGGTCAACATTGGTTCAATTTCCATGGAAAATGAAAAATAAGTCTCACTTTTTTCTCACTCTTTTGGTAGTACTTTCAGGTTGTGTGTGTTTCCATGTACCAGTATAGTGCTAAAAAGTGGTACATTGTTGGAATGTGGTACACATACTAAAACTGGACCTGTGTAATGTCAGAAAGTGGTACGCTGTCAGATTTTGTTACTGGTGCAATCAATTGCAATCAGAGGTACATTTCCCATTAATTACAGATTCTTTTCTTGCAAACTTAAACTGGAAATGGACAATCAATTTCTCTAAAAAGAATAAAACAATTCACGTTGAACAAGACAAAATGAGAAGTCCACCACAAACTTGCACAAGTAAAAAAATGTACAAGACCCAATGTTTGCATATGATAAATATTTGTAAACTATTTTCTTAATGGTGGAAAAATATGATAAATGACATTAATAACGATGTTCCAGACTGGAAAATATGATATTCAATTTAAAATTATACAAGGATAGTACACAGCACTTTCCTATGGAATGTATTATTTGCTAAACATTTTTGAGTGCATCTATATATTAATTATAAACCTATTATACTTATTATTATTATTATTATTATTATTAATTAGTCATTCAAGATGCTTTTTTTTTATCCAACGCTAGAGACTTGGGGTGATATATGCATAGGATATATACACACGTACATATTGTAGCGGCCGGCTATGCGGGAGGGTTCTGGTGGTCAGTGAATAGGTAGACAACAGTGTGCAGTTAAAGCAGGGAGAACGATAGGTTACGGATGTAACCCTGGTTCCCTGAAAGAGAAGATGAGCGCCAAACATACTTTTGGGATTTGCCTGCTTGTCAGGTATTTGCTGAGCATTTTATATCAAAGCTGCCGATAGGCCCCTTCGTGGAGTGATGTCCTCCTAGACTGGATTTAACTGAGAATACTTGGATATATAGTTGCCTGCTTTGAAGTTTACTATGACGCTTCTACCAGCCCCTATCAAATATGTTTTAGTTAATTGTTAAACCACATCTATACATGTAACGAAGCCAACCAAATAAGGAGGATGTCTTTTGATATTAAAAGGAACATATATATATATATATATATATATATATATATATATATAGTACTGTGCAAAAGTTTTAGGCAGGTGTGGAAAAATGCTGTAAAGTAAGAATGCTTTCAAAAATAGACATGTTAATAGTTTATATTTATCAATTAACAAAATGCAAAGTGAGTGAACAGAAGAAAAATCTACATCAAATCAGTATTTGGTGTGACCACCCTTTGCCTTCAAAACAGCATCAATTCTTCTAGGTACACTTGCACACAGTTTTTGAAGGAACTTGGCAGGTAGGTTGGCCCAAACATCTTGGAGAACTAACCACAGTTCTTCTGTGGATTTAGGCAGCCTCAGTTGCTTCTCTGTCTTCATGTAATCCCAGACAGACTCGATGATATTGAGATCAGGGCTCTGTGGGGGCCATACCATCACTTCCAGGACTCCTTGTTCTTCTTTACGCTGAAGATAGTTCTTAATGACTTTCGCTGTATGTTTGGGGTCGTTGTCATGCTGCAGAATAAATTTGGGGCCAATCAGATGCCTCCCTGATGGTATTGCATGATGGATAAGTATCTGCCTGTACTTCTCAGCATTGAGGAGACCATTAATTCTGACCAAATCCCCAACTCCATTTGCAGAAATGCAGCCCCAAACTTGCAAGGAACCTCCACCATGCTTCACTGTTACCTGCAGACACTCATTCGTGTACCGCTCTCCAGCCCTTCGGCGAAGAAACTGCCTTCTGCTACAGCCAGTTCCTGTGTTTTCGTGCATAGTTGAGTTGCTTGGCCTTGTTTCCACGTCGGAGGTATGGCTTTTTGGCCGCAAGTCTTCCATGAAGGCCACTTCTGACCAGACTTCTCCGGACAGTAGATGGGTGTACCAGGGTCCCACTGTTTTCTGCCAATTCTGAGCTGATGGCACTGCTGGACATCTTCCGATTGCGAAGGGAAGTAAGCATGATGTGTCTTTCATCTGCTGCAGTAAGTTTCCTTGGCCGACCACTGCGTCTAAAATAGTTTGGAAACACTTGCGGATTCTACATAATTCAGAAAAATTAAAAAAAGTATTTCTTAAGGCCCCAGTTGTAGCATTCAAAAGAGAAGCTAATTTAGGTGATATTTTAGTTCACAGTAAACATAAGAGTAATTGACAAAATAGGTTCTACGAACATGTGCACTAGTAGATGTAAAGTGTGTAAATACATAGACAAAAGTAAAAATATAATTAAACATAAGAACACCACATATCCACTAAAAACTAATACCTACTGTAAAAAGAGCAATGTTGTTTATGGAATAGCCTGTGAAAAATGTGATGAAATCAAATATGTTGGAGACTGGAACTACTTTATATAAAAGAATTCAGAACCACCTTTCATTAATTAGAAATAAAAAAATGAATGAACCAATAGTACAGCACTTCACCAGTCAGGGACATGACATAAATGATGTAAAGTCTGTAGTATTAGAACAGCTCAAATTAGACAATGCGACATATAGAAGAATAAAAGAAAGTAAATGGATAAATAGACTGAACACGATTATGCCAGCGGGACTCAACAGAAAAGAATGAACTAATTAACTTCAATAAATATATAACATTTAAATAAATAAACAAAATTCATTCAAAAGTTGTGCATGCTGATGTGCTGGGGAGGCCAAATCTAGACTGATCCTCAGAGCCAGCATTGCATGATATAATAAAAATATAAGTTTATATAAAGTAGTGTTAATTAGAATTAATACAGATTCAAAGATAGAAGTAAAAATGATGTCACAATATATAGAACACCATTACATCATGTAAGATTAAATCATGGATTTGAATGTAAACAATAACAAGTAGTTGTCGTGCCGTCAAAACCCTATAAATACCTCCAATGTTTTGATTCAAACACAAGCTCCCTTGAGAAAGATATGTACAACATATCGAAACGTTGGGCAGCTGGCTCTTTGAGCTAATATACATTATATATATATATATATATATATATATATATATATATATATATAGTAAAAGATCTAGTAGACACATGTTTCTGAACTACTGCTTTCACGTTCCACCAACTGGCACAGACTCAATACGTTTGCAGGCAAGTATCTTTTATTTACAATATTTACATCAAATAAGCAGTTTCTGTCACAGTACTCGCCCTGTACGGGCCACTGACTAACTAACTTCTTCAACCCTCTCTAGCTACATCAGGAAATGGAGATAAAAAAGAAGTCCAAGGGTCCTCCAACTGAAGTGAGTCAGTCCGCGGGTAAGAACAGGGTCAGCTCCCTTCCCTAGAGCTGTCCTGGGTCACCGGTTAGTGTAAGTTGAGCTCCCTCTACTGGAGTATTCCGGTAACCCAGGTAAGTATAAGCCTGGCTCCCTCTACTGCAGTAGATCTGCCACACAGGTAACTTTCCAACAGACTCCCTCTGCTGGAGTAGTCCTGTAACTCAGGTAAGAACAAGACAGGCTCCCTCTGCTGGAGTAGTCCTGTAACACGGCTCCCTCTGCTGGAGTAGTCCTGTCTCACAGGTAAGTTCAAGACAAGCTCCCTCTGCTGGAGTTGTCCTGGAACACAGGTAATTACAAAACAGGCTCCCTCTGCTGGATAATAAGAATGGATCAGTTTTAAAGAAGACTTCCAGGAACACAATAGAGGTAACCCCATACGTCAAAAGAAGTGTACAAAGATAAAACAAGTTATATCCGGGCTGTGGAGAAAGAACTCCTGCAGCCAACTCCCGGTCATCCACAGAAGCAAATTGTATTCCTTCTAAAAGCCAGTGTCCATTTTCCCTGTATTCATCATATGCAAGTGTGTTATGAATAAACAATGTCTTGCACTTCCAGTCTCACAAGTCCGTTCTTTCTGGTTATTATTTACTGTCTCTGCAACACGTAAATAACCAATACCTCTCCGGGTTATAAAGCATATAGTACAACACACTATGGTTGTGGCGGCGCACAACCGCACAGCACAGAATACCGCGGGTCTCTTTTAAATTGCTAAGGAGTACGATATCTTCAAGTCGCACCCCGACAACAGAAAATAAAAATAAACTTTAACAAACAAAAGGCTACCTCAACAAGAGGGAAAATTGCACTTTGTAGAAACTAAACGCCGACTATATTTTAACACAAACGATAGCTTTACCTTGCGAGCTCTTTCTTTTTGGTTGTTTTTCCAACACACTCGAGTCTGCACGCTATTTCCTTGCAGGAACAACCGGGCCGTGTTCCCCACACTTCTCTCTCTATGGCTCTGCCCTGCTCCTTTTTAAACCCAGAAACCCCACCCAATTAATTGGCACTTGGATTTCTGGGTTGTGTGGTTTCTTCCTTAGCGCTGCCATTTCTTAAAGGCGACGCTATCCTTTCCTCACTATATATATATATATATATATATATATATATATATATATATTGTGAGATTAAGAGTGTCAGAGGGGTTAGAGACATTGAACAACCAGGAACTACAATTCCCAACAACAGGGCAAACACACCTTGCATGACGGGTAACAGCGGTAGCTTTAAAAAGCTGCGGGAATCAGCTAGAGGAGTGAGTGAGAACAGGTGCACACACGAGCCGTGGGACGGGAGAGTACCTAACCAAGACGAAAGTGGGCAGCTGCATTGGGAGCGAGATTGGGATATTAACCAGTGGTAACCCAGAGGAATACAATTTTAGCACTTGTTTCTAAAAAACGGTACAGCGTAGTGGGGCATTACATTGAAGCAACCTTGCGGACTTCCATTGTCACCAGTCGGAGACAACCATTGTTTCTACAGCGGGACAGTGCACGGTGGTTTTACCTTGAAAACAACACGGCGGACTACAAGCAACGCAGAGAACGCGGATTGCTGTAGAGTGAGTACGCTGTGTTTACCGTTGATATGCTGGGAGCTACTGAAGTACGGGACTTGTGTGTATTCAAACAGAGTGCTTAAACACTGTATCAAAAGCCCACGAACTGGGCAAGTGATTAACCCAGGAGAACTGTGTCCGGCTGGAAGTGTTGAACGGTGTAAAAATACGCAGGGACACAGAAAGGGTGATTTAAACAAAAAACAACTTTATTGTATGTCCGGGGAACAGGGGAACCTGCAACAAAAGAGAGGCGAGAGTTAGAGAACGCTCATTGCTCACTGTTTATCACCTGTATTAATTCTATTCTACACAGCAGTGTTATTACTTACCTTTACGAAAGGTTGGCCGGGTGTTGGGGCCGCACTATACTGCAAACAGGCTTCCGGGGCCATCGGGAGTACGAACCTATGAGTAGGACGGGGACTTCCACAACTCCACAGCGCCATCTGGTGGATGACTTTGGAGCCAACAAATGAGGTGTCGAGGCTATAAGCACCGAGGCACCGAAACCCTTGAGGGGATCAAGTGCACTGGTGCAGTATGCGATTCTGGACAGAGGGTGTCGAAGCACAGAGGCTCTGGGGTACTGGGGTCGAGGGTGCTGAAAAACACAGAGGACACTGCTGTAGGGAGCTGTGGAGCGTCGCAGGCGTTGAGCGCTGAGGTGACAAGTCCTCGAGGCTATGGAGCACCAGGGACCCGAGGGTCTCGAGGGTACTGGAGCACAAGGCTTAAAAAGTCTTAGCGCTGAGTTGTATAGTCCTCGAGGCACCGAAGGGTGTCGAAGCACCGAGGTACCGAGGCTATGGGGCGTCGGGGCACCGGTGTGCAGGGCTTATATGCATCGAAGGCGTGGAAGCGCCGAGGTGTTTAGTCCTCAAGGCACCAAGGGTGTCGAAGAACCGAGGTACCAAAGTTATGGAGCGCAGGGGCACCGAGGCCACCGAGGGCGCCGATGCGCAGGGCTTAAAAGCCTCAAAGGCGTTGAGGCACCGAGGCGTGGAGTCCTCGAGGCACCGAGGGTGTCGATGCACCGAGGCTCTGAGGCAGCGTGGCACTGAAGGCACTGCTGCGCGGGGCTCGAAAAGCCTCGAAGCGTCGAAGCACAGAGGCATGTAGCTCTCGAGGCACCAAAAATGCCGAAAAACCGAAGCACCGAGGCTATGGAGCACCGAGGACCTGAGGGTACCGCGGGCATTGAGGCCTAGACACTGGGGCGCCAAAGCACTGAGCACCAAGTACAGATGGCAAAGCACCAAGGTACTGTGTCTGTGTCTGGGCTGCTTGCAGTCACACAACCAGGAACAGCACGTAGCTTGCAGCGGGGTGGCACAGCCTACAGACCTGGAGAAGGGAGAAAAAGAGAGACAGAAGAAAAAAAACACTTTTTCTTTTTTTCTTTTTATATATCTACCCACCGCTTTATGGGTGAGTGGATCAACTTGCTTGTCTGCTCAACAATAGGGCCAGATATCGGGCCTAATGGAGGAAGCACAAGGTTGTTGTTTTTTTTTAAAACTGCAAGGCAGTAGTATACACTATACACTAAACAGTAAACGAGTGTAAGGATTTTTTTTTTTTTTTACTGTAAGCAGTAACGAAAAAACAATAGTAATAAACAACCTGTAGGGGCGCTAGGCCGCGCACAGCGAGTGGGCGTGTCGAGGTCACCCAGAGCCCTCGAGTCAACAGCGGCGCAGAGCGGGGCTGGACTCGCTGGAGTCGTTTTCTCCTTTCTATTTTTTTTTTTTTTTTTTTACAGCTGCAAAGAGGAAACATTATAGAAAAAACACACGCAGCAAGCTGCAGGGTTAGAAAAGCAGACTGATCACTACGCGATGTAGGCTGCCGAGTTTCTGATTCCGGGAAGGTGGCATGCCTACTTCCAGCAATAGAATTGCAAGGGAACTACATAAAAACATGATAGAAAGAGTTCTTAAAAGAGTCAATCACACAACTGGAAGAGGTTAGTTTTATACTCACCATACCTACCTGTTCGTAAAAGGCAAAAGAGACTGAAGTCTCCGTGCAGTGACTATTTATTAGGGAGGCGGGAACGAGGATGTCACTCCATGGAGGGGCCTATCGGCAGCTTTGATATAAAATGCTCAGCAAATACCTGACAAGCAGGCAAATCCCAAAAGTATTGTTTGCCGGTCATCTACAAATTGAAAGGGAACTGCTGTTTTATTTAGCTCTTATTTTTGGCTTTCTCTCTCATTCAGCTCATTCATCACTGCACTCCCAGCTCTACCCCTCAGTTGGCACACTGCACTCCTTTTCATGGACTCTGACTCCGCCCACTCATCACCTATTGGCCCATCTGTATCCACACACACACACACAGAGAAACTGACAGGCAGGCAGGCTGCTCCGAGGGTAGAGGGAGAGAGAAGCCAATATCAGTCAGATATTTTGAGTCCAATTCCAGTTCCTAAACTTTTTAGAAAAACATGTCCATATGTCAATGTGTGAGAAGGAAGGATGGCATCTAAAGCCCCTTTCACACTGGCATTCACTACCCAGGTCAGGTATGCGATTTCACACTGCTTTTTGTAGGGACCAAAATTGAAATACAGATTCTCAGAGAGTTGAGAGTTTCTCTGAAGTATGCAGCTCTTGCAAAAGAAGGAACTGCGATACACTGCTAAACAAAATTATCCCACCCTTCACCACATTTTGCTACAAAAGAATTTATTACTGCAGCATAAAAACCAACATCTTACAACATTTAATATCTTAAAATAATTAAGCCCCTTCTTTTTAATAAAGCAGGGTTGACCTGGGTGACAGACGCAAGTGCACAATGCGCGTACAAATGCCCCAGAAGCAGCTTGTTACTGACGCTTCCATCCAAGCTTGTCTGGATTGAACCCTCGGCCCAAATGTTGATTAGAGCAAATGTTTCTACATCCCATGCTATGTCCCAATCATCAAAAATATGGCTAAACAGAATAAACAGCAAGCATGTAAAGGATTGTGCTCAACTAACCAAATCAGAGACGAGGTGCATCCAAAAATGATAATAATAAAGAAATAAGAACAGCGCAACACTCGCTCATTGAATTAAAACAAATATTTTATTCTATCTGCATTAAAAATAAAAACATCTTGATGTTTCGGCTGCACATGCGGTGGGTTGCTGGGACCCGCAACGTCAACCCGGGTACGACCCAGGTACGTGGTTTCACACTAAGTGGGATTGTAATCCGGGTAGCCAGAACCTGGGTCCGGACCTGGGTAGGAGTGCCAGTGTGAAAGGAGTTTTATATACATATTGTAACGATCTCTGCATTTATGCTTTTCTACTGTATTTCCCACTGCTGCTTTGTTTACCTGATTAGAGGAGAAACCTCAGAATGGAGCAAGGTAACCAGTGGAGTACCACGGGGATCAGTATTAGGTCCTCTGCTATCCCTAATCTACATTAATGACTTTAATGCCTTAGATTTTGGTATAGTAAGCAAACTTGTTACATAGGAGGAGTAGCAAACACTGTTGCAGCAGCAAAGGTAATTCAAAATGATCTAGACAGCATTCAGAACTGGGCAGACACATGGCAAATGACATTTAATAGAGAAAAGTGTAAAGTATTGCACGCAGGCAATAAAAATGTGCATTATAAATATCATATGGGAGATACTGAAATTGAAAAAGGAATCTATGAAAAAAACCTAGGAGTTTATGTTGACTCAGAAATGTCTTCATCTAGACAATGTGGGGAAGCTATAAAAAAGGCCAACAAGATGCTTGGATATATTGTGAGAAGTGTTGAATTTAAATCAAGGGAAGTAATGTTAAAACTTTAGAATATTGTGTTCAGTTCTGGTCACCTCGTTACAAAAAGGATATTGCTGCTCTAGAAAGAGTGTAAAGAAGAGCAGCCAGAATTATCCCGGGTTTAAAAGGCATGTCGTATGCAGACAGGATAAAAGAAGTGAATCTATTCAGTCTTGAACAAAGAAGACTACACGGTGATCTGATTCAAGCATTCAAAATCCTAAAAGGTATAGACAATGTGGACCCAGGGGACTTTTTTGACCTGAAAAAATAAACAAGGAGCAGGGGTCACAAATGGAGATTAGGTAAAGGGGCATTCAGAACAGAAAATAGGAGGCACTTTTTTACACAGAATTGTGAGGGTCTGGAACCAACTCCCCAGTAATGTTGTTGAAGCTGACACCCTGGGATCCTTCAAGAAGCTGCTTAATGAGATTCTGGGATCAATAAGCTACTAAAGACCAAACAAGCAAGATGGGCTGAATGGCCTCCTCTCGTTTATAAACTTTCTTATGTTCTTGATCTCCCACGGGGGCAACGTACCTTCTGTCAGCGACTGGAAGACAGGCTGTAGATCGGGATCCTGTTCCTGTTGTGCCCTCCAATCTTTGGCCGTAACCGTGGAGATCTCCCCGCACCTCTAACTCTGGACAGAGGTTCATCCTGGCTCTTTGCCTGCTCCCCTTCCAGGCGCCCTTCTCTTCCGGCTTCTCTTTCATGCTGCTCCCTCCTCTCACAGTGGCAGAAGTCTTTAAGTAGACAGGGGTGGTGGGATAGCGCATCCGTGTTTGAGTGGTGGTTGTCCCACTCTGTGTTGGATGGTGAAGTCGTACTCCTGCAGCTGCTCTAACCTGCGGGCAAGTTGACCTTCAGTCCCCTTAAAACTAATTAGCCACTGGAGGGAAGCGTGGTCAGTCCACAGTGTGAAGTGCCTTCCGCACAGGTACAGCCGGAACTGCTTAAGGGCAGCTACAACAGCGAGTAGCTCCCGGCAAGTGACGCAGTATTTGCACTCCGGTTTGCTGAAGGTGCAGCTGAAGTAGACTCTCATGCTCTCTCCTCCGGCCATTGGCTGGGACAGCACGTGCCTAGACCATGGTTGCTGGCATCAGTGTCCAGGAAGAAGGGCAGCTCAGTTGCAGGTGGCATTGGGATAGGGGCTCGGGTCAGCGCATCCTTCAGCGAGCCACACTAACGGCTGGTGTTTGTGAAGCAGCTAGTGGGGGGGAGCAGCAATGCTGGCGAACTGTGGGACAAAGCACCATTACTGGGAGGTGAGTTTTAAGAAGCCGCGCAGCTGGGTCTCCCGAGTGGCGCATCTGGTAAAGGCACTCTGAGTTGAGTGCAGGATGTGCCCTATAGCCTGGAGGTCGCAAGTTCGAGTCCAGGCTATTCTATTGCCGACCGTAGACGGGAGCTTCCAGGGGGCATGGCACAATTGGCCCAGCGCCGCCTGGGGGGGGGCTTAGGTCTGCCAGGGTGTCCTCGGCTCACCGTGCACCAGCGACCCCTGTAGTCTGGCCGGGCACCTACGGGCTTGCCTGTAAGCTGCCCAGAGCTGCGTTGTCCTCCAACGCTGTAGGAGGACAACACAGTTGGTCAGTCAGGGTCGGCCACCTCTGGACTGCCTCGATCTTCTCGGGATCAGTCTGGATTCTGTGATTCCCCACATTTCCTCAGGAATGCTCATGTTGTATCAGCCTGCACTTGCCGGGGTGCTTTGCTCCAGGCAAAGCCCCTCACAACTATTATGCCAGCCTGTTTCTACTGCCAACCAGGTTCCAGGCTGGGTTGATGGGGGTCCAGGGTGGGGACACTGAGGGGGGCCAGTGGCGGGTGAAGCAGCGCCAGTCAGGCACAGGGGAGGGGATGTCGGGCATGGTCAAGGGTTCCAGGGGGGCCCCAGTACCAGTCTAGGGTGGACGCGGTCAGGAGTGGCGATGTTCCCATTGTGCAAGTCAAGGAGGGTCCCCACATGCTGTAGGAAGTCAAGTCTGAGAATGCAGGGGTCTTGTACTGCAGCCAGCCAAACATCATGGTGCTTTGTTACTCCTCCATAGTCGACTTTCCCTTCCATGGGTGCCAGCTCCCCAGTGACCGTCTTCAACTGCACTGGGGTTGGGCGGACTCGCTCTCCAGTCCGTCCCTGCCTGCTGCAACATGTCCGGTCGCACGATGGTGATGGATAACCCAGTATCGATCAGGGCGGTGCAGGGGACTCCCTCGATATGGACCGAGGTGTGCAGGAATGTTCCGTCTCCTGTGTGCCCAACCACAGCGGTGTCAGGTGGCTCAACATTGAAGGTGAGTTGCTGGGCTCGCGATTCCCCTCCTACACGGACCCCATCCCGTTTCCCTCCGGTCCTGCTAGGGGGGAATGTGTCTATATTCACAGCCTGAGGTTCTTTCAGGGGTGGGGCCAGTTGAGTGAACAGGCCTGGTGGTTGTGTGATGTGGCAGGGGCTCCTCGTCTTGTAGCATGGTCTCAATTCTCTGGCCTGGTTCACTGCTTCCTCCAGTGTTCGTGGGCCAGCGAGGCAGACCTGATGGCGCAGCGGTGGTGGTTGCAGGCTGTGCAGGAAGGTATGCGGGGCAAGCTGCCGACTGAAGCTGCTGGGCTCATCACTGTACACCCGTCTCGCCAGGCATGCAATGTCCATGGCTAGGGCTCCCAGCTTCTCTCCTGGTGCTCTCCTCTGGTGTTGGAGCGGGTCCTGTAAGGTAGGAATGACAATCTCCGATGCTTCAAAATAATTATTATTTATTTATTTCTTAGCAGACGCCCTTATCCAGGGCGACTTACAATTGTTACAAGATATCACATTATTTGTACATACAATTACATTTTTTTTTTTTTTACACATTATTTTTACATACAGTTACCCATTTATACAGTTGGGTTTTTACTGGAGCAATCTAGGTAAAGTACCTTGCTCAAGGGTAAAGCAGCAGTGTCCTCCACCTGGGATTGAACCCACAACCATCCAGTCAAGAGTCCAGAGCCCTAGCCACTACTCCACACTGCTGCCCTAATTCCCTTCAGTCTCACAGCTCCAGCTGAGTGAAGACTGTGCACATTAACAAAGTTCTCTAAACTGGAAATGTATTGAAGTTCATGCAAGTACCAACCTCATACTCTTCCAAAATGGTCTTTTTTAGACTTTGTGGGGCTGGCCACATTGTCTACAGCGAGATCAACTGCGACGTGTATCTATCTATTATTACCACAATAACTGTGTTCTCTTTGTAACTAATTATTTGACAGTTAGGTGTGGGGGTAGGGTTTAGGTTTAGGGTTAGGTTTAAATTAATATAATAAAGGTCAAAGATGAGAAATTTGGTAGAATTTTGTGTTTTTGAGTGTGTGAGTTAATTGTTAATTTCTTTTGCATCCTCTAGCGGCCTCTAGTGGCTACTACTGACGCTCACCGCTCTGAATTGAAAGGTAATATGCAGTAATGGTTTCACCTATATTTCATAAATAAATTCATAATTTCTATATTTTCCTCACTTTATTGTTCTTACAATGAACGATTAAAGTTTAAGAAGCAAAAATTTGGGAGTTAAGTGTACCGTACCCAACCAGTATTTGCAAGATATTTTATTACCCTAACACTAGCCCCAGCCCTAGTCTGAACCTTTTCAATTTTTGACAGATATTATTAGGAAACATGAGGACATTACAAGTAATTACCAGATTTATTACTCTAATTCCTGTTAATGAATGACTGGCCAATGCTATATGTGAATGTTGTTTAATGTTTTTCATGCTTATGCTATGAATTTACAAGTTTATCATGCTTTCATGCTGTTTGCTTCTTTACCATACTTTTTTGTGCTTTACCAGTCTTGCCTATTTGTTACCATGTTTTTCACTGTGCTTAACTATAATTTATGGTAAAAGAGAAGCAGAAAACAACCAAACAGTTGTAAAGATTTGCTGTTGAAGAATTCAATATGAAAGAACATTCACCCAGAAACATACTCCTGAACAAAAACCTGAAAAAAGAAAATAAAACATACTTTAAACTTGGGTACAAGCTAAAAAAAATATTTCCCTTCCTTTACTTTCATCAGTGTTTGCTATAGAGGATGATCAGATACGGACTGACATCCCTTACCTGAAACCTCTTGGACCCCAAAAGTTCCCTGATTGCCCTTTTGAGAACCTGTTGGAATTTTAGAAACAAATTAATTCATATGAGGGGCTGTGAAACAAAAACTTTTTAATTTTTTTTAGGCAATGACTAGATTTTCTTTCTCTCGCTACAGTATGTTGAACTTTTAGAAACTGTTTTGTTAACTTAATACATTATTGTCTGTATGCTTTAATCTGGAAATGTTGTTTCCAATGTGAGTACTTGTCCTCTAAGAAAACAATGCATGCATTATATAGAACTTACAGTTTTGCATGTCACATATTTACATCCACAATCATATTCAGGTGTCATCCTGATGCCATCCAGAATGTAGTTTGCAATGTAAATATGGACTATAGCATACCTTCCACATTTTGTAAATGTACATGTGATGTCATTGTTGCTTAATCTTATCAGGTGCCCAAACACCACTGATTGAAGGAGACATGGCTATCCCATTAAGTAGTATGTTTATGTATTTTTTTTAAGTAAATGCAATTGGAAGTATGGTATATTTGTCTTAAGAAAATATATAGCCTTAAAAATGGCAAGACCCACCTCC
This sequence comes from Acipenser ruthenus, assembly GCF_902713425.1. Lineage (NCBI taxonomy): Eukaryota > Metazoa > Chordata > Actinopteri > Acipenseriformes > Acipenseridae > Acipenser > Acipenser ruthenus. The sequence goes on from NC_081193.1 coordinate 11,944,563, forward strand.
TTGCCAATGGATCATGCGACTTACAGGATACATGGAACTGTTTAAAAACTAGATGTTCAAATCTAATAGAAGTCTATCTTCCACTACAGGACCCAACAAACCTGTTCATAATATAAGGTTGGTCTTGGTCCAAAGTAAGCTATACATTGTACCAGGGCTCCATTGTCCAATTTTGTTGAGCTCCCCTGACATTGAACCTTCTCCTATCTGACAGAAGACAGATTATATTAGATTCTAAAAATGACTTATTACTTTTATGTGCAATTAACGTACAAAGCAATCTTTAGTACCCTTATCTCTTCCCAGGCCTATAAATGTTTATGATCTTGTTGGTGTGAAGGGTCTTTATGATGTCTTTATGATGACCCCACACATTCAAGCTTTCTATGTTTTTTACAGTCTGGATGCAATGCACTGAAAAACACCACCTACAGATGGAAATTCCCCATCCCTTGTATTCTGGGTGACAGCCTAGGTAAAAACATACTGACTTTCATCCAAGATTATACAGGTCTGTACTTGAATTTGCTATTCCATATATCAAGTTTGGCCCTGACTGCTCATTTGATGACACTATAAAATCAGATGAAACTACTGACCTGCCAAATAGGGCCACTAGTCACATATAATCAGAACTAATCAGTACACAAAGGGTCATTGCTCAATAAAATGCTTGTATCAGAAAAATAAAAACTCCAAGATAGTTTCCAGACATACTGGAAAGGAAATTCAAGTCAAGATGTCAGCATGTGTGGAGTAGTGGTTAGGACTCTGGGCTCTTGACCGGAGGGTTGTGGGTTCAGTCCCAGGTGGGGGTCACTGCGCTGTACCCTGAGCAAGGTACTTTACCTAGATTGCTCCAGTAAAAACCCAACTGTATAAATGGGTAACTGTATGTAAAGAAATAATGTGTTATCTGTATAATGTATAATGTGATATCTTGTAACAATTGTTAACAACAGGAGATGCAGAATAACGCCCCCCCGTGGGTGCCTTTTATTATTACAGGCAAACAAAAATAAACATGCCTGAACAGAACCAGCGATGGTGAAGCTTAGGCTGAAAATAAAAATAATAAACAAACAAGTCCTGAACACTTTTACACAATCCAAATAAAGAATCTTTCACACGACTGGTGCAACAGGGTCAGGCAGCACGGCACAGCGGTCCTCAGTCGGAAGCTTCTCTACAGAGCGCGTACCTCTGCGCTACTCCTTCAAGTCACCCCTCGTAGTCTGCAACGATGTAAGCACAAAGCTGGTCGCAAAAACACAGGCAACACAATGCAGCCCAACACTCGAGAGCAAGCTCTCCAAAACTGCTCCCCTATGTACTGCCAGGCTCCTCCTCACAACCAGCACTGCACCAAAATCTAGCCAATCAGTGTACACTGCAGTACTGACCACAAGTACACCTGACAGTAGAACAGGGTTAGGTCCTACCTGCCTTCGAGCGCAGCACCCTCACAGGTCAGGAGGGAGATTTACAGCTCAGATTCATTCTCTCCCTGTCACACAAGCTCACTCAACAAATGTCCTAAAATTGTTGTTATAACTTCCAAGCCAGCCAACAAATCAAATATCAGTGAGACAGTGTTGGGCTGCTCCCATCTTGTAATGGTGATGTTTTCCAAAGATACTTCTCCTGTGCTGCCGAGTGTCAGTTGAGCAAATAGCTACATAATGGTCGGCTGCTCTTGGATTCATCGCTGTACTTTACTGTAGTTATACTGCAGCTTACATGTATTACCTGAATTATTTACATATATTTTTTATGTTTCACACTTGAATGCCAAGGGTGCTATATTTCAAGCATTTGAAATGTACTGTGTTGATTTCACCGTGTAACAAATTTTTTTTTTGTTTTGGTTCCTGGGTAGTAAGTGTTATTTCCTAATTGCTTATGCCTCAAAAGTATAGAAAATGGCTATTATTCCCCACAAACTTTGCTTTTGTGACCAGGACAGTGATATTTTGAAATTTACCTATTTTCCAGAACATTCCAGATAGATTCAGTGCTGAGTAAACTTGGAGTAACTTCTAGAACTTTCTAGAACTTTCCAGTAATATAAATAGTAGTATAAATACAGGGGCCTTAAGCCCACCAGTTCAGTTTAGTTCCAGCTGCCTAAATGGATACATATCTGCATTTTTCTGAGATGGCATCAAGGTCATAGGAGACTTCAAAATGGTGACATTCCTGATGGGTCTCCAAGGCGGTTTTACCAAGTTTCCCTGCTATCTTTGCCTTTGGGACAGCAGGGACACCAAGGCGCACTACCACAGGCAGGACTGGCCACAGCAGACCGAGTTCTCAGTGGGGAGGAACAACGTCAAGTGGGAGCCACTGGTGGACCCCCGGAAGGTGCTGATGCCACCACTGCACATCAAATTGGCTGACAAATAATTTGTCAGAGCTCTAGATAAGGAGTCGGCAGCCTTCAAGTACCTTCAAGACTTCTTCTCTAAGCTGTCTGAGGCAAAGGTCAAAGTGGGTGTCTTCGTCGGACCACCAAGAAGATCCTGGAGTGCAATGAATTCCCCAAGAAGCTCACTAGTAAGGAGAAAGCGGCTTGGAACAGCTTTGTCGCAGTGGTTCGGGGCTTCCTGGGCAATCACAAGGCCGAAAACTATGTGGAGCTGGTTGAGACTCTGGTGAAGAACTACGGCACAATGGGCTGTAGTATGTCCCTCAAAGTCCATATCCTTGATGCTCATCTTGATAAATTCAAGGAGAACATGGGAGCATACTCGGAGGAGCAAGGCGAGCGCTTCCACCAGGATATACTGGACTTTGAGCGCCGCTACCAAGGACAGTATAACGAGAACATGATGGGAGACTACATTTGGGGGCTGATTCGTGAAAGTGATTTACAGTATAATCGTAAATCTCGAAAAACTACTCACTTCTAAATCTTTTGTAGTCATTTTTGTATTACTTTAGTATAAATACATGTTAATTTGGATTTATATGTTGTTTTTTTCTGACTTTATGTGAACGAAAAGACACAAATTCGCCCGTTTTCTCATTGGAAATAGGTACATTTCAAAATATCACTGTCCTGGTCACAAAAGCAAGGTTTGTGGGGAATAATAGCCATTTTCTATACTTTTGAGGCATAAGCAATTAGGAAATAACACTTACTACCCAGGAACAAAAATTGTGTTACATAGTGTTTTAAACCCTATGAAGGAGAGAAACCTTACTTAAAGTTTGACAATTTTGATGGGTATGTGTGACAGAAATACAGTGATTCTTGGTGGTAAATCTCCCTCCCGACCTGTGTAAAAGGAACAGAGTACCCTGGACTTAGATGGACAGACTGTTAATTCCAGGGTTGGAAGTCGGCTATCTTAGTAAGGGGACGGAGCCACAATACTGCAAGTCATTGCCCCAAAATGGTCGCCGATGTGTCAATTGTGGATTGGAGGAAAAGCGATTGCATGCACTGCCAAAGGGGGCGTGACTGGTGGTATAAAAGGGGATGTAGCAATCTGTTCCTTTGTTTGGTTAAAGCTTTGAACCTGGAAGGACCCGTATTGTACTGTATCGTGAGTGTTTTGTTTGTTTTGTCTAATTGTTACTTGTTATTATTAGACGGCTAACACATTACGGAGCTGTCGGCAGAGGCCAGCACTTACCTGGAACATCACTGCACTGGAGCACGATAAATTGTATTTACAGCACGATCACTACTGCACTCACTGAGGACTGGTGACCTTGTATGTGTTTTGAATACCGTGTACATTGTTTGGGACTGCCCTGTGAATTAAATATACAGAGCAGTACATATTGTTGTGTATTGCCTGTATCTCATTATTATTTCTGATGCTCAGTTTGGACCCCTGGATTATAAATAAACAATCATCACTTCATCAGAACTGTGTTGTTTGTCTTTGTTTGGAGCACTGCATCACCTCTATACCTGCGCACTGCAACCCACTTTGCCATAGTATGTTATTGTGTAATATGTTTTTGGCCATAGTAAGGACAGCTTTGAGTGACATCTTGCTTGTGTGCTTTAGATATATGTGCTACTTGCTTTTAAGAAGTTTGTAGTATTCACATTGACACTCCATATGCATTGCTTTGCAAAATGTGTCTTTATTTTAAACAATTAAACTTCTAACTTCAATACAGTACACAAAGAATTATTAATTTCTGATTGAACTGTACACATACCTGTCTTTTGATTTGTGGCACACTCCACAACCTGGTTTCTCAGAGACATCAGATTCAGTGGTCAAGAGTTGCGACACATAGTGAAGAACTTATCTGAAGCAACAGAGAGGAGCCTCAACTGGCTCTGGTTGAGACAAAAAGTTTCTGGTTGTGGACCTCAAGCACAGTAGAAAGAAAGCAACGTCGATGGAAAGGAAGGTAAGTTAGCTGGGCTTAGCTGAGTGGGGGACGGAGGGGGGTGATTCTGGGATGCCAGAATCACTTTCGAGCCCTCTTAAGGTGTCGTGGGCTAGTCGACGAAACACCAAGGATGGAAGGTGCGCACTTGAAGACCCCAGAGTAGTACCCTACTCAACTCAGTCCAGACGGTTGTCATGCTGATTAGCTAGGGAGGCCACACTGTGGTTGATCCCTGGAGCCAGCATTGCAGCCGTTGTGTGTGCTGATGCACCAGGTAGGCAAAATAGGCTGATCCCTGGAGCCAGCATTACACTTCAGCCATCAACACCAGGCAGAAGGCTATCTGCATTGTCATATGGATGGAAACGCAGATGGATCACATTAGTTTACAGTAAAAAAAAAAGCTATGTCTTAGTTGGTGCTTATCTTGGCGAGAGCAGAGTCCAATATCAGCATGAACTTTTAACACCTACTCTCATGTAATGGAAATCTTGTTAACCATTCTATATTTGCATAAAAAAAAAAAAAACATGCATACATTTTACTTATTGCTTTGTTTTGTTTTTTGTGTACACTCTTTAGCATACATGTATACCGTCCCACTGATACAATTACTTTTAGAACTTTTTCTACAGGGAATACACAAATACGACTTGAGTACACCGGTATTGATTTTTTCTACAGGGAATACACAAATACGACTTGAGTACACCGGTATTGATTTTTTCTACAGGGAATACACAAATACAACTTGAATACACCGGTATTGATTTTTGTAGATTATTCCAGGACTTGAATAGAAAAAAATGAACTTGATTTAAACGATATTAACATATGTTGTATTGACAGTTTATAATGCTATATCTCTCCTACTCTGTCCATACTGTCCATTAGATTGGGGGTATTTAACTTATTTAACACTCATCTTGAGGGCTCTAGGTTCCGTTGCTCTATTACTGACTTATTAACATTTCCTCTACATCTGGAAGATAGAGTTTTGTATACCTAATGCTGCCAGGTAGCTAATCAGTAAATCATCAGCTTACACTTCTAGCATTACTCAGCTCAGCTAACTGAAGGTTTTTACTCATGCACTGATTAAGTTATTTCTTAACAATACTATAATTGAACTTTTGAATAAATGCAGAAGTAAAATATAAATAGTACTGTAAACACTGCTGCTCAACTACATTTGTATTGAAAAGGTATATCATGTTTAACAGAAAATTAAAGTTTCTACAGGAAGATTAAATAGGTACTGCTTATTGTACAACTGAACTGAGTTGGCTGATTTATCACATTGTGTGCATGATTTCAATTACACGAGAGTAGATGTTAAAACTTCATGCTGATTTGAACTCGGCTTTCCCCAAGATAAGCATCAACTAAGACGTAGCTTTACAGGAAACTAATGTGATCCATATGTGTCTCCATCCATTTGCGCTTCCTTCCATATGATGATGTAGATATCCTTCTGTCCGGTGTTGATGGCTGAAGTGTAATGCTGGCTCCAGGGATCAGCTTATTTTGCCTCCCTAGCGCATCAGCACATCCCCCACTCAACTCAGCCCAGCTTACTTACCTGTACATCAGCGTTTCTTTCTTTCTATTGTACTTGAGATCCCCAGCCAGAATCCTTCCGTCTCAACCACAGCCAGTTGCTGCTCCTCTCTGCTGCTTCAGATAAGTTCTTCACTGTGCGACGCAACTCTTGGCCACTGAATCTGACGTCTTTGAGAAACCGGGTTGTAGAGTGTGCCACAAATCCTCGACAACCCACCTCCACTGGGTAAACACGGACTCTCCATCCTCACTGTTCCGCTTCAGTGGCTAGTTGAGCATACCACAGTTTCTTTCTCTCATACGCCTCATCTACAGCATCCTCCCATGGCACTGTTAACTCTACCAGGTGAACAAGGCGTGCTGATCCAGACCACAAGACAATATCTGGTCGAAGGTTAGTGGTGGCAATCTCAGGTGGAAAAATAAGCCGTTGACCAACATCTGCCAGCATTTTCCAGTCTCTAGCAGCTTCCAGTTGTCCTGGGCGAGGATTGGTTTTAACACCTTTTCTTGGTGGTTGCTCTGGATGGAGGAATGTTGTCTTTTGTGTGTAATGCTTTGATGGAATAGGTGACAACTTATTGGTCATGTTACGCTTGTCTTGCAATGCTAAGGCCAAACATTGCAGCGCCAAGTAAACCATCCTTGGCTAAGAGCCACCTTACATCCTGTCAAAATGTGCCTTAATGTTGCAGGTGATGAACACAAAGGACATGAGGGATCCTCTCCTACCCAGAGGTTTAGGTTCTGTGGTGATGGGAGAACATCATATGTTGACCTGATGAGGAAACTGATCCTGCTCTGTTCCATTGACCATAGGTCTTGCCAGCCAATCTTGCGTTGTTCCACACTCTCCCATCTCATCCATTCTCCCTGCTTGGCCTGGGAAATGGCCTTTATACACCTCATCCTCTCCTCCTGCTTTTGCACCTTGTTGACTACCATCTTCCGCCGTTGAGCTGGGGCTGCCTTGTGCCATGTAGGAGGAGCTGAACTGAGACCAAGACCCCCTCTTCCATGCTGAACTTGCCCCATGATATCACCAATTCGAAGGGCAGCCTTTGCATCCTCCACAGCTTTCTTTGCCACCCACCTTCTTCCAGTTTTCAGCACAGGTGCTACCTCCCTTACGCATTTGTCTTGTGACTCTACTAATGTGATTTTCAACTCATTGGCGATGTTTACATGCACAAGTCATGATACTTTTCCTCACAACGTGTTTGCCGTACTTTTCAGGAAATTAGTTGCTATGCAGTTCTGATTTAAGCCCGTTATTATCTCTACTGGGCCTGGCAGCCATCATATTATTCATCGTTTTGTACAAGGAATGCACTGGGGAAAATATCAGTAGGAGGATTTCATCTTGAAGCTAGCTACAGTGCTTCAGCAGAAACATTTCAATGAGAAAACTGCAAAGCTGCAAAGCTGCAGTGTTGCCAAGTATAACAAGATAAAAAAAAGCTGCACGTTACAGTATGGGTGCTTATGCAAATTCCAACCTGTCACTCAAATTCCAACCGTGACTGCCAAATAAACAAGCCCAATCCCGCTTATTATAAGCGGACTTGGCAACTGTGGCAGCAGCTCAACCTGGATTCTGCGCTGCGAGTGACACACACGCTAGAGAAATCATATGTTACTTTTGTTTTAGATTAAAAACTACTTTTGTTTTTACAGTTTTGTATGTACATAACCTTATACCTGTTTACACACTAGTTTATTTTAAAATGTTTATTTTATTATAGTTTTTAATTATTATTATTCTTTTTAATTTAGTTGTCGTAAATGGTTTTTACCCTGGTTTTCTCCCCAGTTTGGAATGCCCAATTATTATTTTTATCCTGGTTCACCACTGCAACCCCCTGGCAACTTGGGAAATGGAGGCTGAGACACATTTCCTCCGAAGCGTGTTCCTGCCAATCCGTCATTTTTCACACTGCGGATCCACAGCGAAGGCACCAGACCTATAGTGCCAGAGAACAACACAGATCTGAATGGCTCCATTGCAGACCCGCAGGTGCCCTATCAGCCACAGGGGTCGCTGGTGCGTGGTGAACTGTGAATTGCCCTGCTGACCTAATCCCTCCCTACCCGGGCGGCGCTCGGCTAATTGTGCGCTGCCCCCTAGGAACCCCTGGTCACGGTTGGCAATGACATAGCTGACATTCGAACCTGTGATCTCTAGGCTATAGGGTGCATCCTGCACTCCACGCTGAGTGCCTTACTGGATGTGCCACTCGGGAGCCCAGTTTTAGATTTTTTGAAGTAGTGCTTCATATGTGATAAGTTGGAAAATGTTTAATTATTCATTTAAATATGGTGATATGTTTGATATGATGTGCTTGAATAAAACGGTTGAGTTGTATCCTATAGTTTGTTTTTCATGTTAACATTGATGATGTTTAAAATGTACCGTGATAACAGTTGTAGGTATGAGTATAACCATGGCAGTTCTAGTGTTGAAATAGTCTATAAATGTACATTTTGTGTGTGTATTTTGTAAAGGACGTCATTTTGCTGTTTCACGATGTGTTCGCGTGACAACATCACATCATGACTGTAGAGTCGATTTTCACCTGCGTGTAAACCCAGCCATTGTTTACTCTTCACAGGGATCTGAATTTGCCAATACAGCCTTTTTTTCTGGCACATTTGGTACTAATAAAACCTATTTGTGAAACGCAACAACCTATAAACTTTACAGTTTTATGGCAATGGATATCAAGCAATGATGCACAGGAAAAAAAAAAAAAAAAAATAAGAAACTGGATTCTCAGCAATTTATTAGCCATTATATTCTGATGACTTTAGAAAACTGAATTAATCTGATATACAGATCAAAGTTCATGACTGAAATGGTATTTATATTCCTGCAAGCCCTACTCCAGTGTTGGTGTGTTTAATTCACTCACCTTGGAAGATGGGCTTCTTTGGACTGCTTTGTTTTGTGGGCCTGGTCACTATTTCCAACACTTATACAGTAAGATTATCCAAATGCAATGAAATAAAAAGATGTGTATTGGCTGATTAAAGGTATATTGCTGTAGTATCTGAAGTAACTTCAGTTTTATACTTTTGTATTTGCAGATCCAGCGTTTATCTAAGGACAAAGGTATTGTTTTTACTTTTCATTACATTTTGTATTGAGAACAAACAAACTATGTTTATCTTTAAGGCCCGATCCACTGGTTTATTGACTTTCCATCTTTTCGGAAAATGTGGGAGACTCAGTAAAATATGTGGTGACTAAATCTACCGGTATTTGTTAACAAGTTGCTTCTCTTATAAAAGTAAACAACTTGTTTAAAGTCTTTTGAAAAGCCTCAATTACAATAATTTACACAGATGCTGTATTTTATCGACCACAGTTAGAATTCTTCTTGACTTTACATGCAAATTTATTTTTCCAGCGTTTGCTATAGATGACAAACAGAAAAGAAATGACATCCCCTTCCTTAATTCAGGTATGTTTTTTTATTTTTATTATTTTAAAGCTGAACCTCTTTGACCATTCCACATAACACATGAATCATTTTTTTTCACTTAACAAAATGTCTTGTGTACTATGTATTGCAAGTCTCTTTTTAAACAGGAGGCTGTGTGGTCCAGTGGTTAAAGAAAAGAGCTTGTAACCTGGCGGTCCCCAGGTCAAATCCTGGCTTAGCCACTGACTCATTGTGTGACCCTGAGCAAGTCACTTAACCTCCTTTTGCTCTGTCTTTCGGGTGAGACGTTGTTGTAAGTGGCTCTGCAGCTGACCGTAGTCTCTGTAAGTCACCTTGGATAAAGGCGCCTGCTAAATAAACAAATAATAATCGCAGTTGTTTTACTATTGTCGTCCACATGTTGGTCCATTAATCACCTGAGTGATGGTTCTTTCGCTGCCACCTTCTCGAACAGACTTTTAGAATCCAATGTAGATCCCATATTTCCCTGAACATCTGAGTAAATCATCTACGTAAATCTGTCACAGAAAACTGCAGGTTTTTATAGTGGGTGTCACTATGATATTCAGAAGGCTATCGACATTGTTTACAGTGAGACAGTATGTTTGTAATGTTTTAAAACTGTTCTTGTTCCCTTTCATCTTTTCTCACTACTTTAAATAACCAGCACAGGAGGTAAATATGTGCAATGCAAAACATGAAACACAAAGCAGTATTTGCAAATAAATATCCCCAGGTGCTTACCTAGTAAAAGCACTGTCATTTGAAGTGCAGGGTCAGCCAGGAAAACTTGGTTCCAATCCCAATTGCCTCAAGTTGCCAATCTTGCCTGAGGATCCAGGTGGAGTGCTGCCTTGGTCTTTGCACTCCCACATTTCTAGGGAGGCAAATGTGTATCTTGTAAAATATCTTATAGTTATGTATTTTGCAAGTTTAATACCCATGACAGTCTCAATGTATTGACTGATACTTTAAGTTGAATTAATACACACACAATGTACAACTTTAGCATTGTTTTCTGATTTTATTTGATTAGTCTTTTTTTGTTTTTAGAAACTAAAACCCCAGTTGTTGAAGGAGACATGGCTTTACCTGTAAGTATTAATGTGGGTCTTCTCCCAACGCATTTTGATTTACAAAGAATATACAATTGGCAAAAACATTTTTTGTATCGGCCTTGTGTTTTGCAACACACCCGTTACAGGCATCAGTTTTGCTGTTGTATATAATTGTTACAAAATACGTTCCTGCTATCAACTACTTAATAAATTAGCCTACACTTGTTATTTCTAACTAGGTGCATATGTTGGACAATAAACTGCTGACATTTTATTACATCTATGAAATATGATGCAATAGCAATAAACACCTATTCTAGCCTCACCTGTAAACAAGGCTAGCTCATTTCAGGTTATCTGGTAGAATGTGCTATTGTAAAAATCTTAATTTAGTACTGGATCCCCTTGTCACTTGGTTATTGCTGTGATTAACCAGAATGTTTTTCTGCATATTTGGTAAAATAGTAAAGATACTCAAAACAGATCATATTATGCATGTTACATATTTATTCATTTATTTTTAAATATAAACAGCCTGGGCGCAATGCACTGAGAAACACCACCTACAGATGGACATTTCCCATCCCTTATATTCTGGGTGACAGCCTAGGTAAAAACTTAGTAACTCTAATCTAAGTTTCATTTGAAATACTGTATGTGTATTAACCTCTAAAAACCTCAATAACCATGATCAGACTCAATCAACAGAATCATAAAATACAACTGGATATCAAATGCAAAGACACTGAGCCCCTATTTGTGAAAACATTTTAACAAGCTAACAACTTCTATGATTTAATTAGTATTACCTGCATCAATGTTTCTTGTTGATGTAATACTGTTAAAATAATTTGTATTTCTTTCTGAGTACTTCAATTTCCAAACCAAAAGAAAGTGGCTGGGTGTAAAATTCCTCTTAAAATGATCCACTAGATATGCTGATTATTAAAACCAGGTGATGAAAAGTTAAACAGTATGTTTTAAATGTGTTTTTTATTTTCCAGACTTGAACGCCAAGGGTGTTATATATCAAGCATTTGAAATGTACCGTCTAAAATCCTGTGTGGAATTTAAACCCTATGAAGGAGAGAAAAGCTTCATAAAGTTTGAAAAATTGGATGGGTATGTTAATAAAGAATAACAATAAAAGTTTTTTCTTATGAAAACACAATGCTAAGCTAGCAACAGGTGCGGTAATTGGTTCTGGTTTTTTGGCATTAAACAATATACATTTTTTCCAAACTTAAAACCTCGCTTGTGCAAACTGGTTCCATAAGAAATTGTTTTGCCAAAGGTAAACATAGGTAGAATAATTATCTATCAATCGATCAATGGATTTATATAAAAAACATGACGTGGCTAGCCCAAAATTACAAATTGTTCTCATACATATCATTAAAATTCACCAACTATATCATAATAGGAAAATAGGAGGTACTGTATATTAATTGAATCATTCCAGCCTAAATAAACCAATCCACTGTTTTCCCTTTAGGTGTTGGTCTCAAGTTGGAGATTTACAAACAGGCCAGTATTTATCCCTTGGTGAAGGCTGTGACTATAAAGCCACTATTGAGCATGAGCTACTTCATGCCTTGGGATTCTACCATGAGCAATCCAGGAGTGACCGTGATGATTACATTAACATCTGGTGGAATGAAGTCCTTCCAGGTGAGATTCGACACCTCCACATACTGTACCAGGTTCCCTCCACCTCAGTGTTAAAACATTAAACCAAAACCAATATTTATTGCTCGTTACTCAGGGAAATAATATTACAATAATAAGGAGTGTGTTAATACTTACAAGCCATGTCAATGTTTAAAACAGGAGCTAAACAAAATAACTTATTTATTTTACAGGCATGGAACATAACTTTGTGAAATACGACGACAGTTTCATTACTGACCAAAACACTCCATATGATTATGAATCTATCATGCATTATGGCGCATACTCCTTTAACAAGAACTCAAGTATCCCATCTATCACCGCCAAGATTCCAGAATTAACCAGTGTCATAGGACAGTACCTGGATTTCAGTAGCCTTGATTTAAAAAGGCTGAACCGAATGTATAACTGCTGTAAGTAATCTTTTATTCAACCTTGTGGCATATTCCGTCTTAGGAAATGTAAGCAATTACATAAAGACTAGTCATATTTCATGTAAAACAATCATTAACTTGTACAGAATGTCATTTTATAGCAATATATTTTAAAAAAGGAAAAACTATTTTATTAAGTGAAGTCACATTGCCATGGCCAAAAACTGTGATATCACAACTGCACCCGTGTGACAATCATTATGTCAATAATTATATCTTCCTCCAGCCTCTTCTCTTACTCTGTTGGACCAGTGTGCTTTTGAGTACATAAACATCTGTGGAATGATCCAGAATTCAAAGGATGATGGGGATTGGGTTCATGTTAAAAGTAGTTCCGGAATGGAAGATCACACCCTTATTGGCCAGTGCAAAGGTAAAATAACAGTGCAAACCAGGTGCTAAATACAGGTAATGGCATGTTTACATTTAATAGAAGGATACTATCTCCTGTGCAGTGCAGGTACTGTTTCTTATTCATTGATTTATAGTGCCATTTATTTACATTATATACCTGTATAAATAGTGGGAAGGGGAACAATTAAAGCACATGTTTTTCTTACATACTTTTAGATGCAGGATACTTTATGTACTTCAACACCAAAACTGGACAACGTGATGAAACAGCCATTTTAGAATCAAGGACCCTGTATCCTAAAAGAAGCCTGCAGTGCCTTCAGTTTTTCTACAAGATGACAGGAAGTCCTAAAGACAAGCTGCTAGTTTGGATAAGAATGGACGATGGAACTGGAAATGTCAGAAAACTTGTTAAAGCACAAACTTTCTGGGGTAAAAGCTATACATGTACTGTAGTTATTGTGTGCGTACTGTATAAACATGCATCAGCTTTTTTTCGTCTGCCCAGCTCACAAAGTGGCTCTTTTAAGTCAGCTGACAAGATGGCTGTGCTGGAGAGCAATGCTTTGAATTAGCTCATGTCATATGTGGGTTAATAATTGACCCTACTGTATGGATAAGATATCACCCTATCATGGCAATTAATGAATCATTCTCAATCTCTCAGCATGAGTACAGTATTAACATTCTTTAAAATGAAAAGGAGTGGCATGCACAGCCCCTGATATAATGACACATATCCCAATTTTAACTCTTTAGTGAGATGCGTCTTTACCAAGTCACAGTGCTTGGGCTGACCCTGGTCACAGGGCCAGGCAACATTGTAGTAATAACAAATAGAGTCCAGTGGTTAAAGAAAAGGACTTGTAACCAGGAGGTCCCCGGTTCAAATCCCACCTCAGCCACTGACTCATTGTGTGACCCTGAGCAAGTCACTTTACCTCCTTGTGCTCCGTCTTTCGGGTGAGACGTAATTGTAAGTGACTCTGCAGCTGATGCATAGTTCACACACCCTAGTCTCTGTAAGTCGCCTTGGATAAAGGCGTCTGCTAAGTAAACAAATAATAAATGCACATTTTCAAAATGCTCTTTCTAGGAGACAAAGACCATTCCTGGAAAATTGCCCACGTGCCCCTGAAGGCCAATGTCAAGTTCCGCTACATGTTCCAAGGTGTGAGGGGAGATCCAACTCATTCAGATGGTGGAATTTTCATTGATGACATCAGCCTGGCAGAGACCCGTTGCCCTAGCGGTGTCTGGCAAATAAAGAATTTCACTGGCCTTCTTAAAACAACTACCGCTGGTGATTCTATTCTAAGCCCCCGGTTTTACAGTCCTGAGGGGTATGGTTATGGCATTGAACTCTTACCACACTCCTACTATGGTTACATCGGGGCTTTCTTCCATCTGACCAGTGGGGAGAATGATGCCTTGTTGGAATGGCCTGCTGCAAACAGACAAGTCACAATCACAGTGATTGATCAAGATCCTGATGTCAGACTGAGGCTGTCATCCAGTAGAAGCTTCACGACAAGTGGAAACCATGTTATACCAGGTAAAAACATGAATCAATCAGGTTCCAAATAAAATACAAACTTTTAAAATATACTGCACATGGTTTAGGTATTTTAAGTTTGTAATCACATTTGTGTTTGTTATTGAGGTTCAGTGGGGCAAAATTAACATATAAAACATCCTGGCCATTATTTATTTATTTATTTATATTTATGTAAAATGATACACCAATAAGTATTTAAATCTTGCCAATACAAGGGATATGTTTATCTAATGTACTATACAATTCATTTTAGGTACAAATGATCTTCTTTATTGGGACAATCCCTCTAAAACTGGAACCTATGATCCTTCCTGTGCCTGTTATCGGAGCTGGAATTGGGGATGGAATGCATTCTTCTCTCACAATGACCTAAACCGCAGAAGCTACCTGAAAAATGATGACCTTATTGTCTTCATTGACTTTGAAGGTACTTTTTTTGTAGTTATTTAATTTATAACAGTACAGTGTAAATAGAATACAAGCTACCAGTTACATGCATTGTATTAATAATGCATTAAACATCACCACTAGCAAAATTAGAACAACGCAGTTCTGTAATGTCTTTTGTACTGAATGGAAGTATTTGTAACCAACAATTAAAATATGGTATGCATGTTTTGTTTTTTTAAAAACATTTCAGTTTTTTACCACAGATCAGTAATAATAACAGAAATGTTTTTTGTTTTTTTTAAATAAAAGATCTGAAGCCCCTTATTAAAACTGAAGTACCAGTCAAGCCAGTAACATCACGTGAGGAGCACCGTGATCTCATATAACCACGGCATACTCCTTCTGAGGAGGCAGAAATATAATCTGCAAACCACAGGTACATGTACATTGCATCTCGTGCATTATTTGAGGTGTCATTATGAAGTTAGAAATGATGTTAAATGTTTTAATTGCATAGAATGGAATCTACATGATTCTGGGATCAAATCGTTATGGGTCAACCTAATTTATATAATTGAAACAGAATTTGGTTGAAAGAAAAGCTCATGGCTTTGACTGGTTAAAAAAAAAAAATGTAATAATCATACTGTGGCAAAGTGGTTTGCAGGGTACAGGTCTAGGAGTAATGTGGTGCGCAATGAAGAGATAGACAGTGATAATCCAATCAGAAAATACATTTTATTTATAATCCAGGTCTGGTGACCAAGACAATAATCCCAGTATTGCACTGTTGAAAACAAAGGGTTTGCACTCCCAAATAATAAAACACAGTCCAGTTACAAACACAAGATACAAACGCGGTCACCTGTCCTGGGTGCGTGCTGCAGTGCTCGTGGTGCTAATACAATTATTATCGTGACACAGGTGTAGTGATGTCCGGGTTCATGCTGGCCTCTGGCGACAGCTCCAGAACGTGTTAGTCGTCTACTAATAACAATCAACAATAATTATTAGAGACGAGAAAACAAACAAAACACTCATGTACGATATCACAACAATAGTCCTTCTGGGTCATTTCCTTAACCATAAACGAAGGAACAGATCACGTCTCTCTGTCCCCTATGACCTCTTGGTAAACAAGTGCAGCCGCTCCTCCAGTCCGCGGCTGCCACATCATTTCCCTTCCGGGTCGATGAGTTCGTGCAGATTTCCTCCCCCTTTCTAGATGACAACTTCCTTTTAACCCTCGGAATGAAGTGTCAGGCCAACCAGTCCAGGGTACTCTGTTCCCGTTACTTAGCGCCCTCACAGGTCAGGAGGGAGATTTACCACCAAGAATCATTCTATTTCTGTCACACATACACGTAATGCTGTAGAAATATTTAAAGTATATCCTTTATATCTGGAATGATTATTGAACTCCTGTTTCTAATGCACTAAATGCGGCCTAAATTAAATCAAAGTTTATGACGTCTCCATAGCTATACTTTATAATGGATAAGACGCCACCATCATTTTGATATAATCCAGGCCCTTGTCAGATTTAGCAACTGATATTTGTAAATAGAAAAATAGAATACACAAATCTTAGATTGATTATTTATAATGTTAGTTTTTAATTAACTGATGTGCAAATACCTATTTTGACTGAGCAATTTCAATATCTTTTCACAGATGGGCTTCAGAACTTACACTGGGACAGATATGAAAATGTCATATCTAGAACAATGCTTTGCAACTGATAATTGATATTATGCTTGTGATTTTATTACTTCTCAATAACTATCTTAAACTGTTTCTCCCTTCTGGGATTTTCCTTGGTTGTTTTCTGATTGAAGCCTGTTAATATAAATTTTACATTGTATCACTATGGGGAAAGAAAAAAAAACAAAAAAACACCCCACACACAAAACGTGTACACAATATTTGCAATAAAATAAAACTTCTGATAACATTATTATGTTCTATTAATCTCTTTTCTTGTGCTCTTAATCCCTTTCATTATATACGTGGAGTTCAAAATGTTTGTTTTATTTCTTAATATTGGTCATTATTTTTTTCCTTGAATTTAAAGTGTACGTCACGGGTGGGGTGACCAGAGGTGACCGTAGTAAACCTGCTTTTAGAATTTGTAACGACTACGCCATGTTGGATTTGGCAAGGACAAGGACCTTGATGACCGAGTAGATAATTTCCCCTATGCAGGTTCCTTTTATCCCCGGGTTCCAATATACACACACTGGATGCTTGGATAGGTAAAAACAATTGTTATTGTTTCTCAACAGGGTTAAAATAGAATACTAAAAACCACACAGCAACAAGTTTAAAAAAAAAAAAAAATAATAAAAAAAAAAAATAGGGAAAGCCACAAAAGATAAAAACCACACCAGCAGTCCCCTCCTGTTGGTAGTTCTCAAAAAAAAAAGGAAAGGTTACTGTCCAAAATGGCGGATAAGCCAAAAAGAAGGAATCAGTCCGATAGCTCCGGGGGGTCCCCAAGAGACCCCTCTCCCCAACATCCACTTCCCTCACGGCCCAATTCCCCCGCAGACCTCACCACGCCCACCGCCCAGACCTCTAACTGCCCACCACCATCGATGAACCTGGAAAGGAGCGGGGCAAAGAAATGGCGGACCTTGAGCGTGTCCTGGCAGGACTACAAAGAGATCGCTCAGCATAGGCAAGTGCAAAGTACAAAAATATTAAAGTTAGCAGTTCTGGAAATGATTAAAGTGCACATGAAATAATGTTATCTATTCTCGCCCTCAGGCCCTTGGCCGTTTCCCGGGACCAAGACCTTAACTCAACCAGTCACAGCAAGGCAGTTACCCAAAATTAAAATCCATCTGTAAACCAAAAAAAAATGTCTTCAGTGTCAATAATTCTCTACACCAATCTGTGACCACAAAAAAAGGTAGCTCAAACACAGTCCAACAGTGGCTGATGATAAAACAAAATCCCCAAAAAAACACAAAATCCAAAAAAATAAAAATCCATACAAAAATATACCAACCAAGTCCCACTGCAACAAAGTCCCAAATAGAAAAAAACCAAAAATTCTTCCAGACACATTGTGTGCTTCTTCCCAAAACACTCCTCTCTCTTCCTGGTCCCTGTTCCTCCCTTTTTAAAGTCAGCCCATGACTATCATTGGCTGG
The DNA here is from genome assembly GCF_902713425.1 of Acipenser ruthenus. Lineage (NCBI taxonomy): Eukaryota > Metazoa > Chordata > Actinopteri > Acipenseriformes > Acipenseridae > Acipenser > Acipenser ruthenus. Next base: position 11,962,557 of record NC_081193.1, read on the forward strand.
ACTGGCAGGGAAGGCGGGACTTCCTATCGACTGTGGGGAAAGTGCTTAACCCAAACGTCAGCTACAGTGCACAGGAGAATTAGCAGCAGTTTAAAAACAACAGATTCACTAATAAAACACACAACAAAAATACAGGCAGTTAAAAAGCATCACTTGTGACATGTACCTTTTTAGTCTGTATTGCATATTCAACAGAAAATTGACTAATACACGGAAGAGCAAAATTCATGTACTGAGCGAGAAAAAAAAAACACTAAGCCATCAATTTTAGGGACTATTACTATGTGTATTATAATGTAGTTGTCAGCCATTGTTTACATTTCAATCCAATGCCACAAAATGACTCTTTAAAAAGTCAAATGAACAGTTCTCAATAGGGGAAGAGTCCCACAGAATATTGTGAACGAGTCTCAATGGACATGCACACTAATAAATGAAGAGTCAGTTCAAAGACTTTTTTTTGTTACTGAAATGTGTACATTTATTAACAGATCTGTTTAAATGTTCAGTGAAAACAGACATGTAATTACATTTTTTTTTCTATGCTGCACATTTTTTCATAGACAAAGACTAACTGATTGTACTGGTCCCATGATTTTGTTGGTTAACTCTGTAGAGCAACCAAACCAGGCTACCTAACAGTGTGGGTGTTTTGTGAAGCAACAGTGTCTACCAACAGTTTATTGTCCAGCCAGCAGATTAAAGTTGATTCATAACAACTATTTAGATATGCTTATATACAATATGCTTCCCATTTGCAAAATCAACCTGGAAAGGGTACACTAATTTGTCTCCTAGCCATCCTCATCGTCCACACAGGATTATCAGTGTTTCTCAAAAGAAAAAAGCCTAAATTAAATAATTGTGAGGCAATAGCAATAGATATTGTATGTCATAACTGTCAGACGTACACAGACCACTTCATTACTGAACACAGATGGGTAATTAAAAAGGAAAACATTTTCAGGAAAATCACACACATAAGCAGTCACATACTTTACCTAATAAATACTTTTTTTTTTTTAAATGTATGGAAATACAGTACTACTGTCCTTTTACAGAGTACAATTAAAAACTCAGGGTCTGAAAGCAATCTGGGTCAAAATCCAGCTTGCCTATATGAACACAAACCCACAGCATTTAGAAGTGTAGTTCATTAAAAGGCAATAACACAAGCAACAAAACTATCAATACCTGTGAAAAATAATAGCAGTGTTCTTACTCTTACACTTCAATACATTATTATGATATTTCTGAGAAGCATATTCTAGCACTCTTTAAATATTACAAATCAGAGATGCACAGCATTGGCAAATAGCTGCTTATATCGTTGCGAATATACAAAATCATGCTGGGTCATACTATAATCTTCTTTAGTCAACAAACATTTACACTGTCTCAGTTTTTCAATCTCTCCCAAACTCAAACATCTCAGTGGATTCTACTCTGGCAAACAGACGATTTCCAAACTTGACAAAACAACAGATGCAGTAGTAAGGATAGCCAAGTGTCTTCATGTGGCACTATGAACTGTATCAAAGTTATAACTATGACTAATATCACGACTCATTAATAAGGTTGTCAGTATAAAATTGACGCTTTATATTTTGAGTTAATTACATCTTGGCAGCTGTTCATTATTGTTCACAAAGTCACTAACTTTGTGTATATTGGGTTATCATGTTCAAAAAAGTGTGGTCATCAGCAGCAGTCCCACGTGCTAGTCGTTGTTAAGAAACTGAAATGTTTCCAATTAGATAGTTTTCACTGTACCAGAGACCAGTCTTTTTTTTTATCTAGGCAATTTACCCATACCGGTATATTTCTGTGCTGTACTTTAAATGTAGAGCATTAGGTTAGTCATGGCTAAATAATGGACTACTTTAGGTCCTTTTGTTTCGCTCTGTTATTTTCCAGCTCAACTGCATTTGTGGTAAAGTGAGATTTTAAAAAAAGGCATATTTTACCAAATTTCTGCTTCTTTTTGATTTCCATATTAAGAATTCCACCTTTGAAAATGGTATGGTCTTTTTTTTTCTTCTAAACATTGCTTGAATTTACCTAAATCTTACCTTTTGTACTAAATAAACAAATACACTTCAAAAACTGCCCACAGAGTGGCACAACTAAATAAATGATCTTTTTTTCAACTTTCATTGAATATATTTCACAGTATGAAGTAGATGTGGGGGCTTGAAGACATGAAGTAGATGTGGGGGCTTGAAGACATGAAGTAGATGTGGGGGCTTGAAGACATGAAGTAGATGTGGGGGCTTGAAGCCCTGGGAGTGTGGGGTCTACCCCTCCTAGACTATTTATTTTTCCTTGTTTGTTTTGTCGAACATTTATTGTCCATGTGAATGAACTTTTTTTCTTTTTTCTGAGACCGCGACCAACAGGAGGGGACTGCCTAGTGTGCAGTGTCTTTTTTTGTTTGTTTTTTTGTTCTTTTTTTGGCACACCCTTATTGAAGTTTTAGCTTATTTTTAGTATTAGACTGTGGTTTGGTCTTAATAATTGTTTACCCTGTTGAGAACAATAACATTTGTTTTTACCAGACGTTGCTCCATTGTGTATGGGAACCTGGGGAACAAAGTACCTACATGGGGAATGAAATAACTATTGGTTATTAAGGTCCTTGCCTTATCAAAACAAGTGGCGTAGTCGTCCGCTACATAGGTACACTATTTGTACTTTTTACATTTGTAAAAAACTAAAACTTTAGATTTAAATATTAATTACATAATGGAGACTTTGTCCTGTATATTAAGAAATTAATATTAACTAATATGTTTATATATTACCAACATAGATGGGTTTGGCCAAGGATATTTAGGTATTATTGTTAAATGCTATATCATAAATATGCACGACATAGCCCTCTGAGCCACTGCACTGGGGGAGAGAAAGAGAGCAATCAGGCAGAGTTTAAAGAGTAAGTAGCTGGTTGAGAAAATGGTTTCATTTAATGTGAATAATTGAATGGGTCATAATCATAATCATTAGGAGTTGTTAATTTATCAAAATACAAGAAGTTGTTTTGTGAAGGTGCATTGAGTAATTTAAAGTAACAGACCCTGACTCTCCCACCTTGGATTCTAAAACCACTTTTAAGGTATTTTTTTCTAAATTCGGAAAAGTCAACCTAAGAGCAAATATATATTGTTGTCCTATGGTGAATGTTGCAATTTACATTCCCGTCAAAGGAGCGGTCCTTTTTTTCTACACAATTATTCAATAAATAAATGTTCTCTTGTGTAATATAGATGGTATATAGTTTTCTGGTACATTGCATTTGCAGGATAACAAGATATTAATATATTTTATCGCCAAACAATAACTGACCTACAGTATCTAGAAACAATACATTCAAGAGCCTTCTTCATGAATATTTGTGGGTTAATTCTTAGTTAGGTAATCATGTATGTGGGGCTGGAGCTGTGGTAAAGTTGTCTAGTAGGGGTTATTTACTGTATAGTGCGCGCTTGGAAGCTTTCCTTTTTTTTCTGGATCGATCTAAGAAAGACCATGCCACCCAAGTTCACTATAACATAATACAATACTACAGTTGTAACCATAATAATCAAATATCTTTATTTCAGCAATTATTTGTAAAACAGATCATTATTTTAAATATACATTTCTAGGTGTGAGAGTGAAGTATTCCTACAACTCAATAGCTATTGCTAATATCAATACAATTAGAATGACTTATTTACTAAATATGTATGGATTAAGAAAAGTAAACCAAACAAGCTGAAAATAAAATGAAAGACACATTGAAATGTGTTAAATAAGGTACAAACCATTACATATTATTTCACGTTTTGCTTTACATTGAAGAATACAATTTTCAGACAGTTTTTCTATTAAATAAGTAAAAATAGTATATTTAATAAAATATTGTTTCCAAACTTATGATTCATCAATTGTTACATAAAAGGATTGTCCTTCTTAACATGCCCAAGAAACAACAACCAGAATAAAGAGTACATAGTCATTTAATTAATTCTTTACATTGCTATATGTTGGGGTTTTATCATGAATGTAATCATTCTAAGTGGTTCTAAGTTTTGTTGTTCATATATTTATTATTTTTCTCAACTGCCTGGCACTGAACAGTTTCCCTTATTCCTCATTCCCCATTGTCACATGACTCAAATGGAAGAAGTAAGTTTGTTCAATGTCAGGCAGTAAGGAATATTCAAGTTCACAGGAAGCTAGGCAAAGGCAGATGTTAAGAAAACCTGTAATGAATTACTGGAGCAACACCATCTAGAACTGCTCAGAATGATAATGAATTACTGGAGCAACACCATCTAGAACTGCTCAGAATGATAATGAATTACTGGAGCAACACCATCTAGAACTGCTCAGAATGATAATGAATTACTGGAGCAACACCATCTAGAACTGCTCAGAATCCCGACCTGGGGGAATAGTGCCGGAGATTAAATAATGACTGTTACAACAGTTATCGAATCCTTACAGATATTATCTTATTCCCCAAGTAAATCCCCCACCTAGTATCTACAGGGCTGGCAACAGATCCCCCCCCCCACACCCCATCGTTCTAGTATAGAGGGGATGTTCCCAAATCCCTCCCCCCCTTCTTGGGTAAGATGCCATGGTAAATCTCAAGGTGGTGCCCCACATTTCGTAGCTCCAGGTGAGGGCGAGGAGGAGGGAGTGTTCTCTTTGACATTACTATTGAAAGAAATCAAAGGTAAAACATAACTCTAAAAGTATGTATATTTCTCATCTTACACTAATTATTAGTAGTTTACTTCCAATTTAAATTTGGTTCAAAAATAAGTTTGTCTATTATATATTTCAGAACCACTTTTGTTGTTCATTTAATTTTGTATTTATTTTTTAACATTAAGGCAATATTTAAACGTAATAATAACTTATTTTAAAATTTTAAAATCCTACATTTATCATAAGGGTCTATGTAAAAACAAAAGAAAAAAATCATTTCTCATAATTGTTCTGCTATTCTTGCTTTCCCATTTGTAGACAGTAAAACACACACAGCTTGGTTTTCCAACGCTGGAAAAGTACCCAATTCAAATATCTCCATTGTGGAAAATACAGGCCAGTTTTGTTGACTATACATTTCCTTAAGGAGACACAAAACCCCTTCTGTTCAAATTTGTTGGAGTTATGCAACCCGGAGTATTTTTTACAAGAGCTGTTTGAATTTGTATATTTTGATGTATGTGTTTGTACACAAATTGAAACTGAGGCTGCGGTAATTACTAATGAGTTAGAACTGAAAAGCAATTGAAACAAGTAAGGGTGATTTTTTTTTTGTTTACAAATGCCAGGACGGATGATTTTCTAATGCATAAAAAAAGATTAGTTTGTAAACAAGGTAGCAACAATAACTACAGCACATTTGCAGTATACATCACCATTCTAGGCTGCTGTTTGCTTTTTTAACAACAGTCTACAACAGTTCCATTCATATCAACCTTTATTTTATTTATACAAAGATGACTTATTTAAATATCCTTGTAGAGAGGGCCCGATATTGCATTTCAGGTTCTTCCAATTTTCAATCTAGAAAAAAAAACAAACAAACAATAATAATATTAATTATCCTTAGTATTATTAGGACCCAACGTAAACCACCCCTGCACTTTAAAACCTTTTTTTAAAAACATGATAGCGTAAGGTATGAATGTATAGGTTAGTTCTTTTGGCAATCACAGAACTGTACTGGTAAGTAGCAGGATATTAAAAGACACAATTAATTCTTTAAAAGAATTTAATCTAATATTGGAGTATAACTGTTTACATTTGATATACTAATTGTACTAGTGCTGTGGCAGGAATCTATCATGTGAAGTACAAACACACATTCCTAACGGGAGTGTGGAATATGTGTTTACAAAAAGTATAGCGTGGGTCTATGAAAATCTTTAGTGTTCAAATGATATGCAAGTAACAGAAAAGCGACAAACCTGTCGTCATTACTTTCTTTACTTCTTTATAGAATTTGAGGTTTCACTCTTGGACGATGGCGCATACTGAAATGTTGAAAGAAAGAAAATATGTTATAAAATAATGTATCAGTTTAAAAACTGTTAAAAGGTCATGCTAGAATTAAGAAGCAGTTCAAAAAAAGATCCACTCACCACAGAGTTCACATGTTTCAAGAGGGCATCTCGCACCTATGCTCAGACATAAAAGAGAATATTATACAGTGACCTGTTATTTCAGAACAAAAAGCTAGTAACAGTGGTTAACCACCTAGTCATATATTGGCAATTCCATTTTCAAGGCACCATGAATAGCAAGAAGGTATCAAAAACTACAGCAGATGGTACTACAGGGGACCACAAATGTATTTCAGTTCCTGTTAGCTGGTATCTCATACACTTTATGGAGAAGTGGTGCTAATATATCTTACTGTGGTTTCATACAAAGTTTTGATTGGCAGTACAGTAAAGCGAAGGAAAGCAGAAAATAGAACAAAGTAACTCCAAATATTTAGTTAAGTTAATATCATATTATGTGTGTTCTGTATTGATAGCTGCTGTTTTTCCTTAGATCATTATTATTTGCCATGCTTACTAACTATTCCAGCAGAAGTGTATCTGAAACGACATCTCTTGGGTGATGTGAGGGCAGGAAGCATATCAGCCCTTATTTTTAATATATAGTAGAAAAGTTTGATCCTTATATTTTTCATATATAGAAATTGGCCCCTTTTTTTATATATTTAAAATACATTGGATATATTTCAAATATATTTTAGTCTGTAATCCATATATTTATTTTTAAATATATCCCATATATTTTAAATATATAAGAAGGGTCCATTTTCTATATATGAAAAGTATAAGGATCATACTTTTCTTCATCTACCTTTCACCCATCTTTATTTACAACTGTTTATAATTTGTTTATCTTTTCACATTTATGTTAGCTATTTACCTTCCCTGCAACTTACATTTCTCTATCTGCCTAGCTGACCAAACAGTATTTAACATTTTTAAATAATAAGTGTCCAATTCAACTGTATGAAGACCATTTCTTTCAGTGGGACCAATTAAGGAAAACGTACCCTTGTAACTTGGGGAAGGGGCCATAGTAACACAAATCTCCCCCCTTCCGTGTATCTTACTCAGAAATCCACCGATTGAATTGAATATGAAAATTAAAATACTGCTCATACACACCTTTTTCTCTGTAAAGCACCCAGTTATCAAAATAAACAGGCCCTTTAAATAATAATAATAATACAAATATGTTAGTATAGTTGTTAGTTTAGCATAGGCTCAACAAGTAGTTACACGTTTATTCATTTTAAAAATGCAAAAAAGAATCAACATATTAAATAATTTGTGCATACCTGTAATGAGTTAAATATAGAAAATAAGTAGTGAACTGCTTTAGCTCCAAACGTCTCAGGTAGGTCAAATATCATAGTAAGGAATCCCAGGGCCCATGTTAATCCAAATACTGGGGTCAGGATAATAACTGCTTTCAATATGCTTTTCACAGTCTCCATGTCTTCTGCTTTACCTCCCTCTGATACGGAAGGTCTCAACAGCTTTGAAATGACCACAACCAAAGTAAACGTATTGATGATAACAATGATTCCAACAGGTAGAACAAAAGCAAAAATGGATCCCTTCCCCCCCCCTTCATACATTAGCCAGCAGGAATCTTTCCTATAGTATTTATCGGGATTTCCCATGTATGTTCCAATCACAATGAATATTGGGCCTAAGTAACCAAGAGCAAATGAAAAAGATAGGTACATTTTCTTTCTCAGTTGTTGGAAGAGGAAAATCATTTGGTGAAGGAGCATTATGCTTTGACAGAGCATCCAAAAGAACATCGCTAAGAAAGAAACATGCATGGCCATTGCTAGAGGTAAACAGAGTTTACCGCCTTTGCCACCTTGGAAAGAAGCAGACAAAAAGCAGCAGTCTGCAATAAGCAAAGACAGAGAAATGTTAACCAGGGCTGTGTGTCGAAAATGGGAGATGTTTGACTTAACTACTGAATTCCATACTAAAAATTCAATTACGAGACAGAGCATGAGGGAACAAATGGACACACCCACTCCAACATAACCAATTTCATCAAGCCAAGGTAAACTGATAGGAAATTTTGACATTAGCACAGAAAAAGATGTCAAGTGGTCACAAACACAAGATGAGGTGGTTGAGTTAGAATCTTGTTTCTCCCATTTGCAGCCTTGACTGGACCATCCTCCATTTCCATCATTTGTTTTGAAATCCCAGTAAACACACATCATTGGATACTTTGAACTTGTTTCATTTTCCAATTGAAATGTAATTACTACATTTTCTGTTTTTGCATCTACTAATATGATGGATTGAATTGCGCTGTGAACACTGAAGCCTTCCATTGTATTGCTGGGTAAAATTGAATTTAACGAAAGAAATGTTAAGGTAGAAATTGTGGCGTTCGTGGAGTTTTTGTTAACGTTCATTTTGACAGATGCCTGTGGAGAGCTGATTTCTGCTTTATTATCTTCTGGTATAGAAGCTCCTTTCAACACAACATTTTTTAATGTTAAAGTATATGATCCATTGTTTGTATATATCTGCTTTGCAAAGTCTTCGATAGACTCAAGGAAGTCAGAAGCTTTAAAAGTAGATTCTTTCCATATAGGTGTGACAGAAGGGTCGATGAGTCTGTCTACTATACCAACAAAGCTCTGCATGAGGTAAGAAAATTATAGTTAGTCATTGAAAAACATGCTCTATACCAACAAATAGATGATTTGTATTAATTCAAAATGAACTAGTTATTTATACATGCAACATGAAAATAAAAAAGTTAGTTGTCGGCAATGGTTTTTTACCCTGGTTTTCTCCCCAATTTGGAATGCCCAATTGTCATTTGTATCCAGGTTCACCGCTGCAACCCCCTGGCGAACACGTGTCCTCCGAAACGTGCTCCTGCCAATCCGTCATTTTTCGCACTGCGGATCCACAGCGAAGCCACCAGACCGATAGTGCCGGAGGACAACACAGATCTGATGGCTCCACTGCAGAACCAAAGGCGCCCTATCGGCCACAGGAGTCACTGGTGGGCGGTGAACCGTGGATTCCCCTGCTGACCTAAGCCCTCCCTACACAGTGTATGCACTTTGATAAAAAAAATGATAACACTTTTATAGAGCTGAAATATTCACATGCCTTTCTGCAATAATACTACAGCCACGACAGATGTCGCTTTTGTCATAGTTCATAATATTTTACTTTTGGTTAAGAAAAATGATCCTGTTAGCATACCTTTGCTTTCCAACTAACAGCATTCACGCCTCTGAAATGGGAATGTCCCATTCGGGTAATTAGCACACACACACACATTCCTCTTAATGGGACCATTAAGAGAACATTCACACTTTATCAATTAAGGGCTGGAGTCCACATAAGTATGTGAATCTGAACTCATTTCAACATTGAAGACACTGAAAAAGAATTCTAGTCAAAACCTTTGTCGTTGAAATTATTATGCCTCTATTTATAGGCTTCAGAAAAAAGGAAAGACTTACTTTCAAAACATTTGCTGAAAGTTTGGTCTTTGCATTCTTTGCAGCAGAACTTATTAGTGTCAGAATGTCCAATGATGCATGAAGAGCTGCAGCTGAAATTGGTATATCAGTATTTTCAGTGTTTGCAAGGTCACTTAACAAATCACCGACAGTTTCTTCTGGGTTTCCAAGACCTTTTTCCAGTTTCTGAAATAAGGACAAACATATATATGATCATTCAGTGAGACATACTGAATATTTATATATTTTTAAGCAATTAGTTACCATTATGTGGCTAATATTAACTAAATGGGAGTTTGAAGAAAAGCACCAATGTAGAGGTATTTATTCATTAATTAAAGGATGTTTAAGAAACAAAAGTAAACTCAATGTATGTGTATAGATGCACATACAACATTTTGTAATTTTTTAAATAATATTTTAGTAAACTGTAATGTCAATCTGATAGTTTACGTTAAACAAACAAACAAACAATGGACAGTTTTTTTTTATCCTTCAGTGAAATATATTAAATTAATACAGTTACTATATTTGATGTAACGTGCATAATGGCCAGAATAAGGCTCTTGAGCTGCCTTTGTTTTCTGTGTTCTGACATTGTTTTATTCAACCACAAAGTTTTGTCTGTATTGGAAATCACCTCCAATCAATAGGAACACTAAAAACATCAATGTTATGAAGAATAATAAAGATAACTATTTATACAATCAGTACATTCAAAGTATTGCTTGTTATTATATAGCATTTCAGTTCAGCAAAAAGATCAATTACATTAAAGCACTGTCTTGTCACTTGGCATATATAACTCGCAAAGTCCAGAAAGATGATGGGAGGCATACTGTACAGAATGTAACACGCCAGGATAAGAAACTGTAAAGTATGTTCTTTTGTAATTTGAATATAACAAAAAAGAAATATTTCTGACCATTAAGTTACTAGCCTTGCACAATACACACCACACAGGACTTTTTATACCATATTTACTATGATATCCCTTTCATTTAAAAAATAAAATAAAAAGACATTTATGTGTTTTTATATTCTTTTTTGCAAATTGAATTATTTTAAATGCACAATGTTTTAAAATGATTTCTGGGACAGTACCAGCACCAGAAATATTAACCTGTGGTACATACCAGTAAATATACTAAAAAAGGGATAAACAAGACATCTGACCTGCTCTGAATATGTACAAAAGCCTCTACTCCTTGCTTGCAACAATGATTTGGCATGACCTCAACATGAGAAAAACTTTCTACATCTATAAAACCTATCCCAGAAAAACAGTAAAGTTTAAAATGGTGTTTTTTAAGTATTGTACTGCCAAGACAAAAGCTAACACAGGTTTGTTAAATAGATAGCCAGTACAGGCAAAAAAAAGCTTTGTTGAAATGTACCTGTGCACTTTGAAGTACTTCATATAGTTTTTTGTTGATACAGTCTGCCACTGGTCCTTCCCATCCACTTTCTCCACACTTCCGTGTTCGTGTCCCCACCTCAGTAGGTAAACAAGCCAGGATTGACACTTTACCTTTTTGGCTTAATGGCCAGTCTCCCTCTTTTGGACAAACATTATCATCTGGAATTTTGATGGAAACAACATCAAATCAATGTTTGTGATATTTCAATATTGAAAGGTTGTTGTCACACAGTTCTCAGAGTGTAACATTTTCAGATGAATATGTATGTTGTGGTATTTATGTTTTTAATCATGTCTGATGGAAGCGATGGGATTTGAATACTGAATACCTTACTGCTGGGATTTATTTTCAGTTCATGACATCACTGTTTCAGAGAAAATAAATTACAGAAGTAATGGAATCAGCATAGCTAGTATGATATTAATATAATTCTTTCATAGTTTGAGTGTTACGCATTCACATATATAGGGTTCTATATGGTGACATTTACAAAAAAATGATATAATAGCAGTTATTCTTCTTCACAGTAAAAATGGTACTATGAACTAGTGCATTACTTTAACAAAAGTATTTACAATGACTTTGTAAGATGTTAGAAATGAACCTGGTTTTACTAGAGATGTACTTCTTGTTATCCTTTCTTTTCTCTCTGACATTGATATCATTATGTGTTACATTTCTTAAAGAGATTGGAACCAGGTAAATAAATCAATAAACGACTTTATCGAGGTTACCATCCTTGTTTTCTAGTGAGCTAAAATATACGTGCAGCGTCAAATAAGCAAAAATAAACTAATCTTATACTTATCGGTAAGGAAGCTTAACAGTAAAACTTTTCAACATTTTAAAGTTTACAAATTAAAAAAAAAAAAAAAAAAAAAAAACTCTGAAAGCCTGTTTAAATGGCTTTAAGCAAAGTCATGGTAGCAGGAGACCTGTAATAAGCAACTGACTTATTATTGAGGAATATTTGTGCTACGCAAACAGTTTCAGTTCACAGACTTAAGTTACTGTACATTGCTGCTGAACCGTTTCACATGTAGCCACACATAGCTAAAATGGTGTTCGTGTCATTTTTATGAATACTAGATTCAGTTTTGTTGAAAGCCCTTTCAGCCAAACATGATTTGAATGTGGGTAACTGTAACTCTTAGCCCCGCTTTTAAAGTTCAAGACCTGTAAATACTGTAGTGCAGGGGTGCACAATTCCAGTCCTGGAGGGCCGGTGTCCCTCCTGGCTTTTGTTCCAACCTTGCCCTAAATTACTTAATTGGACCAATTATTACCAATTATTGGTCTAATTAAGTAATTTAGAACACAGTTGGAACAAAAGCCAGGAGGGACACCGGCCCTCCAGGACCGGAATTGCACACCCCTGCTGTAGTGGGTCAGGGTAGTGTAAATAGTGTGGTTGTGTGTGCGTGCAGGGGTTGCATGGTTGTGTGGGTCGTGCAGGGGTTGATGGTGTGTGTGGGCGTGGGTGCAAGGGATGCATGGTGTGTGTGTAGGGGAATTGTGTCGCAGGGGGTACGTGGAAATGATTGGGAAAGACAAGAGTGAGAGAGAGAAAGGTGTGTTTGGAGAGATAGATGGATAGAGATAGCAGGAAAGGTTAGGGTACAGAAAAAACAATACAAATAAAACATGTTATTTTCATTTTTCGACTCCAAGTTTGCTTCCCCTTACGTTACGATTTATTTCCGTGCTATTTGTGTTCAAAATAAATGGCTTGTGCCCAGGGCTGGCATTATTTTTAAATACATATTTATTAAAAATATATTCATAAAATATGTGCCTGCACACATATTAATGGGCAAACTAATTTAAGTCATATACATTTTTCACATATATATATATATATATATATATATATATATATATATATAAGTCTAAGGGGGGTGAATACTTTTGAGAGCCACTGTATATATATATATATATATATATATATATATATATATATATATATATATATAATTAAGTATAATAACCCAAATGTAAAAGCCAAAGGTGTTTGAATGCTTGTTGATACTCTGATTTGGCTTGCTAAATGACACATTATTGGTATGATTATTATTCATTACTATTATTACTGTTTGTCAGATAAAAGGTCTATACGGAAATAATGTAACACTATAAATATATATTTATACTTTTATGAAACGATAGCCTGCATTCAGAATGGACTGCTACTGGGATATACAGTAATCCTTGATTGGTAGCAGATGTTTCTTATTCATATATATTTGTTCAATGCAGCCCAGTAGCAATTTTAGGATATATATATATATATATATATATATATATATATATATATATATATATATATATATATATATATATATATAATTGTATTTTGACTTAATGTTATGGTGCATCAACGATCTTAATATTTGTGGATGAGAACAGTATTTTATGTGTGTGTGTAAAAGCAAGTCGCTAAAGAAATGATCGGCATTGTAATGTAAAGACACACACTTCTGCAGCTATGTACATCGTTGCATGCAAAATAAACAATGGTAGCTGAATATGCCAAGTCACCAGCATTACTGATCATTATTGAAATCCACAATCCTGCAGTTTTTATATTTATCGCTTAGTTACTAAATAACAGGAAGAAAAGGTAATTGTGACACATTAAGCTTAATTATGAATGCACTTTATATATTTTTGCGCGCGAGTATGCGAGCATTTTGCGCGCAGGGGTGGCTCTATTTACCTTTCGTGTGCGTGGGAGTATAGGAGCGTCTAATGAGCTACTTAACCACATTCGTCATGTGATATGAAAAGACGGCCCTAAGTCTGCTTTGCGTTCATATTTGAGAAATTGCAAGTGTGAATGGGGTCTTGGTTATTCTTGAGATTTTCCGGTAAATGTCTGAAATAAAGCATTATCATGTTTATTTCAGACATTTACCGTTTTGCTTGGTAAATGTCGACATTTACCAGTAAATCTTAAGATCTGCCAATATTCTGACTTTTACTGTGACACCTACACAATGGAAGTGTATGTCCTGTGTACACAGAGGTTGCAGTTTCCCTTATGCGACTGAGTACAAATCACATAAATATAACAAATTCATTATAAATTACAAATTAAAATCATATTTTTCATTTATTATAGAATGAATATCTTCCGCTGTGGTAATTCCAGCTAGGATACCTGTAGCCGCAGTCAATTATCTAACTGGAATCATCGCTGCATTGGACCTTAGTGCTTAAAAATTACTTTTTTAAAAACATTGCTTGAGTCATTTTAGGAAACTAACTATCCCTGTTAGCTTCAGTGAAACAATTTTAATCAACTCCTTAAATTAAAATGAGTACAGTAGCTATGTTCAGAGGAAAACTTACCTTTTATAAGTGAAATGTTTATGTATTGCGTTTTCACCTGCCCCAAAACGTTCTCAAATGAACAACTTATAGTAATATCCCTATCAGGATCAGTTGCACAATTTACTGTTTTTGAAAATGTATAGACTTCTGAAAAGATAAAATAGACTTAGTTACACAATAACATAAAAAAACAGTAAAAGGACATTGATCTTGACATTATCTCCACATTCCTCTAGGTTTTTCAGGATAGGCAGTTATTTACATCTAAATTTACACCTATTTACACTAATTGCTTCACATGTTATATTTGATATTGTATGTTTTCAACTGAGTGTGTATTTCCTTAAGTGACATTAATTTTCCCCCCAATCTTACCCAAACACAAACCTCTGCTATAACTACCACATTATTCCTCAATACAGTACTTGGCTAATGTAATACATATTAAAAATCAAGTTGCTAATTTACGTCTATTAAAAAAAAAATAATAATAATACTAACATGTTTTTTTTTTTTACAAATTAAAATGAACCCCAGGACCAGGAGATACACACACCCAACACACACTCAGAAGCAGCTATGCAGCTGTTGAAGTAATCTGAAGAAGACAGTAATTGAGTTTGCACTGCTCCACTAGCCTTATGTTTTATTATGTTATGTTACTACATGCACGAGGTGATTGTAATTCATTCAGCCAGACTATCAATTTCAGCGTTGTTCTGACAACTCATCTACAAGGATCCAAGGATGTGGGACGGTTCTAACAGTACATGCTGCAGTAAATTGGGCAGCAGTGTGGAGTAGTGGTTAGGGCTCTGGACTCTTGACCGGAGGGTCATGGGTTCAATCCCCGGTGGGGACACTGCTGCTGTACCCTTGAGCAAGGTACTTTACCTAGATTGCTCCAGTAAAAACCCAACTGTATAAATGGGTAATTGTATGTAAAAATAATGTGATATCTTGTAAGTCGCCCTGGATAAGGGCGTCTGCTAAGAAAGAAATTATTATTAATTATAAGTAAAAAGTAAAATTATGATAGATTTAAGATTATGGAATTCAGAAAACCAGGAATCGGTGGTGCCTGGGGCCAAAATGCTGAAACAGAGTTTTAAGAGTTCTGGTTTGAGAGTTCAAAATTAGGTTTGTTTGATGAGATAGTCCATCAGAGATTAATCAACCCCCTCAAGAATGTCTAGCCAATAAGAACCACACAGTTGAATAAATGCTGTTAATATATGGAGTTGCATGCTACTGAAAGTAGTAGTAAATATTAGTAAATGGTAACTACAGAGTAACTGCATGTACAGTACCTGTATTTGTAGTTAATGCACATTTTAAAGTATAGGAAAAATCTTTTGTAGCAAAAGTTTTGCTTTTGTGGATGAGGAAAAAAAGCTACAAGAAATAGATGTCTATTTAGATCGGGACTTTGACTAGGCCATTCTAGAACCTTGATGTTATTCTTCCTTAACTATTCTGAAGTAGATTTGGATGTGTGCTTTGGATAGTTGTTGTGTTGGAACGTCCAGTTGCGCTTTAAACCAAGTTTTATAGCGGAGTGTTTCAGATGATTGACCAATATCTTTTGGTATGCTATGGAATCCATTTTACCATGTATTGGAACTAAATTTCCTGTGCAATTAGAGGAAAAACAGCCCCATAGAAGGATATTACCACCTCCATGCTTGACAGTAGGTATGGTGTTCTTTTCTTTGTACGCCTCACCAAACTTTCTCCAAACATAATGACTATCAGCGTGACCAAATAGCTTGATTTCTGTTTCATCACTCCACAAAACCTTTGACTAGAACTCATATCCATCATTTAAACTTTAAGCGATTTGTCCTTGTGACGCTGTCCTAAGAGTGGCTTTTTCCTTGGCCTGCGACCATTGAGACCTTCACCATGCAATACTCGACCTATGGTTGAAATGGAAACCCCAGTCCCACTTGCAGCCAATTCACTTTGAATATCTTTGGCAGTCAATCTCAGCTTGTTCCTCACAATTCTTCTACTTGTTCTTGGTGAAACAACCTTCTTTCTTCCAGACCAAGAGAGCGTTGTGACAGTACTATGAGTCTTGTACTTCTTGATAATAGAAACATTTTTGAAATTGTGATACTCAAATGCTTGTAAATCTTGTATCCTTCTCCAGCTTTATGACAATAAGTAATTTTCTGCCTAAGGTCTTCAGATAGCTCTTTACTTTTTCCCATATTGACTTATTGGTAATGACAGCAATCATCCTATGCCTAACCCTTTTACACTCTCTAAGAATGTTCACCTACAATCCAACATTGTCTAGACTTTTCTGGAATTAGGTTCTGCATTATCATATTGAAATTTCTAGCACCTGTGCTACAAAAGATTTTTCATAAAATTCTGTTTTTGAGAAATTTCTAGAAATTGTAAATTTCCATTGGGGTATGTAAACTTTTGACTACAACTGGTGTGTGTATATATATATATATATATATATATATATATATATATATATATATATATATATATATATATACACAGTGCCATGAAAAAGTATTTGCCCCATCTGATTTTCTGCATTTTTGCACATTTTTCACATTGTATTTGGTCAGATTTTTTTGTGGGTTGTAGTAGTATAAAGAGGGAGTCAGAGAGAAAAAATGACACCAAAGTTTGGTGCTTCTTTCATTTGTTTGGTGTGCAAGGTAATCAAACATGCAATCTTCAGATGTGAAAAAGTTATTGCCTCCCCTAGTTAACTCAACCCAATTAAAGGGATAATTAGGGTCAGCTGTTTGAGTACTTTGGTTCTTTGGTTAACAACCAGGCCTGATTTGGGCCAGCCCTGCCCAATATAAATCTGACTAACTTTGGCCCTTACCATCGGAGTGAAGTTGTCAGCACACAGGTTCTAGAGGCACATCATGCCACGAACAAAAGAAATTCCTGAAGACCTCTGGAAAAAAGTTGTTGATGCCTATCAGTCTGGAAAGGGTTACAAAGCCATTTCTAAGGTTCTGGGGCTCCACCGAACCACAGTCAGAGCCATATTGTCCAAATGGAGAAAGTTTGGGACAGTAGTGAATCTTCCCAGCAGTGGCCACCCTGCCAAAATCTCTCCAAGAGCAAGACGTAAAATCGTCCAGGAAGTCACAAAGAACCCCAGAACAACATCCAGGGATCTGCAGGCCTCTCTTGCCTCGGCTAAGGTCAGTGTTCATGACTCCACCATCAGAAAGACACTGGGCAAAAATGGGATTCATGGCAGAGTAGCAAGGCGGAAACCATTGCTCACTAAGAAGAACAATGCTCGTCTCAAGTTTGCCAAAAAACACCTGGATGGTCCTCAAGAGTTCTGGAGCAATGTTCTATAGACAGATGAGTCAAAAGTGGAACTTTTTGGCCAACATGGGCCCCGTTATGTCTGGCGAAAACCAAACACTGCATTCCACAGTAAGAACCTCATACCAACGGTCAAGCATGGTGGTGGTAGTGTCATGGTTTGGGGATGCTTTGCTGCATCAGGACCTGGACGCCTTGCCATCATGGAAGGAACCATGAATTCTGCTCTGTATCAGAGAATTCTACACGAGAATGTCAGGCCATCCGTCTGTGAGCTGAAGCTGAAGCACACCTGGGTCATGCAGCAAGACAATGATCCGAAACACACAAGCAAGTCTACATCAGAATGGTTGAAGAACAAGAAAGTTTTGGAATGGCCTAGTCAAAGTCCAGACCCCATTGAGATGTTGTGGCAGGACCTGAAACGAGCAGTTCATGCTCGAAAACCCACAAATGTCACTGAGTTGAAGCAGTTCTGCATGGAGAAGTGGGCCAAAATTCCTCCACGGTGCTGCGAGAGACTAATCAATAACTACAGGAAGCGTTTGGTTGCCGTTATTGCTGCTAAAGGTGGCATAACCAGTTATTGAGTCTAAGGGGGTGATTACTTTTTCACATGGGGGCATTGGGTATTGCATAACTTTCTTTAATAAATAAATTAAATATGTATCAAATTGTTGTGTTACTTGTTCACTCAGGGTCCCTTTTATCTAATATTAGGTTTGGATTGAAGAGATGATAACATTCAGTGTCAAAAATATGCAAAAATGCAGAAAATCAGACAAATACTTTTTCACGTCACTGTATATATATATATATATATATATATATATATATATATATATATATATATATATATATATATATATAACCTTTTCGCTCTGAAAGTCCAGTGAAATTGTAGGTTTTTCATAGCATTCTAAATGTATTCTTTGTTAAACTTTACAAATGTAAACTTTGATTGAAAAAGGTTTAAAGGAGTAAGTAATTTACACTTTGGAGTAAAAATATTAAGAATATGAATTAAAAGATGAATTGGTTGATGAAAAAGTTGCAATTATTTGATGAATCCAAAAAACTGTACGACAGTAAATCTGACCATTTAAAACACAAGCTTCATACTGCAGACAATGGGATTTCATATAACATACACACAGGTACTGTAGAGTTATGTTATGCTCAGATACATTGAAAGCAATAAGCAAGGAAACTTGGATTTAATGAAGAGAGTCTTACCTTCAGTGACTCTCAGATTTGAAATTACATCATTCCATTTCACTGTATAGGTCTCATTGCTCTTTTTGATACTGCAGGTTAAATTTACTTGAATTAGTCCATTCTTCCTACAGTCAGGGAATTGTGGGTTTGCAACACCATCAATATAATCTGGTAAGAGGGCTACTTGAAGGGATTTGACTCCTGTGTGAGTTATTGAACCTTGTGAAAACTCACAGGTGTAGATACCTAGGAAAACATATAATAACTTTTAACAATACCTCCATTTTTTTCTAATAATAACTACAGATCTCTGTTTCTGTTACATTTGGGCAACCCCCAAATCATTACAATACAGGTTTGCTGATAGATACTGAACTGCTGGTGAAGAATGAGTACATACTCATATTATCTTGTAACAATTGTAAGTCACCCTGGATAAGGGCGTTGGCTAAGAAAGAAAGAAATAAATAAATAAATAAATAAATAAATAATAATAATTAGGATACATGCGCTTTTGATCTGTCTTTGTATTCTTCTTTTCTCCAGCAGTGGCTTCAAATGCCATTCTAATTGATTTTTACATGTCCCTAACTTTTTTTCAGGATCTGTAGTGTTTAATCTACTAGTATGCATGCCCAGTTGTCTATTTTATGGTAATTTGTAATTATTCTGAATGGTCTGAGTTCTGTTTCTCCAATATTGTTGTAATCATTTTTCTTTACTTCAATTTTAACTTGCCCAGAGAATCGTCCTTCTTTATTATTCTATTCAAATCATGTGACAATGACCTTTGAACTCTGCAAACTCTCTGCCCCTCAAAGCTGGCACACATGGCCTGTATTCACTTGTGTGGAAGAAGCTGTAATTGATCACGGAGACCCATTTATGAATTATCTTTTTATAAATTGTCAAATTCGAATGTGAATCATTTGTTTATTTCTCAAATTCTACTTTAACCTGATGACAGGACATATGTACAGCGGTCATCTTTTGACACAATAAATGGCAATAAGAATACAATTTAAATTGGAATATCACAACAAAATGATAATTTTTAAAATGAACATACATATTCCTTTCCCTGGGCATATTTTAAATGCTACACTGGGTGATTATAAAGTCACTTTGAATTGAATGAGGCCATCTGTTATTGAAGTGTTGTGTGTCCCTGTGAATATGCTGCATTCTTTATGACAGAACACCTCCTCGAAACTAAGGGAGGGCATAAACTGTACCAATTACAGGCATCTAGGATACAGTACTCCACATCACCCTCTTTGACCCATGGTCGTAGTTTTCCTAGCTCAGCTGTTTTTTTTGTTAATTTTTTCACAGTAATTGCAGAAGTGACCAAATAAATGTACTCACTCTAAGAGAATATTATCACTTGGCTTGTCTCTTCCATAGCGAGGTATTTTGCATTCAAGAGTAATACAAATGTATACATACCTCCCCAGTCTTCACTGGTTTTGTAAATGGTAACATTGTAAACTGGTCCTAAAGAACCAACTTTCACTCCTGTTCCTGATACAATTTCTGCTTGTACGCCTTTTTGACTCAAGAACCATTTTGGTTTCACAGTATTGTTATCTGTAGTACAAGTCATTACAACCGGAATTCCAGATGGAACAGTCTTTCCATTTCCTTCATAAATGGCCATTTCAGCAATTCCTAATTCAAGGGTTACATGGTAAAGACATTAATGATGTATTTGTTATGTTCAGTAGTTTTATTTATAATATTCATCTTCATTCTTATTTCTTGACTTCACAAGTGTTATATTTTTAAACATATTGGGCAGGATTTTCAAAAGGTCATAAATGATAACTCCAGTGTTAATCAAGAAATCGGTATGTAGCACTGATTTTAGCATTTTCAAGCGGTCATTATGCCTATTTCGTTATCAAAAAATCGTCAATGTGATTTCCGACATAATGTTGATTTACGAAATAATGTTAATATCTTAACGAGCAGTGCTTCTTGCGACTATTTCTTTTGTTTGCGTGGGATTTTAAAAGCAAATCCGGGTTAATTGTCATAATTTATCAGGAGTTAATTTGCACTTGGAAAAGGAGGGTTTTAATTAATGAAACAGGCCGCGACTGTGACGCCAATGATACAATGACGATAACCTTAAGCCCAATGACATCGCAGGAAGGGATGCATGGATGCATAAAGTACAGTGGCAATGGGGTGAATCAATAGCGAAAAGATAAGGCTATGGCAGTAATAAATATCTGCCATTTTGGCTAGAACTTTAAGGCGTCGTGATTGTGAAAACCACATATGACTGGAGACATCACAGGCGTATGGGTAAATAAGTCAAATAAAAAAAAAATCACATGCTGGTGATTTGTAGATAAAAAGAAAACACCAACATAAAACTTTAAAAAGGAATGTTTACCTGTTGTGCGGACTGTCATATTGCCCTTCAATATAAAAGAAATTTTATCCATTCTGTCTTGAAGCATCTTATTGGTGAAAGCTGCATTCGTGAACATTATAAAATCAACAAAAGTGCTTTTTCTTCAATTGATTTTTTGGTTCATATAAAAAAAATGACAACAAAAATTATTGTTAGAAGCAAGAAGGAACACATGCATTCATAAATATATATCTTTAAAAAAAATGTTATGTACGTTAAAAAAAACCTTTTCTCTCATATGCCTTCACTGCAGTTTATATAATATATATATATATATATATATATATATATATATATATATATATATATATGTATTTTTTACCTGAATTGAAGGATTTTCACACAGTCAAATTCATTTAAATCACTGAAATATGTCTTCAACTGAAACACAAAAAAGTGACATGTATATTTGTGAATTTGTGAACATTATAAAATCAACAAAAGCGCCTTTTCTTCAATTGATTTTTTTGTTTATATAAAAAAATGACAACAAAAATTATTGTTAGAAGCAAGAAGGAACACATGCATTCATAAATATATATCTTTAAAAAAATGTTGTGTACATTTAAAAAAAAGTTTCATATGCCTTTAATATTGTACACTGCAGTTATATATATATATATATATATATATATATATATATATATATATATATATATATATATATATGCATTTCCCCCACCGACATCATCAAAAAGACGTCAAGCACAGGTCCCTAGTCATTTTTTATCCGGAAAAAACAGAGAAAAGCTTTCAATAGCCGAGTGAGGCTGTTAGAAACTGAGAGAAACTGAAAAAAAAGGAGGCAGATCTGAGCAATACGCATAGTCCCTTCACCACAGAGATAACACGGACATAAACAAACAAGATAGCTGCTTCCGCATCCAGCACTCAAAGAATATCGCAGACATTTGCCAAGCTTTTTGAGATGTTATAGTAACAAAATAATGACTTGGATCGTATTAATGAGGAGTTTGGTGACAAAACGAGTGATCGGGAGATGATTTATCAGTATGCACGACTATGAAGAGATATGTGATAAATACAGCGAACAAGGAGTGGGGCGGGGCTGGAGATGCAGTACTGAGTGTCCTGTTGATATGCAGTGCCTTTTAAACCTGTTTTACTGTGAATAAAATTACTTTTAAACAGCGTGTGTGAAAATAAACAGCTTGTGTGAAAATAAATTGGACCCGACACGCCTGACAGATGCTGAATAAATGGACCAAAGGGTTAACACTCAAAGACCAATATCCATATTCAGCAGATCTCTGCGCTCTACAGCAGGCCACTGCACACTACCGATGGCAGTCCACCATCCACTAGTGCATTTAACTGCTTCAGCAGATCTCTGCTTTCTACAGCTGGGCCACTGCACGCTACTGACAGCACTCCATCGTTTACTTACTCAGAGCTCTGCACTGCTCAGCAGATCCCGCCCTCTACTCTTAATCGCTCCTCACTACAGCAGATCTCACAGCACCCTCTTCAGATCTGCTCACTGTTGCAGCAGGCAAAAGTTGCTTTAGTTAACCGTTTAATCTGCAACTGCCCTCCTCCAGAGCTTCCAACTCCAGCTTTCCTCCAATACTCAGCCATTTCCGCTTGACTTCCTCAGCAATCTAGTCATATGTACACATATCCTTTCAAATACTACAAACATTAACCCTTAGCGGTCCATTTATTCAGTGCGTCTCAGGCCAACTACTTCTGCAGCCAAAGCTAACATTAATCTCCATCTAATCAAAAACATGGGGCACTGGTCCTCTGCTGCAGCTAATTCATACATCCGTTCATCCCCTACCAACATAGCAATAGCCCTTCAAAGACTAGTTAGCATGCCCGGAGTGGGGGCTACCTGACCGCCAGGGCCACCAGAGGTTTTCCCCTTCTAGGAAGGGTTTTTTCCCTCTCCACTGAGCAGCAGGTAACCACATTAACATTAACACTATTTTAACCTCTCCAGTTTGTCTTGTATGTCCCTTTCCCGTCTTTCCCAGCTGTTTCTTTTATGTTATGAACTGGCACGACTGTATTGTTTGTCTCACGGTGAGGGTCTCTGCAGGTAACCAGGGGTCCAACCTTTAGGAGGGGAAAGTGTGGATCCACTCCCCCGACCTCAGGTCAGCCACGCTGCCTTGTCCTCGCACGAGGGGGGTTCCCACCGAGAGAGTCAGAGGGGACCCCCGGCCACACTATCCTTGTGTAGCTCATGCAACTATTCTACCTCACCACGCTAGGCGCTGTCCTTCCTTCGCTGGGGACGTGGCTCGCTTTACGCTCTCAGTGCCCAAGTCCCAGACTAACCTATCTCTCTCTGTTGCAGGTTCCCTGTGGGATGCTATTCCAATCGCCCCGAGAGGTGCCACCGCCAAGCATATGTTTTCAGATCCTCAGGAATGTGACCTTCAACCAAGCTCTGTCCTCGCGCAAAGGACAGCTCATCGGTCGGGATCTCTTTTTTATCCTCATTTCAAGCCTGGGCCTCTCTAAGCCCGCATCTAATTCCAAGCTTCGGGCTCGTCACGCTATCCTTGGCCGAGCGTCCTCCGGTCAATACTGTCTTACTAACAGCTCGTTTCGGCTCGTTCCTGTGCTCTATCCTTACAGCCCCAGCGGACACCCCTTGAAATACCTAAAATCCCCAAATAACACTCAAATAATAAATGGTATGCCTTGTAGATGTGTTGTATCCACTGATTGATTATCTCATACTTTACTGTACACAACTACCTATATCACAATAAACCACAAAATAACTAGCAAATCATAAGAAATAAATACATCTTGCAGATCTGCAACCTGGTCTAAGTGATCTCCACTTCAACTGTGTACATTAGTCTCTGTAAGTCGCCTTGGATAAAGGCGTCTGCTAAATAAACAAATAATAATAATTAATCACTGCCCCATCATTGACATCCCATATAATGTGATAATAAATAGTCTTGCTTAACAGTAATTTACAGAGTACAAGTATTTATACGAGTATTGTTTTCTGACTATGAGTTCGAACAATGGGTTCTCTGCACAGCCATATTGGAAACTGAATAACATGAATGACACATGGGCAAGAGAGTAATACATATTTTAAACTCTTGAATGATATTCTATTACACCTTGCATTAGAATGGCTGTGTTTACAACAACAATTAGAAGCAGCACACAATGATTGTAGCACTATTGTTCCAAGAAAAAAATCCATTTGACCCTGTCCTTTTTATGCCACAACATGGCTTTACAACAAACTTAAATGTTGCCTCAGTGGGTGTCATTTTATGGTAATTAAGGAGGGATTATGCTAATATTTTGGGTGTCACACATAAGAACTGTACTACAGTTACCACCAAAAGTTTTGCATCACCTAGAATTTTAGGATTGAGACCATTTTTTAACTATATGAACATAATTTAGTTACTTAACGTTATGTAATCAAAGAAACTACAAAATGATATCGCAAAAGTCTACCGGAAGCCATAATAGTAGTACAGTATTTCATGTTAAATTTTGAAATGTCACATTTGGAAAATGACAAAGCGGTATGTAATTCAATATGTTAACATAACATTATTCAGCAGGTTTCATTCAACTTTATGAAGCAAAATTAACTGATGCAAAACTTTTTTTTAGCTGTATGAATGAAACACACATTGCTTTAAAAAGACGGAGAATCAGGACGGAGAATCCGCAATGTGAGTGATTTGAATTGCAATTGAACAGACAAATTAATGGCGATGATTAATTTGGCTGAAGAACTTGTCCCTGGGTGCTCGACAGCTACCCGCAGTGCTGGCCGGCTAGCGCATATACGAACGGTATCATGTAGGCTAGTGCCGCAGACAGGAAGTGGGTGTGGGAGATGACGTATTGAATAGTGAGCGGATTCTCCTTCCAGAAATACAACCAAGTTTCTATTAGAATGATGCTAAAAAAAAAAAAAAAAACTTTCTGGTCTTACCTTTTCATGGCCAACTGAAGTACCTGTACTGACTTTTTGTCTACTTACATTTTGTTTCCAAGGATGGTTAAATGCAATTATTTGTTAAATGTTTCCCTTAAGATTCCCTCGTAGCACAGAAAAGATTTGTGCTGTGCTAAAGTGCTGCCAATCAAATCCAAGCACTACTTTTTAACTACGTACTGTTAAACTTCACTGTAGTATGAACATTTGTCTGATAAGAGATTCTTAACTCTAAACCAATGCGATTAGGCTATAACTACAATAATGTTAGAACTGCTTTTGTATTAAATACTTTCTAACAGCGGGATTCAAAGCTAAGAGATTAGAGACAACAAATAAAGGTTTAAGAGACTGAGCTACACAGAGACCTATGCTTTCTTTTGTAATGTTTTTATCAGTAACAGTCTGGAGGTGAGTATACAGTATCTTGACTAACATATTTGAAATTTGTATTTATAAATGCTATAAATGTATAAACAGATATAAATATTTTTAGATTATTTTCAGGGATAGCTCTTGTGAAATGCGTGAGAATGTACTTTGACACTGGCTATGTTTACAATAGAAATGTTGTGCTCTGGATTCCAAAAGTCATTGTAAACATAACCTATAATAGCAAGTACATTGTGTTATAAAGGTGTATTATACATACCTGGTCTCCAACCTTTTTTTCAAGGGTTATGTAGGCAACACTGTTAATGTTATTAAGATCTTCTGTAAATGGATAAGGTATAAAGAGCGTTCCCCGCACAGTTACTGTAAAATTATAAAATCACATACACAAAAATTAACTTAGTATGCCTTGTATTCTTGCATTTATTTCATCCCTTGTATTTATTTGTGTAATATATTTGATTTTATTTTTATAATTTCCTAATATATTTGCAAGCTCTGTTTTAAATTAGAACAGTTATCATTTTAATTCGGATTTATATTTAATAGAAATGACAGACCAAGGTTTCTTTGCCCAGTAGTACACCAGGCAGAAGCAGACCAATGTTTGTTGGCAGACCATAATCAGTACTACTCAGAGTATGTGAAAGCAGCCCTTTATGGATCACTGAACACCATTTTAACAAATAAGTGCAAGGAAAAGATCATTAGAAAAATAATAGAAAAGTTTAGCTTTTAAAGATCAAGTTAAAAAATAAACAACATTTTTTTTTATTTGTCAAACAGATGGTAGTGTGCATATGAGGATGAAAAACAATGACACATTATATTCAATGGGAAATAACTTACCCCTTTTCTTAGGTAGACACATGGGTATGTTATCTGATACATTCAATTTGCAGAATGTTTTGTTCAGACAACATTGAGGGTACAATGTGCATACAAAGCCACTCCAAGTATAGTTTTGTTGGCACCTACATTCTGCTGCTTGGTCAATGATACTGCAATCTATAAAATAGTGCAATTACAGAGAATGTAAATGTTCTGCTCTAATGATGAAACTAAATTAAGAAAATTAAAGCAATTCTCATTATCTTTCCCATTACCATTTCTGCTGTTGTTGCTGTGGGACAAGCTCTACAAGAAGTCATATTTAACTCAAGACTATTTTTTTTTTTTAAAAAGAAAACAAACACACTAGTAGCGCCTGCATATTTATTTTTTATACTGTATATATATATTTTTTACTGTTGCTGTTTAATTAAGCAATT
Source organism: Acipenser ruthenus (assembly GCF_902713425.1). Taxonomy (NCBI): domain Eukaryota; kingdom Metazoa; phylum Chordata; class Actinopteri; order Acipenseriformes; family Acipenseridae; genus Acipenser; species Acipenser ruthenus. The sequence goes on from NC_081193.1 coordinate 11,989,447, forward strand.
ATACCAATTTCATTTTGATGTAGGAAAACAATGTATTCCATATGCTGCTAGAAAATAATTACATTTGTATTTATTTACTCTATTTCATCTGGCAGGCGGAAAGCCTATTTGAGAGACAGCCGGTTTATAAACAAGGTTTAAATCATTCAAGAAAATTCTTAAACAACAACAGTAGCACCATGTGCCATTTTATGTAGTGGTTTTCATGTTAGAGGGTTTTACAACAAAATATGAATACAAATTCCGAAGTCTACAAATATCACTAACTGCAAAGTACATCACTACTATATCAGGATTGCAAAGTAAATCATTTTTCACAGTGATCCTAAAAGTAATTACTTTGGTATAGCTTACATATACAGTATTGCTACCATAGTGACCAATTTGAGCTGTAACATAAGAACAATATTACACCAGTTCAGCCTGCATATATAAATAAACAAAAACATGCTAATGAAAAAGGCCTACCCCACTCAGATCTGCCAGTGCCATTATAACCCAATATTTTGTCAATAACTTTTTACCCTGTGAAATTTTACTTTTTAACTACAGGTGCCTTATTGGACCAATATTATGGGACTAAGTCTGAAATGTAGTGTAATTATTATTATTGTTATTATTATTATTATTATTATTATTATTATTATTATTATTATTATTATTATAAATTAGACAATATCAGATATTATCTTATAGCTCGAGATTTAGCGTACCATATCTGGGTCCTAAAATGACAAATGGTTAAAATGGAGTCCAATTTTTGGAAACCAATCAAGACATCCTTGGTTCCTGGTTCTTAAGAAAAGTGACATGATGACCTTTCTACTCTGAGATAACCGAGAGAGCTGGAAAGGCAGAGCCTCACATGATTTCTCAATAGGAACCAAATACACATGAAATAACAACATATGTCTGCAAGCAAAATGGAAGCTGACAGATTAAGAAACATTACAAAAATTGTAGCTACAGTATTTGTCAATAAATACAATTAATAGTAAGCTATATAATATATAATTTATATATCTGAAACCTACCTGTAGTGATGCTAATGTTGGTTACTAGGACATTATTTGCAGCATCGGTCAGGATAATAGGGGAATTTGCAGATAGTATGTTGGATGAAATGCTGTCAGCTACCTCTACATCAAGCACTAGCTCTGCATAATAGGCCATGATTGATAAGTCTGGAAAATGCAACAGTGTTATAATATATATTAACAACAATTATACAAATGTATTTATTTTTTACCTGTTTGATTTTAGGTTCTATTAAAATGTACCATGGACAACCCCTGTACACATCAACATGCTGTATTAACCACACAATATCTTTTCAGTCCCCAGCCCTAAAATATATATATTCAACACTCATTATTAGTACTTAATACACTTTGAACCATTGCCATAATACATTGTTAGCTCCAATCAGTGCAGAGAATTTCAAAGCAGTGCTCAGCATCGCCATCTGTTGACATTAATGTCACTTAATAAAGCATTACACTTGCATTCACTCATTGCACTACAATGCAAAATACTGCCTCATTATTAGGGACATTCTATAGTACTGCAGCAAAGTTTCTTCATCCAAAATACTGCAGCATTAGTACAGCACAGCAGCGGTGTGTCAGAAAATGTTGGATGGTGTTATGGCACTTTCCAAAATCAAATCCTTATTTATTCGTCTCCTGGCAAGGCAGATTGCAGATGAATGAAGGTTGTGGAGTATGTGATCTTACTATCGCTGCACTAAAATTTATGAACCTGATTTCATTTTATTGTATTTTTAATTTATGGAGTAATGTAATAAATGGGTCAAGGAATCACCCATATAGACTTAATGAGCGACAGCATTAAGATCTGCCAATTTTAAGATCATTAGAATTGGCCCTCAAAAAAGTACATTTAAAAAAATCTACTACACTTGTATTATGTAAATTAGCAAAAAGTAGCAAACAGGAAACGAATATGTGCTTTTTTTTTCAAAAAACATATAAAAACAGAATCTACATTTTATTTAAATCAGAAAGCTTGAAGCCAGCTAAAGGTTTGAGCAGTTGTGAATTTATTATTTTTATAGAAAAAAAGAATACTTACTTGTTTCACTTGCTGTGACCTATTGTAAACAGATATCAATTAAAATATATTTAGTTTGATGCCATTCCATTTTTTCTTTCTTTCTTTGTATCTGCCTGTATATAGAGGATGATCCCTGAACATTCATGGAGTACTGTAGATATTCCATCAACGAGTAAGGTTCAATAACTGACGAGCCCCTGAAGGGGGCAAGTGGGTTGCTTTTGGCTATTCTCATTAGTGGAATAAACATTCTGTTTAGTATTCTGTTTATATAACAAGTAAAATATATGGAGAAGAAAGTATTTTTTAAATCTAAATGAAACCGCTGAAGGAGAATTACAAGCTCTGTGTTCAACAAATGTAGTTCGGGCATCATGACTATATTCTTTTAGGCAATTCAAAATGTGCATCCTCATTCAAACATACATAATGTACAACCTCACAGTCTAATGCAAACTGACTAAAAGTGTGTATAACAAAAGCTTCCTTTGTGGCTTAAACACGTCTGTGTGTGTAATTTTTTTTTTTTTTTTTAACTAAATCTAAATATGAACCAAAGGTTAAAGATGATATTCTGTTGATTTCTGAGTGAAAGTCAGTGTGGCTCAACTTTGTATTGTATTTTACATTACCTATACAAATAGGCATTTGTCTTCTTCGCATTATACATTACATTTAAACAAAGTTTGAATATTCAATATTTAGTCCAGCAGTAGAAAACACTGAGTGTGTTTTGGGTTCAGTTGCTCCAATAGCAATTGATTATCTGTTCTTTAAATCTACCTTTAGCAGGCATTGAGCTTGCATTCAGCTTCTCCTGAGCATCCTAAAAATCATCAGAAGTCTTCTTAATCCATTTCAACTATGTAACCATGACCTCTGCCACCCACACCCACACTCTCTCTGTAGTCATCAAAGACATATTGTCACATCATTGGAATGGAACAAGGAAGGCTGTTCAGTCTGAATTCTTGGGATACTCTAGACAAGCTAAAAGCCAGGTTAATAGAGGATATGTCATGAAAACCCATGGCTAACGGTATGTATGTCATAGGCAGTCATGTCGATAACACCGCACACCGCCCATGACATTAATATTGTCGTTTAAATTTTTCATGAAATATCTTGTGTATGCCATGAATGTTTACTTTTTCAAGATTTCAGTAAGAATACTGTAGCTAGCCTAACTCATCTGAAGGTACTGTGCAGTAATCTATTACTTTTTACAATGCTGTACGGAGTAGGCAGCATAGAGCTTGTCCCTTCAGACAGGTGAGCTGCATGTAGAAAAGTGCTTTCCTCATACCCGGTATTTTCAAAATTCCTCAATTAAAATATACTCATCGAAGGCAAAATTCATTATTAGACTTACCTGGATGGTGAGGGCAAACAATGCACAGTTCAACAGAGCCAAAGGAGAGATCTTCATTTTGTGTCTGAAAAAGAAAAAGATATACATGTCACAGATGACCAAAGTTTTAATGGTTTTATTCACTGGTGGTCTTATTGTATACTGTTTTAATTGCACTATTTATTGTATTTTTTACACTGTGTGTTTTATTTATTTTTATACTCAAACAGAGGTTACATTTATGTTTTATGTACCCAGAGGGAGACCCCAATAAGGAGTTTTATGTATGTGTTTTTACCCTTTTAATTATTTTATCACATTCACGAGTGATTGGGACCTTAACTGTAGTCAAGTGCAAGTCATCATCACCCGTTGATTAGTTCCCTTAAAGAACAGGAAAAGAGAACATGGGGGGAACACACTGGAACCAGACTGGACATGGAAGGAAGAGAAGCGGCCCTGGAGCCTAAGCAATAAATACATTCAAGAGAAGCAGAAAGAAACAAAACGACACAACTAAATGCAGGGAAGACTGTACGACACAGAAAGTTGAGCACTCTTTGAATACTGTTTCACAATGGACTGCAAGTATAACTCGCGTTGTTGATGTGAGCATCCTGTTTGATGGATGCTAGTGTTCTAGTTATGGTTAACTGTTACACGACTCCAGTACATAGGGACTGTGAATGGAATAGGTATACTGTCGGACTTGAAGATATCTTTATTGTATTACTAATGCTGATGCATTGTAGTTTTGTCTGTCTCCAGGGCTTGCCTTCTCTCTCCCTCTGTTCTAGAAGAAGGATTGCAGAGAAGACGGACTGCTGTATTACCTGCAGACATCCTCAAGCGAGGCTCTCGTCTGCGAGAGTTAAGTATCAGAGGCCGGGTAGGAAGACTAATGCTCTTGTAGGGAGGGGCCGAATGCGGGGTGTGTGAATTAGCCCTGCTCAGATTGAGACGGGGAGGGGAGAGCGAATATTGAGGACAGATTGTTTACATTGTTTCTCTAGGATCGACGTCACGGAGGGAGGGAGGAAGCACCCCCTGGAGGCAAGCGTGGGATCTGGATGCAGAGTAATGGCAAGGAGCCAGTTGGCCTTTTATGGACAAATTAAAGTCCCTGTGTTATGGCGAAGACTGTTTTTTGTCCTTTGAGGAACGAGACACTCTGCGGCCATTAAAGGTCAGGTGACACTATACTGGTATTGTGGACATAATTAATCTGCCTTCTAAACAGTGTGGGACTTTTTAAATCCTCCAGTGAGACTGAACTATACTGTTTACTTGCCTGAATACTGTGTGGATATTAAATTATAGCATCCCTGGGAAAACCAATGTTATTTTAGGGGGTATAAGTATTTTTATTGACATTTCTTTATATATAAAAAAAATGTTCTGTTTTCTTGTTGTTTGACATAATAAAGAACAACCATTTTACTCACCTGTCTGTGTGGTTCCCGTGCACTCCTGGGGGGCGGGGGGGAGGGGAGTCCAGTGGTCAGTCTGTGATCCAAACAACCTGGGGGATATAAAAAAGAAGGTTATTATAAAAAATACTTACCTGTAAAGTTACGCAAACATAACCCCTGACATAGATACAACATATGTGCCCCCTTTCATCAAACCACCTACAGTAATCTCAATTCTGAATTAAAGTTTTTAGAAAGCATTTTTTTTTTAATTGAGTTTATACCTGTAGTTTGAATATGGAAAATAAACCTTTCATTCACTTTCTTTTTTTAAATGATAATGGAAACATATAAACAAATTGCATGGATAGTACTTCACATCACCACAATGGTTAAGAGTGATTAAAAAAATAAACAAAAAGCAAATGATGCCCCAAGGCGTGCAAGTGAAACGAGCCATGGTCTGTGTGTAAAAACCAAAACACATTAACAAACTGTAAAATAACTGCATAAATAAATATACCTGCATTATCCAAATGCTTGCATTACATACAGACGATTCAGTAAGATGAAGCGCTCTTGCAGTGCAGTATGAGGGTTAATGTGAATATCTTATTAGATACTCTAATATTCAAGGCCCTTTATTTTCAGTGGCTTTTTATTTTATTTGCCAAAAAGCATATTTAAATAATTTTCACATGTGGTAGATACATTTGTAAATATATTTGTTTATCATGCAAAATGTGGCTGTCTATTTAACATATGATAGAGTTGTTAACACTGGAAGCGAACAGAAAGTTGGAAAACAAGAAGATTTAGAGTTGATCAATGCAGTGCAATAAGTTGGCATAGAGGAACATACCTGACTTCAGACTGACTTCTGAAAGAATATAACATTCTATTTAATGTATTGTGACTCCTAGCTCTTCATCTCCTTCAAGTTGACAAGCCAGTACAACCCCTTGTGCAGACACATACCGTGCAGTATGAGAATTCTATCCCATGCATGCAAGGAACTAGACCAACTTGAATATGATGAAGAGCTAGACATTACTGAAAAGATGTAAGCATCAACACCTTAGGTAATGTAACAATTCCAAAGTCCTATAGAGTTTGCTGATGTGTTCACCTGTAGTTGGTGGACAAAGCCATATAAAGCCAACAACAATTACTCAAGTCATCAGTCACATCAAGGGAGACAAAGGGGTAGATGTACTAAGATGTTCCAGTTGCAGCCTGAACATACTGCAATTTGTATTTTCGTTGCGACAATTCGCAAAGTATACATTTTGTCATATGTACGAAGAGAACATATGTTAATGAAATGAGCCGCAATATACTAATTGAAATATTTGTTGTGCCTTCTTAGCAAGATCTCTAGCATACATTGCGAGTGTTGCACGACATTGTTCAAATAAATAACAGGAGTTGAGTTGTGGTTTGCTGCAGCAGTGGGTGCCCGAAGGATAACGCCTATACATGCAAGGGTAAACGTCATCTGTACAATGCATTTTGTTTTGTCTTCATTTGACCTATTTTAATACTATTATATATATATATATATATATATATATATATATATATATATATATATATATATATATATATATATATATATATATAAAATGAAAGGCAGTTTAATTCCATCAGATTCTACAGTGGGACCCCCACCTTCACCCCCAAAAAGCTTCACCCGAAAAACTGTCACTAACAGCATTGTGCTTGTTTAGTACATTTCACCCTAGACTTCCGACTCGTTTGCATCTGGTTTGCGACTATTGAGACTGGGGCAACACATTAGTACATCTACCCCAACGTGTTCAGTAATTTGGACCTCCACAGAGGATATCCAGCACAGCAGAAATTTTCCAGAACACAACTTGCCAGCAGAGGACATTGCATGAGATGCTTGGAGTTTTGATTAACTTTTGCTCAAAAGTCATCCCTGATTATGCAAAACGGTATAGGAAGCTAACCAGAAAAGATGTAGTGTGGGAATGAATACGGTCTCTGCATACTGCAAAAAGACTGACAATCATGGGATTCTTGAATGGGGAAAGGGAGCGGGGTTGAGAGTCGATTTGCAAAGCCTGGTCTCACAAGCAAAGTGTTACTACAGCAACCTTTTAAAAATATGCCTTTTCACTTAACTGAGAATTCTTTTGAAAAATCATCAAAATGAAGTTTGCCATCCTGTGAGCTTGCTGAAAAGAGGGTTAAAAAGGTTTTGGCTACATCTTTTTGCAGCGAAAGTAATAACCATAGCAACCATAGTAAGTAGAAAGTAATTACCATAGCAACATTTTAAAGAAGACATTACTACAGTACTGTTTACGAACAAGGTTGCTAATCAGTGCAATAAGACATATGTATTTTTTTACCCTAAACCCTAATGCAGTCACAGTTGACAATGACTGATACTTTTTATCATATATATTATATATGTTATTTTAATGGTGTTGCATTAAAATAATGTTGATTTTATACACCATGTGAAGCACAAATTACTATAGCCAGGTAACACGGTTGCTCCCTGAGAATGAATGCTCTCAAAGTAGTATAGAGAACTGAACAATATTAAGCACACACACATGCACACTGTTTTCTAGTTTTGCATCCAGAACTGAGCCCATTTATACTTTAGCCCATAAGTATTACATGCATACAGTCTTTTTTTCAACTTTTCATTGGTTATTGTCAAAAATGACCAGTTCATTTAAAAAAATAAAAGAAAATAAAAATAATAAAATTGCCAACTTTCACAAACATGTGTGGGTATTTTTCAATCTTAATACCATTTTCACTCAACAATGTTCTCGGTCATTGTCAACAGTCAGTTAAAGGCCAACATGAATTGAAATGATCAACTCCAACCAATACAAATGGTTATTGTTGACAATTTCAGCTCATTAAGGGTACATATATCAACAGCAGTTAACAAAAACCTTCATGAAATATCCACCTAAAAACAATAACATAACAATAACCTAAAAACTGTCAACATTTCCAACTGTGACATAACCACATTTGAAAAATATTCATTTCAACAATAGGTTAATCAAATTTTAAAATCAATTTTGTTTAAAAAAATAAAATAAAACATTTACCTCAGTTGCAAATGGTTACTGTGAGTGTTCTGAATTCTTACTTCAGTTTCCAAAGAAGGGTAAATAATCCATACTCTCCTAAACAGCTGTGAAGTAACAATCTCTCAGGATCTTAGCCAGCATCTCAATGGTAGGCTGAATGGAAAACACCAGCTTGATTGTTTTCTACTAACCAAATAAGTTGTCCGTCACACGTATCTGACTTTAAATTTACATGAAACATTATCATCTTTTGCATCTGGTCAAACAAACATTTCTATCACTTGCTATACCATTCCTCTTTCCATTCCTATTTGAATGACAAATATATTTTCTGCCAGTAACCTCAATGGGATGCAGTTCCCGCAAGGCTCCTACAAAGTGACACTTTACTAATATATATACATACTGTATATACAGTGCCTTGCAAAAGTGTTCAGACCCCTGACCAATTCTCTCATATTACTGAATTACAAATGGTACATTGAAATTTCGTTCTGTTTGATATTTTATTTTAAAACACTGAAACTCAAAATCAATTATTGTAAGGTGACATGGGTTTTATGTTGGGAAATATTTTTAAGAAAAATAAAAAACTGGAAAAATCAAAATGGAGCGAGGTAACCAGTGGTATGCCACAGGTATCAGTATTAGGTCCTCTGCTATTCCTAATCTACATTAATGATTTAGATTCTGGTATAGTAAGCAAACTTGTTAAATTTGCAAACGACACAAAAATAGGAGGAGTGGCAAACAGCAGCAAAGGTCATTCAAAATGATCTAGACAGCATTCAGAACTGGGCAGACACATGGCAAATTACATTTAATAGAGAAAAGTGTAAGGTACTGCACGCAGGCAATAAAAATGTGCATTATAAATATCATATGGGAGATACTGAAATTGAAGAAGGAATCTATGAAAAAGACCTGGGAGTTTATGTTGACTCAGAAATGTCTTCATCTAGACAATGTGGGGAAGCTAAAAAAAAGGCCAACAAGATGCTCGGTTATATTGTGAGAAGTGTTGAATTTAAATCAAGGGAAGTAATGTTAAAACTTTACAATGCATTATTACGACATCACCTAGAATGTGATCTGATTCAAACATTCAAAATCCTAAAAGGTATAGACAATGTCGACCCAGGGGACTTTTTTGACCTGAAAAAAGAAACAAGGACCAGGGGTCACAAATGGAGATTAGATAAAGGGGCATTCAGAACAGAAAATAGGAGGCACAGAGAATTTTTACACAGAGGGTCTGGAACCAACTCCCCAGTAATGTTGTTGAAGCTGACACCCTGGGATCCTTCAAGAAGGTGCTTGATGAGATTCTGAGATCAATAAGCTACTAACAACCAAATGAGCAAGATGGGCTGAATGGCCTCCTCTCGTTTGTAAATTTTCTTATGTTCTTATGTAAAAAACATATTATTATTTACAAGTAAAATAGGTTAACTTCTTCAAAATGTTATTACATGTTAAGCTGGTAAGAAAAATGTTATCATGATATATGGCATCTCAGGTCCTGGAAAATAAATAAATAAATAGACAAGAAAACCATTTTAGAAAACCAAAATGTAGAAATTTTATTGAGGTCACCAAGTCGTTTACAAATGAACCCCCCACTCCTTTTTGTTTCTTTCCTTCCTTTTCTCCTGAGAATGGCAGTGTGTGATGTTAGTTCTGCAAAAAATAAACTGTGAAATTTATGGAACCCATAGCATACAATATCAAGTTAGTGCCAGTGCACGTAACATCATTCTAGTGCTACTGATTGTGCATGGTTTCAGTGAAAAAGTATAGTACATGCTGTATGAAATGATTGTGCTTCCAAAAACTGTTATTATTATTATTATTATTATTATTATTATTATTATTATTATTATTAATAATACATCAAGAGTAATGTTCTCATTATATATCTGGTGCACGGTTGGAGTAAAATACAATAAAATATATTTTATTAAATATCTGGGAACAGTGGCTTGAGTTTTTTTTATCATTGTATTTATCAATTTGTTTGTGTGTGGCCTATTCCATTTCAAAAGCAGAATCGTGCACATAATTAATTTACAGCACACTGACATTTCAAATAGTTGTACTTTTACGCCAGCTCAGGTCTAGGTAAACACAATTTGTAATGTCACCCCCCTCCTTTTAGTAGACATCAGTTTATAAGGAGAATCCTATTTTTTTTTTGTCCAGACCCTCATATTCAGATAATGATCTATAATCCAAGCCACAAAACTAACCAGATTACCATCAGTTCTCAGAACAAATGAGTGATCTGAATAGTCCCAACTGGTTCGGGTTAGCGAGAAACTACTGTAACTTGATTTTTTGTTATATTATTAACTTCAATTCAACAATTTAGAAAATCTCTTTCCATGTAATTTGCCCATCCAGCCTCTGTTACCTGGAACACTGCTGGCATGAGATATTTGTATAGTATAAACAAGCTCTTCCCAAATTGTCTGTGGATAAATGACTTTGCTTCATAAACATTGTGGTTTTCAAACAAGCAGCCTGCATTTTAGTCATATCGTTGGCTGAGCACAAAAACATAATAAACATCAAAGGTTTGAATGTTTCTATAAAATCACTGCTCTATTATATGTTAAACTGATATATGTCATATGAAATAGCTTTGAAAAGACCACATAAATCCAAATTTTGTATTTTGTCACAACATGTTAAACACCCATTCATAGAATTCATATAATGTTTTTGCACTAAAAGGCATTACATACTGGGTGTAGTGATTTACTGATGGATGTGGTGTGTTTTTAGTTATATTATTTTATTGTGTGTTGTATTGCTGATGAGAACCACAACGTCGCCGTTCCGTCTCTGACTCGGGACCCGTCGCCGCTGTTCCGTCTCTGACTCGGGAATCGCTAGCTGTTTACTTTGCTTCCACGCTGGATCCGCTGCTGCTGAGTCGTGTCGCCGCTGTTCCGTCTCTGACTCGGGAATCGCTTGCTGCTCACTCTGCTTCCACGCTGGATCTGCTGCTGCTGAGTCGTGTCGCTGCCTGTTCCGTCTCTGACTCGGGAATCGCTTGCTGCTCACTCTGCTTCCACGCTGGATCCGCTGCTGCTGAGTCGTGTCGCTGCCTGTTCCGTCTCTGACTCGGGAATCGCTTGCTGCTCACTCTGCTTCCACGCTGGATCCGCTGCTGCTGAGTCGTGTCGCTGCCTGTTCCGACTCTGACTCAGGAATCGCTTGCTGCTCATTCTGCTTCCACGCTGGATCCACTGCTGCTGAGTCGTGTCGCTGCCTGTTCCGTCTCTGACTCAAGAATCGCTTGCTGCTCACTCTGCTTCCACGCTGGATCCACTGCTGCTGAGTCGTGTCGCTGCCTGTTCCGTCTCTGACTCAGGAATCGCTGGCTGCTCACTCTGCTTCCACGCTGGATCCACTGCTGCTGAGTCGTGTCGCTGCCTGTTCCGTCTCTGACTCGGGAATCGCTTGCTGCTCATTCTGCTTCCACGCTGGATCTGCTGCTGCTGAGTCGTGTCGCTGCCTGTTCCGTCTCTGACTGAAGAATCGCTGGCTCCACTTAGGCTGGGCTCACGCTGCAACTAGATGGTTGTCAAGTGTACTAATGCTTTTGCGTTCTTACATTCAATCTTATTGTATATAATTATAACAAACCAACATTCAATAGTGTCTGATTACAACATTGTACAGTACATAAAAACTAGCATTCAATTATGTTCAATATAGTAGTAATAAAACATAGCAAAGCTTAATAAAACAATTTAAACAAAATTATGCTTTGTAATGAGTCAGAGACTGCTGTACCCAAGAATTAATGAGTTCGCTATGGCATTCTTAATAACATATTGCTTGCAGGATTTTGTTCCCCTGTTGCAGCCTCTCACCATTGGTCACCCTTGAAAATCAGGATCAGGATTCTCACTTGCTATGCAATCTGAGCTCCATTAATCCTTTCCTTGAAAGTGGGCTACTGCTCCATCAGGTTGCGCATCACTACATGCTTTCTGCAGTGGGAGTTCTGCTGACCCTTTATTGACAGCGAGTTCTTGGTTCTGGGGGTAAATTCCTTCCCCCACCTTCTCGTGTTGGGGTGTGATGCCTTCCATCTGCAGTTTGTTGAATCAGGATCTTTAAAATCATGTGCAATATTTCTATTTTGTCTGCCAATCATAGCTTAAATGACACTCCTTAATGTCTTGACCACAGTCTGATCACTGCGGCATTGGATTAAATTCAATAAAAAATATAAAATTGTAATAAAATAGTAAAAATAAAGAAAAATCAATCATCATTCAAGCATTTGTCAATACATTTCTAGTCTGTCTAGTCTATACCTGTGATAGTTCCACAAGCCTGCCTTTTTTATATACATGACATCTTTATAGTATCGTTTGATTGAACATTACAGGTGACAGAACATAATGATAAACTATTTTATATACTGGTCCAAAAATGATACCGTCTCTTAAAAACTTTTTTAAGCATCATTTTTCCTTATGATTTTTTTTTCTTGTATAGGTAAAATTCCATCTTTCTAAAATCAAATATTCTAGACCATCTCATCCTTATGATGCATGTAAGACTGATTAAAAACTATAACTGCATAACACTACTATTGCTAACCCATTGTTACGAATAACATTAACATTCATCTCCCTTCATTCAATTTAAACATTTTCAACACTACAGTGAATCCGTTAAATTTCACATTATTTTCAAAAAATGTCCATGGTAGGTAACCTCGTGGTCAGGCATTTGTTTTTCAACAAACAGCAGTTTCAGTGGTCCTGTTGTATCAGTTCCAAATGAACCTGTAGGAGAAGAGAAAACCTCAGGCCTGTGTCTTTACTCTGAAAGTAACTCCAAATCTCTATAGCTTTATGTATGTGATTTGTAACATTTTTTCTGTAACTGAAAAAAGTTAAACAATTGCTTGCTGTGGTTTTTTTTTCCTTTAAAAGTTTATGAAACTCCAAAAACCTCTACTGGGAGTGTTTTTTGTTCCTCTATTAAGAAAACATCTCCTTCATTGCTCACAATTATCACACTAGACTAAATGCATCAGCAGACTTGCTTATCAGTGAAACTAGTTTCCAACCCAGTTTTCACTCTCTTATCATATCCTTGAAGATTCAGTAAAACTAAGCTAAACTCATATCTTTATTCAAAAGTTGATGCTTTTAAATTGCCTTCTCCAAGTTTGTCCATAATTTCATATGGAACTTTTCCATTTCGCATCCTACCCCCTTCCCCCCTTTTCTTCACATAACAAAACAAGCTAAAACCACGTCTGGCTTCACTTGTAATCATTACAAAACTGCCATATTTAAGTTTTTCTTAAGTTGTTTTTTAACAGAATTACATTCATGTGTAATGTCTACACTAGAGTTAGATAGTATAATGTGTACTTTATTACTTGGAGGGAAAGCTGGTATTTACAGCTGTGCAGTAAGAAGGGAAAGATTAATGATAGCTAAAACATTGTGGCTTCAGAAATACAGTACATGCAACATCACTGATAGCTGCTTTCCACATTGACCTATTAACCAAATAAATAATACCCTCAATTTTGCATGTAATCTAAATATGTATGCATGATTCAGAGGTGGTTCTTAAATTCACATGCGTCATGAAATACTGTACTACTATTAGGGCTTCCGGTAGACTTTTATATGGGTTATGCTATAGCAAGACATTACAAAGCAATGAATCATGGTTCTGTCTCAAGCTTAAAGTTTGTAGCTGTAGAAAAAGTTTCAACCTGTGTAAGAGGTGGTACCATAATCAATCAATTGTTAAGAAGAGAATCATATTGGATCTTTACTTTAAAAATTATGAAACCTTACAGCTTGAATGAAACATTGGATTTAAGTTCACACCTTTGATTTATTGCTTTGTGAAATAAAAGTAAATATCATTGATTCATACAATGGTTAAATCCTGAATTGCACACTTCAAGTACCAATTTAATGAAATTCAAATTTTTGGTTTTGATAGAAACGTTGTAATTTTATACACATGACTTTGTAGGAAATATTGTAGCATTGTCTGTAGTTTTGACTTTGAGTATAACATTGTACTTTATGTTTTCTGATTCCACTGCTGTGTAAGAATAGATACGTTAATAAATTAGTTTAAATTATTACCTGGATGATCGAGTATATGATTGTATATTGTCATTAAAAATAGCTTGATAGCAATGGCATGAAATAACTTGCACAATGTAATGTATATATTTATGATATATTCCTATTGAAACATTTAATTATCAATTTTGGTAAGTGATCAGACCTCAATACAGGCCACATGATTATCTAATTGATCGATTGTTTTATCTGTATAAATGACGTTGTCAAAACTTGTTGTTAGCTGCTTCATTTCTGTTTGCTTGTTTTTAATGAAATACCTTAGCACTGGCTTGTTTGTATCCTGGTATTGTCGTCTAAAAACTATTTTGACTAACAAATGAGCAAACAAGGAACAACGAGGTCTTCAATGTTACAGTTTGCATTTTTTGTTTCTATACATCCATATGTATTTGAATCTCCTTTGTTGTGCATCATGTAAATCATTCATCAAATGTCATACAGTATCTGAATTTATCTTTGATTGGATGTATTTCACATTGTGGTCCTTGTGAATGTACCGCGCAGAAAATGTAATTTGCCACTTCCAGACTGCCAATTTCATCAAACTGTGGGACGTTGTTTAAAAAAGTGACCTTATGCCAGAGTGTTACCACTGTGTAGATGAGAGTAATTTCTCATGAAGAACTGTAAAAAACTAAAACCTGTTAAGCCAAATATTAAGATAACCATTACAAATCACTAGAAGAAATTTGAATTGCCATTGACTCTTCTAGTAAAAGTGTAACCGTGCAGGATATTGGGAGCTCAACGGTTCTGGTTGCATTGAGCTCTCTTGGCTTGGGGCCCACAGGAAGAGCTTGGCTTGGCAGAAGGAACTGTCACCTGTTAACCTTCACTCCTCTTGGGTTGTAGCAGTAAAATGACATTAGAATTGAACATTTAAACTGGGTCAAAAAACAGGGTCAACTGAAGGCAACTTGCAACATGCTGGGCAGTCTGAAGCAACGACAACAAAACCTTGGTCAAAATCAGTATTTGCTCCAGCTATTTGAAAACACAACCATGCTATAAAAAACATTCCACATACTGTATTGAGCTTATTACAAATCTCTATCTCAAGTTTATATATTGTAGCAACCCGGGCACCGTTGTGTGTCTGCTGGACTTTTATGTTGTTCTGTTTATTTGTCTTGTCCTGTATACGTGTTACATGTATTACAAGGGTGCAACCACACCACTTAAAATGGGGAAAGGAACAGTCACATTTTGTTTTTACTTTAACATTATCATTGTACAAAAATCACATGCACATCAAAATAATGCAATACCATTCTGTGCTTGCTAAATGTTTAAGGGGGATTGATCAATAATCCCTACCACGAAAGCTAAAAATGTACGGCACAGGATGCAAACCTGGGCTGTCAGGGCTCCAGATTGAACGTGGTACACTGATCTAAAAAGCACTAGGCGCTGTTAGTGGAGCAGTAGTACATGCCTTTATACCACGTCAC
The DNA here is from genome assembly GCF_902713425.1 of Acipenser ruthenus. NCBI lineage: Eukaryota > Metazoa > Chordata > Actinopteri > Acipenseriformes > Acipenseridae > Acipenser > Acipenser ruthenus. The sequence goes on from NC_081193.1 coordinate 12,004,975, forward strand.
TCGGGCAAGTGCATACATATAGTGCACCGGTGACCATAACATCCATAACATCCCCCCCCCCCCCCAACTCAGAGAGAACACCTCCTGGAGAATCACAGAGCAACATGCCTACACTCACTCCGAGAGGGTTCAGTCCTATCAGCAATAGTAATTAATTTACCCACGTCTGTGACAGAACACAAACCTGGGTCATCACTGCCCCATAGCGAACACGTGACTGCTGCATTAAAAGAGCCAGACTCCACCCAGAGTGAACACGCTACCTCTGCATTAAAAGAGCCAGACTCCACCCGGAGTGAACACGCTACCTCTGCATTAAAAGAGCCAGACTCCACCCAGAGTGAACACGCTACCTCTGCATTAAAAGAGCCAGACTCCACCCAGAGTGAACACGCTACTGCTGCATTAAAAGAGCCATACTCCACCCAGAGTGAACACGCTACTGCTGCATTAAAAGAGCCAGACTCCACCCAGAGTGAACACGCTACTGCTGCATTAAAAGAGCCAGACTCCACCCAGAGTGAACACGCTACCGCTGCATTAAAAGAGCCAGACTCCACCCAGAGTGAACACACTACTGCTGCATTAAAAGAGCCAGACTCCACCCAGAGTGAACACGCTACCTCTGCATTAAAAGAGCCAGACTCCACCCAGAGTGAACACACTACTGCTGCATTAAAAGAGCCATACTCCACCCAGAGTGAACACGCTACCGCTGCATTAAAAGCAAAATAGCTGTGTCTTGGCTGGACAAATTAATAACTGCTGATCTAACTGAACAAGTAAGTATTCGGCCACCGTCAGTCATGCAAATGCACACAGCTTGGTAAAAGGAAAAAAAAAAATTCAAACTATACTTGCTGAAATCAGGATCACCAAAAGTACTGATTTGTGGAAGGCAGCTTTATAGAAAATATAGCTTCGTTGAGACAGCCCGGAATAATAAATTAAGCAAAAAACAAATGGCATTAAGCTTACTAATAATAATGTATTTGAACGTTTGTGGCAATGTGCCCCGCCCCTGTGTGCATATTATGTGTTGTATGTTGCGTGCGTGTGTTAATGTTGGTGTATAGTCATTGGTACACGGGATATAAACGGGTCTGTGTTTCACGTGTATTTAAAAAGTGTAGATTTGTATTTAGGCACGAGGAGGGCACAAATCACTTCACGTGCTGGTTAAAAGTAATATGTGAGCACGGGGTTGCACAGAATTAATTCACGTGCTGGGATTCAAGTGAATAATTAATTAGTAGTTGAATCCCAGCACAACAGTATATATAGATGCACGTTTCATTCAGTCAGGGTTGGGTGTTCGGTGAGTGGAGAACGGGGGAGAGAGAAGGAGAAAATAAAACAAAGTAAGAACGTAAATTAGAAGAGTTTTTCACTCAACCTTTTATTTTCTGTTCTGTTTATTAAATGCTGAGCGAAAGCATTCGCTCAGCTTCACCAAACCACACCTCTCTGTCTGTTTATTTCCTGCTTCTGGTCTGACGCCACCCACTCCGGCCGTCTTTGTGACACGTGGTGGCAGCGGTGGGATCTACAGCGCCTCCAGGACTCAGGCCAGAGCAGGAACCGCATTTTTGGATTAAAAAAAAAAAGGAAAATGGCAGAAGACACCATCAAAGTGCGGGACTGGATCCTGGAAAATGCTGGGCTGGAGGCCCAGTCTATACCAGTAGCCGTCCGGTTCCTGCGCTTGATGGACTGAGAGCGATGGGAGGCGTATGCGAGGGAACAGACCGTAAGCACCTGGGAGGAAGGTGTGGAGTTGGTCCTCAGCTACCTGGAGGCAGTTATAAGTGGAACAGCAGCCCAGGTAGCAGGTCCACCAGCAGAGGAAGAATGCCTGCTGTCCCCGTCTCCACCAGCAGAGGAAGAATGCCTGCTGGTTTTGCCTCCACAGCCCAAGCGGGAGGAGCCAGAGCATCCACAGCCCGAGCGGGAGGAGCCTGAGCGTCCACAGCCCAAGCGGGAGGAGCCTGAGCGTCCACAGCCCAAGCGGGAGGAGCCTGAGCGTCCACAGCCTGAGCGGGAGGAGCCCGAACGTCCTACGTCCGAGCGGGAGGAGCCCGAACGTCCTACGCCTGAGTGGGGGGAGCCCGAACGTCCTACGCCTGAGTGGGGGGAGCCCGAACGTCCACAGCCCAAGAGGGGGGAGTCGGTGCGTCCACAGCCCAAAAGGGAGGAGTCAGTGCGTCCACAGCCCAAAAGGGAGGAGTCGGTGCGTCCACAGCCCAAAGAGAGGGAAGTCGGGGCTTTCACAGCCCTAGGACCCAAGCTGCCAGCAGAGGGAGAATATCTGTTGGTTCACCTGCTGCTGCCATCCCGAGAGCTAAAGGGGGAGGAGCCATCGCTGCCATCCCAAGAGCCAGAAGGGGAGGAGTTACAGGCTCAACCCCCTGAATTTTTCTGGGGGGGAGAAGGGCAGGATGCTGGTGTCCCCCAGCAGCCTCTATTTATGCTGCTGAAGGGAGCACGGCGCACACCAGCCCAGCCGCCACAGCAGAGGGAGCCAGCACCGCCACAGCCTCCCTCTGAGTGGCCAGCATCAGCCCCATGGCCTCTGCCTCCACCGCAAGGAGCAGAGCAGCAGGAGCTGCCTCTGCCTCCGCCACCTCCACCGCTTCCTCCACTAGGAGCAGAGGAGCAGGAGCTGCCTCTGCCTCCACCACCGCCAGGAGCAGAGGAGCAGGAGCTCCCTCTGCCTCCGCCACCACCATCGCAAGGAGCAGAGCAGCAGGAGCCGCCTCTGCCTCCGCCACCCCCACCGCTTCCTCCACTAGGAGCAGAGGAGCAGGAGCTGCCTCTGCCTCCGCCACCACCACCGCCAGGAGCAGAGGAGCAGGAGCTGCCTCTGCCACTTCCAGGAGCAGAGGAGCAGGAGCTGCCTCTGCCTCCGCCACTGCCAGAAGCAGAACAGCAGGAGCTGTCTCTGCTTCCCGTACCTCCACCACAGGGAGTACGGTGGCCGGAGCCCCAGAAAGGGGAGCTGTCGGCCACGAAGAAGAGGGAGGAGGTCTGGAGACCACCAACCCCAGCAGCAGTTTCGCTGCCAGAGATCGTGGGGGAGGTCCGGAGACCTGCTCCCACTGCAGCTTCTTCGCTGCCGGCAGTACTGTGGTCGGAGCCCCACCAAGGGGAGCTACCGGCTACGAAGGAAGGGGGAGAGGTCAGGAGACCAGCATCCCCCGCAGCAATTTCGCTGCAAGCGTGGACTAGCAGGCTGTCAGCCGTGCCACTACCGGCAGGGGTGCTGACAGCATGGCCAGCCATGGGCCCACTGAAGCCTCCCTTCCTAGCCCGAGACTTTGTCCTGGACTGCTGGATTTTTAAGGGGGGAGGTGGTCGTTGAGGCCATGTGTGCTTTGCACAGGGGAGGGTATATGTGTCAATGTGCCCTGCCCCTGTGTGCATATTATGTGTTGTATGTTGCGTGCGTGTGTTAATGTTGGTGTATAGTCATTGGTACACGGGATATAAACGGATCTGTGTTTCACGTGTATTTAAAAAGTATAGATTTGTATTTAGGCACGAGGAGGGCACAAATCACTTCACGTGCTGGTTAAAAGTAATATGTGAGCAAGGGCTTGCTCAGAATTAATTCACGTGCTGGGATTCAAGTGAATAATTAATTAGTAATTGAATCCCAGCACAACAGTATATATAGAAGCACGTTTCATTCAGTCAGGGTTGGGTGTTCGGTGAGTGGAGAACGGGGAGAGAGAAGGAGAAAATAAAACAAAGTAAGAACGTAAATTAGAAGAGTTTTTCACTCACCGTGTTTGTTTGTCTTTTGTTTTGGCTCGAGTGCCGTGTCCTGTGTTTTTGTGTTTAAAACCTTTTATTTTCCTACAGATGTCAGGACTGCCCAGTCCCTGACCACATTCCGGCGCCTCCTTAAGACTCACCTCTTCAAACAGCACCTGTAGAACTCCTCTGTTGTATCCTGGGACACTATCACCCTTCATTTAAATATGCTTTATTTTGCTCTTATCTGCCCCCTATTTTACTGCATTTAATCCTGTACCTCAGAATATTGTAATCTGCCAAGTGTTTAATCTGTAGTATTTTGTACTTAATCATATCCTGATGTAACTATCACTATTTAATCATATCCTGATGTAACTTTCACTATTATCTGCTGTATTATTGAATTGTGGTTTGTCACACTTGAGAATTATTGTATTTCTTGTTCTTATTGTATGACTTATATTGTAACACTTGAATGTATTTGTATTTGCTTGCGATTGTAAGTCGCCCTGGATAAGGGCGTCTGCTAAGAAATAAATAATAATAATAATAATAATAATAATTTTCTGTTCTGTTTATTAAATGCTGAGCGAAAGCATTCGCTCAGCTTCACCAAACCACACCTCTCTGTCTGTTTATTTCCTGCTTCTGGTCTGACGCCACCCACTCCGGCCGTCTTTGTGACAACGTTTAATACTCAAGTTGTAAAATCATACACATCAGCACAACTTTGCTAGACTGTTTGACTACATGTACATAAAAATGTATAATTACGGCCAGAATCCTTTAGAATCACCAACTTAACATACTTGTAAGTAACTATTATAACACAAACCAAAAGTACTATAATTACACATTCACGTGGCTTTCTGTGACTGGTAGTCCTTAGCACTTACTGTAACTATTGAGATCTATTACACCGTGTAACAATTTTTTTTTTTTTTTTGTTCCTGGGTAGTAAGTGTTATTTCCTAATTGCTTATGCCTCAAAAGTATGGAAAATGGCTATTATTCTCCACAAACTTTGCTTTTGTGACCAGGACAGTGATATTTTGAAATTTACCTATTTTCCAGAACTTTCCAGATAGATTCAGTGCTGAGTAAACTTGGAGTAACTTCTAGAACTTTCTAGAACTTTCCAGTAATATAAATAGTAGTATAAATACAGGGGCCTTAAATCCACCAGTTCAGTTTAGTTCCAGCTGCCTAAGTGGATACATATCTGCATTTTTCTGAGATGGCATCAAGGTCATAGGAGACTTCAAAATGGTGGCATTCCTGATGGGTCTCCAAGGCGGTTTTACCAAGTTTCCCTGCTATCTTTGCCTTTGGGACAGCAGGGACACCAAGGCGCACTACCACAGGCGGGACTGGCCACAGCGGACCGAGTTCTCTGTGGGGAGGAACAACGTCAAGTGGGAGCCACTGGTGGACCCCCGGAAGGTGCTGATGCCACCACTGCACATCAAATTGGGCCTTATGAAACAATTTGTCAGAGCTCTAGATAAGGAGTCGGCAGCCTTCAAGTACCTTCAAGACTTCTTCCCTAACCTGTCTGAGGCAAAGGTCAAAGCCGGTGTCTTTGTCGGACCACAGATAAAGAAGATCCTGGAGTGCAATGAATTCCCCAAGAATCACTAGTAAGGAGAAAGCGGCTTGGAACAGCTTTGTCGCAGTGGTTTGTGGTTTTTAAAGTTTTAAATTTACCATGACAACCATGTTGTTTTATTAATTATGAGCCTCTGCTTGTATAGCTTCCTTCAAAAACATGAACCTTACTCACCTTTTGATGCACAGCACTAATTTACAAAACAAACTGCAGTAGGCAAATGTGGCAACCATTTTGTGTGAAGTAAAATCATTTGTATTTCAGTTCTTACTGAGATGCTGTATGTGGACCAATTGATGCTCAGAGCCAGAGACTGGCAGAAATAAACTATCTTCACTATTTGTATCAGATGAGTAGGCCAGTATCTGTGTTAAATGTGTTGCCTAATTTACCAGTATTACTAAACTTTTGTATTTAGTTTGTTTAACCACAAATGTAAAAAGTACATTGACTTAAAATGTTTCACATTACTCATTTGGCTGGATTTAGTTGAAATATCAAAATACACAATACAATTAATTGCTAGTCACATATTACAAAGTGTTTTTCTCATTTTATACATTCAAATCAGCCCAAAACTAAGTAAAATCAGACAACGGTCCCCTGGGACCGAAGTGAAATAGCTGCAAAATAAAACCGCCCAATCCAGGGCTGCCACTCCCTGTTGACAACAAGTCTCTGCCTAGCATATGCCCTCTTTTTTTAAATGTTTTGAACACAGTTCCTCCGCCAGGGCTAGACTTTGCTGTATCCCCGCCGTTGAGTGATTCCACTGGCTGCCGTCCCACAGTTTTGGCAAAATAAAAATAAAAACATATATTATCGTGGAAACTGTTGTTGTTGCATATTGAGCTGTGTGTTGACCCTGTCGCACAACCTCACTTTGCCTGTGTTTGTGCTGTATATTTTGGCTGCTTGCAGTTTAAAGAAAAAACACAAAAAAACAACAGCAGCCATTCAGCCATGTTATTCCTCCTCCGGGGCTGTGTTCTAGCTGACCCGCTGTCGAGTAGATCTCTCCGTCTGCCACGGCCCCACATGTCCGGTACTTCAGCAGGAAGTGGCTGCCTTGCTGTGCAAGAGAGCCATTTGTCTCGTAGACCCCATCTCCCACGGAGTACCCAAGCAGGATGGTGGTTTGCATCCCATCCTAGACCTGAGACTCCTCAATGAGTTTCAAAGGGAGAGGAAATTCCAAATGCTGACTCACCATCAAATTCTCCAGTCCGTCAGTCGCAAGAGGGAGCAATGGGCCACTGGCGATTGTGACAGAGCATCTGGCGAGGCTGGGCCTCACCATCAACGATGCAAAGAGTTGGCTTACACTGATGCAGTGCTCAACATTCTTGGGGCTCTGGCTGGACTCCAGTGCGATGCACGCATACTTGTCGGACGACAGGGTAGCAGCTATTCGAGATTACCTCTCCCTGTTTCGGCAGTGATCGGAGGTTACCTTAGTGTTGTGTCAAAAATGATTGGGTCTGATGGCCACAGCCGTATCAGTCATCGAGCTGGGCTTACTTTGCATGCGTCCACTGCAAGCGTGGCTCAATGCGTTCCACTTACATCCAAAGCACGACAGACACCATCGGCTGACAGTGTCGAGCTCATGTTCGCCAGCCCTGTGCTGGTGGAGGCGGACCTCTCACTTGCGCAAAGGCGTGCGGATGGGTGTAGTGGTAAACTGTCAGGTGGTGATGATGGACACCTCCAACTTGGATTGGGGTCAGTCTGGGAAGGCAGAGGAGTCTGCAACACCTGGTCAGGCTGTTGGACATCCCTCCACATAAACTTGCTGGAGTTGCTGGCTGTTTACCTTGCTGTCCAGCACTTTCTCCCAGTGCTCCGAGGGGCACATGTGTTGTTCCAGACGGACAACACCCCAGTGGTGGCATATATCAACCACCAGGGTGGCCTTCGGTCCCCGGGGTTGCATCGCATTGCCTTCTGGCTCCTGACTTGGGCACAACGGAACCTGCTGTCCCTACGGGCGACGCATCTTCCCATAGTGGCGAACTGGACAGCGGACCTCCTCTCAAGGGAGCGCATTTGGGAACGGTTTGGGAAGGCGCAGGCCTTCACCTCAGCAGCGACGACACACTGCCCCCTGTGGTACTCTCTCCATCGCTTAGGCGGTCCACTCTGCGTCGACGCCCTAGCCAACGAATGGCCCAGTGCGCTCCTTTACATGTTCCCGCCAATACTGCTACTCCCGGACTTCCTAGTGAAGTTCAGTTTTTTGGAATTGAAGGGAACATTAGGTTACTTACCGTAACCCTGGTTCCCTGAAAGAGAAGATGACCACCAACCAGTGAGGTTGCATCGGTCGCCCTCACGGGTTCAATGCAGAAGAGAAAATGGTCTCCTCGGGTTTACTGTTTAATCCCTTGGTAGGCGGGACCGAAGACGTCACCCCAGAGAGGGGCCTATCAGCAGCTCTGATATAAAATGCTCAGTGAATACCTATCTAAGGCAAGCATATTCCATAAGTATGTTAGTGGTCGCCTTCTCTTTCAGGGAACCAGGGTTACGGTAAGTAAGCTAACGTTTTGTTCAATGGCTTTCAGCACCCCCACTATAAAAATTGTTCCAGCACTTCCGCAGGTTTCTTCAACGTGCCAGCCTCGCTTCACACAAACTGCAGACTGCCCAGAACAAACATTTTCTTTAATTATATACCTGACTGCTTATCACAGGCAGGTGGCATTCATTCTCAATTAGTCAGGTGAACCTCATCCTGCCTGTTTCCCATGGCATTCTGGGGGATGTAGTCTTTTGGCCCCTCCTGGACAACATTTCTCTCCTTTTCCCCCTAGTCTGCCACACTACCTATATAACGATTTAAAATGAGTTGGATATAGTTAGAATATTTCAAACACTATACTAAAATAGGGTTATATACTGTATTTAGGACTGAGGGTGCATTTTACAGTATTTTTAGGCAACTTATTATTATTGTTATTGAAGTAGTAGTATTATGCAGTGCAGCACAACTCATATACAGTTGTTTCAATGTTAAGTCACTTGCTAGCTTTGTAAAGTAAAAGTTAGTGAAATTCTGATTCTGATAATTATTTATCAGTGTGCCGACTGGATTTACCTCTGATTCCACCGTCCAATTTTACTTACACCCGACACAGTTTCGATTTGACTGTGAACTAAGGAAGGGGATTTACTCTTTAAGCAGCCTCTAGAGCAGGGTCTCTATCCCTGGTCCTAGAGAGCCATGGGGTCTTCTGTTTTTCAACCCAACCAATTTCTGAATTACTTAATTGAACCAGTTATTGGCATAATTAGTCAAGCTTACATTTCCTTGGTATTGAGCAGACCTATCATATGGGATGTTTGATAACTAAAGTTAGTTTACAGCTGTGTTGTCCTTAATGTAATAAACTATTTGATAATAATCATAATGAACCATTGTGTTTCCTGAAGGAAAAAAAACTGTTAATGTAACAAAGTTAGCAAGAAACAACCCAACCATATTTTTAGACATATTGTTTGGAATTCTAAAGCTACACAACACTGAAAGCAGGTTGTGTGGTACTTTCACATCAAAATAAACCATTTAAATCAGACCATAGGTACCTACAACATAAAATACAGCACATCTTCTACAACAACAGGTAATGGAATTGTAATTTAATACTGGTAATTGATTATAAAACCATGTATCAACACGCATCCTTTTACTTGTAAACTGCAGCTTTCTTTAAAAGGACAATATACAATTAAAGTGCAGAATTCCATGAAACATCCTGGTACTCGTGTAATTATACTTATGAGACGTATTAAACACTTTTTCCTGAATGAAAAACTTTACAATTCACCCAGATGTCATTGAGCATTAGAAGATGATACACCACTGGTACATGAATAGAGTTAACTCATCTAAACTGGGACATTTAATATAAACTGTTTATCCATAACTTTAAAATCAGAAGCAAAACTGCAAGAAAAAAAGTCAAGCAGGCAAGTATTTCATATATAGTAGGCGTTATCAATCTTTACTGGTTGTAATAATAAAGACATTGATAAAGACTTCTACCAAAATATTTGCTACTAGACTTAGTTTCTTAATTTACCACAGTAAAGTCAAACCTTTTATAGAAAAACATATAGTGCTTTTTTTTAAAGAAAACAAAATGTAAAATAATGTTAACATGCATTCAGGATTCTATTATTTATTTCTTATTTATTTCTTAGCAGAAGGATTCATAAATTAAGCTTGTGATTTATTTCACACTGGGTTTGAAACATTGCCAGTTGTATTATGGTAATACTTTGGTAAATTGTACACAATAAAGAAATGGGTAAACAGGAGCCTGTGAAATGGTATAGTTCACGTGGTATACCACAAAGAAAGGTAGCCATGGAGGTATCTCTTTTGCCATGCACAGACCATTAATGACAGTAGCAAGCTAAAACAAACAAGGCAACTTATTTTTCTCTGTCAGTCAATTAGCACTGAAGGGGTTGAATGAATTATAATGAAATCTTTCTCTAAGAATATGTGCGTTTAACACAGGGTGGAACTAGGATAGGTGAGTCCACGTTTTGTTAAATGTAACATCTGTCTCCCTAAATGTAACAGACAATACCATACCTTCCTCCACAAATCCCTTGGAACATGAGTAAATGTTCTACTGCACAATCAAGATAACAGGTCTGCTTCTTTGATCATTCTACTCCTTTGATCATTATGTTGTACGTACTAAAAAAAAACAAGTATGCTTCTGTGATCATCATCTGTGAACATCAACTTGTCTGTGCACTGGTCATTATTTTGCTTGTGCACTGGTATAAAAGGTTGTAACTTGTGATTACGTGTAAGAGAACTAACTGCAGACCACCTGCTTTACTTCTCTCCAGAATTCTGTACAATAATCTTTGCTGTTACATCTACACACTCTGAGGCTGTTTTTGATTTCTTCAGGGTCCCGACAACACCCCATTATCAGGCAGGGATGCTGAGAACAAGGCCAAAGTCTTTTCCAATTCCACTAACCATAGTATATTGAGGAATGCAGAATTTATATATACTATATATAATTACAAAATGTGTTTCAATTATAAAGCATGCACATATTGCTGACATTCACAAAACATATTTTACACATAAAACAATTTTAATATAAAGGAAAATGAGTATGTAATCCTTGAAGGATGTATTTATAATCTTGCACTTTCCCTTTTTGTCAAGGAATTTATTCATGATTAGGAGGATGCACATTTGAAGTTCACTGCTCAGGACTCCATGTTTCTGAATGCGTTGTCTCTGACACAGAAGTAATTGTGTCAGATTTGACTCAAACATTGACCTGAGTGGTGGAAAGTGATTTGCATAATTCTACCCTTTCAAGTGATTATAATTCTGGCCATGGTCCAATGTGGCAAAGTGGTTAATACTGTACAGGTGCAGGTGATTGAAGAACAGACAGACAATTGTAATCCAGGTGAAAAGGTTTGTTTTTATGAGTTGTTTTTGTCCAGTGCCTGACGGCGAAACAAACAGGAAATAATAATGCTGATAAGTAATACAGCGGCGTGTATTACTTACATTTAAAATCCCCCAAGCTGGTCCCGAAATAATAGTCCCGTTCTTGTATCCCCACATTAAACACAAAACACATACACACGTTTTAGTGATTGTGGTGCAATACAGTTTTACAGTGGTACAAGTGAAGTGCTGTTCCGGGTTTGTGCTGGCCTCTGGCGACAGCTCTGGAACATGTTAGCTGTCTAGTGAATACACTCAATAATAGACAGTATAAACAAATACTCACGATTATTTCACGAACAGTACAGGTCCTTCCAGGTCAATGACACAACCAAAACAAAGGAACAGATAACATTGCTTTGACCCTTATTTATACCGTCACTCATGACCCCTTGGTAAACGATTGCAGCTGCTTTTTATGATCTGCAGCTGCCACATCATTTCCCCTCTGGGTCAATGAGTTAGTGTACCGAAGCTCTGTCTCTTTTCTACATGACCAACTTCCTTTTAACCCTCGGAACGAAGTGTCAGGCCAAGTAGTCCAGAGTACTCTGTTCCTGTTACTTAGCACCCTCACAGATCAGAAGGGAGATTTACCACCAAGAATCATTGTCTTTCTGTCACATGCAGATTCCACTTTTCCAAGGCACTGCTGTTACAAAGGCTCAGTCGGTCATGCTGATAAATACACTCATATTGCGACATGACTTAACTAAGGAAGCTACAGCTGATCTTTTAAATTAATTGAGCTCATATTCACTGGTGTACTTCCACCTCATGTTTTCCAATTATCTAATCATTTTACATATTATAAAAAACATTTGCGATATTCACTTTTATTGCAAAGTATGTCTTGTGTACTGTGGAACAGGCCAGCTGTCCCGATTGTAATTCAGACTTCAAACTTCCTACCTATAGAAAGACAGCATCAGGATTTTTTACAATTCACTGATGTAGCCAAACACATCATAAACTGGCAACAATCTCATTGTACTGATGCAGTAATGATGTTTACAATGGATTATGTATTGGAAATCTGGTACCATTTTTTTATTTGACAAGAATGACTTCTCACTGACTTGCTTTATTCTGTTTGGCCAATTCAATTTCATGTAAATGAAATCTCCACAGACCTGCGTAGGAAACACACCTTGGGTATCTAAGCCATGCATAGAAACATTCTTAAGACCATTTGTTGATGAAACTGTAAAATTAGGCAATGAAGGGTTTATGTGAAAAAAACCTTTTTACTCAGAATAATTTGGTGTGTTTCCAGTGATCTGTACATGTGACTATGTTGCAGTTAAAATGTTAACCTATTAGTGTGGTTCAGGGGGTGGAGCTAGGCCCACCCTGCATCCTATCATCTCCTTTCATCAATTAAATCTACCTTATTTAGCTATAAGTCACCTCTATCTAACTGTCTTGTGTTTTTTCATTTTCGGTGTAAACCTAAGCGGATGGCAAAACTCTCAACTTCTATCAAGCATAATGGAGAACTTACAGCATCTGTCTTCCGATAAAGAGGATTCTCAGGATTTTCTGTCTATACCAGACCATTTTCCTCCAGCCTCATCTCAGTTACATCCAATCAGGCTCCCGTTCAAGTTTCTCCATGTCCGCCTGCCACCCAAGGACCTAATCTTCACCGATCCAAGCGACTCCGGCCTCAGGATGCTCCTCCCGTGCGACTTTTTTGGAAGGACTGGACCATGAACAAACTAGTAAAAACCCTCCTTAAAAAAGGCAATGCGATTATTATTATTATTATTATTTATTTCTTAGCAGACGCCCTTATCCAGGGCGACTTACAATTGTTACAAGATATCACATTATACATTATTTCACATTATACAGATATCATATTATTTTACATACAATTACCCATTTATACAGTTAGGTTTTTACTGGAGCAATCTAGGTAAAGTACCTTTCTCAAGGGTACAACAGCAGTGTCCCCCACTGGGGATTGAACCCACAACCCTTCGGTCAAGAGTCCAGAGCCCTAACCACTACTCCACACTGCTGCCCCGATTCCAGCAGGGACTGATCGAGAATCTCTTTTTCTTCTCTATTGCAGTTCAGTTTCCTCCTAAAAAAGCGCCTCAGAAGAGCCCAGCCGTTCAGTCGTTCTGTGCCAGAGCAAGTCATCCCCACATGCGGCCTTTTGCCGACACATTATCTTCGGTCAGTACCAAACTGAGCGATTTGGATAAAAGGTTATCTAATATCAAACAAGAGAAACAAAGTTCAGCTCTCTCATTAATTCCTGCAGCAAACACTGTAGCGGTGGCTACAGTTTCTTCCGGTTCCTCTCTAACTTCGGTCTTGAATCAGATCCTCCAATCTACAACCTTGCTACTGCATCTGCACATGGCTCCTCCTCTCCAACTTCAGCTTGCCGTCACTCAATATCTCTGCAAATCAGGCGCAACATAATCGAAAGTAAGGATGTCAATCTCGTTTCATTATTGATGGCGACATCAGAGTTTCTGGATCACAGAGTTGTGGATTGTGGAGATCTAACAGTTACTTTAAAATCCAGAGACCCCAGATTACTGAAAAATTGAACATTGGGGGAATTCATCCTCACCTTCTCTATATTCAGCAATGTGCTATTTTCTGTATATCCTAACCGAACAGTTTAACTAGACTCCTATGAATATTACATAGTCTGTCTGTCAGATATGGAGGGACCATGTTTTTTGATTATCAAAGCTTTTTCAGCAAATCAGCAGCTATTCTGGCATCTGACAACCACATAATTGACTGGGCATAACCTGATTCAGATTTATTTAATAGAATTTTTGATGGCCTCAGAGCCAATGCATGTGGGGTCTGCACTTCCACAGCTCACTCAACATCTCTCTGCCCAAAAGCAGCAACAGTGTCAACCTCATAATCAGCTCCTGGCACCTCCGTACCTCACTACTCAAACAGAGCCTCCTTCCCTAATTCTATGCATGTTTCAGCTCCTCCAAATTTATCCTCAAGGCAAGATAAATACGAGTGCAGAATTAGATTCTCCAGAGGGAAACAAATCTGTAATCATTTTAATACTGGTTTCTGCTCAAACAGGCAATGTAACTTCATTCATATGTGCACAGGGTTGCCCATTCGAATACAATCTGCCCTCTAGCTCACAAGTGACTCTCACCAATGCTCACAGTCCCCACTCCCATAAACATTCCGGCTGTATCTAAAAAACTCCAGAATCACCCTGACATAATTTTCACCAGCTACTTAATCGATGGACTAAAAAACGTTTTTTCAACCGTACTCAGTCAAATTCTTCTTTTCAAAGCAAGAACCTTTGTTCTGGCATTCAAGAACCAGAGGTAGTTCATTCTTTCATGGAAAAAGAAATTAAGAAAGGTTTTATAGTTGTTCCCTTTTTAGCTCCCCCGTTTCCAGTCTACAGAATTAATCCCATTGGCATCGCCACTATGAAAATGTCATGTTCCATTTCTGCTTCATCTTTTTATTTATCGCTCCTCCTTCAGATCTGCCAGCAGAAGCAATTTCTAATCTTAAAAGTTTATTTTCAGAAGTTGGCGTACCATTTTCAGAAGAAAAAACGATCACCCCCCTGCATTCTCTGGAATTTCTTGGAATCAGTCTAGACACAGAAAAGTTTGAAGTCAGGCTACCCGAGTCTAAACTCAGCCATATTTGTTTCCTTATTCAGAACTTTCATATCAGTAAAACAATCAGGAAATGTGCACTGCTTTCCTTGCTGGGTCATTTCAACTTTGCAATTTGCATTATCCCCCAAGGGAGGACGTTTATATCTCAACTAGCAAAAAATGTGGACTCTTACATTAATATTTCCTCAGAAGCTAGGAAAGACATTAAAATGTGGTCTGCTCGTAATCAGCATTGGAATGGCCTGTCTATGTTTTATGACAATATTATTTCAGCATCACACGACCTGGCTTTGTTTACAGACGCCTCATCGCTGGGATTCGGAGGTCTCTTAAACAATCAATGGTTTTCCAGTACATAGCCTCAGGAAATTGAAAATCTATCTCCACATCTAAAATCCACAGCTTTTCTTGAAATGTATCCAAAAGTTGCAGCTGCCCAGCTATGGGGTCATCTCTGGTCTAAGCAATCATTATTATTCTGCTGTGATAATATAGCTGCAGTGCACATTAGAAATAAAGGCAGTTCCAGTTCCCCTCTTATCATGCAATTACTGCGGTGGCTAGTATGGATTTCAGTTTCCAACAATTTCCTAATGCAAGCTCGCCATCTACTGGGCTTTTATAATAATGCAGCTGATGCTCTTTCTCGTTTACAGATTTCCAAATTCACAGTCTGGTCCCTACTGCTCAGCCATCTCCAGCAGCAACTCCAAAGTTCAATCAGCTGACTTTCAACTGACTCCAACTGTCAATAAGCTACTTAATTCAGATCAGATTACATGACTTCAGCAGATCCATGTACCAGATCCTCATACTCTACAGGTTGGGCTTAATATGTAACTTTCTGCTTCCAAAGCAGGATTAATCCTACTCCATTTAACCAGGACTGGATCATAGCTGTCATAGTTCATGCAAATGATTCTTTACATCTGGCACCAGCTACTATCAGATCCCATTTGTCAGGAATTCAACACCAATTTCGCTTGATGTCCATCTCTTCTCCAACTATACTATCAATCCCAGTGGTCTGTCTCCTCCTCCTGAATTTCCAAGTGTTCACCGGCTCCATCTCCTGCTCGGCTGTCTAGATCTATAGACATTCTCGGCAACTTGATTTCAATTCTCCGCCAAGGCTGCTTCTCTCCATTTGATGATTTAACTATAGAAACCATATGTCTACCTGCATTTTGGTTTTTTTTAAAATGCTCCGAATATACAGTGCCTTGCGAAAGTATTCGGCCCCCTTGAACTTTGCGACCTTTTGCCACATTTCAGGCTTCAAACATAAAGATATGAAACTGTAATTTTTTGTGAAGAATCAACAACAAGTGGGACACAATCATGAAGTGGAACGAAATTTATTGGATATTTCAAACTTTTTTAACAAATAAAAAACTGAAAAATTGGGCGTGCAAAATTATTCAGCCCCTTTACTTTCAGTGCAGCAAACTCTCTCCAGAAGTTCAGTGAGGATCTCTGAATTATCCAATGTTGACCTAAATGACTAATGATGATAAATAGAATCCACCTGTGTGTAATCAAGTCTCTGTATAAATGCACGTGCACTGTGATAGTCTCAGAGGTCCGTTTAAAGCGCAGAGAGCATCATGAAGAACAAGGAACACACCAGGCAGGTCCGAGATAATGTTGTGGAGAAGTTTAAAGCCGGATTTGGATACAAAAAGATTTCCCAAGCTTTAAACATCCCAAGGAGCACTGTGCAAGCGATAATATTGAAATGGAAGGAGTATCAGACCACTGCAAATCTACCAAGACCTGGCCGTCCCTCTAAACTTTCAGCTCATACAAGGAGAAGACTGATCAGAGATGCAGCCAAGAGGCCCATGATCACTCTGGATGAACTGCAGAGATCTACAGCTGAGGTGGGAGACTCTGTCCATAGGACAACAATCAGTCGTATACTGCACAAATCTGGCCTTTATGGAAGAGTGGCAAGAAGAAGGCCATTTCTTAAAGATATCCATAAAAAGTGTCGTTTACAGTTTGCCACAAGCCACCTGGGAGACACACCAAACATGTGGAAGAAGGTGCTCTGGTCAGATGAAACCAAAATCGAACTTTTTGGCAACAATGCAAAACGTTATGTTTGGCGTAAAAGCAACACAGCTCATCACCCTGAACACACCATCCCCACTGTCAAACATGGTGGTGGCAGCATCATGGTTTGGGCCTGCTTTTCTTCAGCAGGGACAGGGAAGATGGTTAAAATTGATGGGAAGATGGATGGAGCCAAATACAGGACCATTCTGGAAGAAAACCTGATGGAGTCTGCAAAAGACCTGAGACTGGGACGGAGATTTGTCTTCCAACAAGACAATGATCCAAAACATAAAGCAAAATCTACAATGGAATGGTTCACAAATAAACATATCCAGGTGTTAGAATGGCCAAGTCAAAGTCCAGACCTGAATCCAATCGAGAATCTGTGGAAAGAACTGAAAACTGCTGTTCACAAATGCTCTCCATCCAACCTCACTGAGCTCGAGCTGTTTTGCAAGGAGGAATGGGCAAAAATTTCAGTCTCTCGATGTGCAAAACTGATAGAGACATACCCCAAGCGACTTACAGCTGTAATCGCAGCAAAAGGTGGCGCTACAAAGTATTAACTTAAGGGGGCTGAATAATTTTGCACGCCCAATTTTTCAGTTTTTTATTTGTTAAAAAAGTTTGAAATATCCAATAAATTTCGTTCCACTTCATGATTGTGTCCCACTTGTTGTTGATTCTTCACAAAAAATTACAGTTTCATATCTTTATGTTTGAAGCCTGAAATGTGGCAAAAGGTCGCAAAGTTCAAGGGGGCCGAATACTTTCGCAAGGCACTGTACAGTTCCTTCTATTTCCAGCTTTCCTTCTCTAGGTATCCGCTGCAGTGACCTCAGGCTCATTCCAGATTCCCATTTCATCCTATTGCTTCTCATTTCAAAAACAGATCAGCTGCAGCAAGGACAATGTATTCAGCTTTCAAAAATTAACTCTCCTCTGTGCCCCTACACTTCCATGCTGAAGTACATCACAAAACACAAGGCCATTTCATCCTCTGACCCTTTGTTCATCAATTCAAGCCAATCCATTGTATCAAGGCATTGGTTTTCTTCACATCTCTCCACTGTGGTGTCCAGAGCAGGTCTTCCCTTGCAATTCTACACTCCTCATTCATCCAGAATAGGGGCAGCTACATCAGCTGCAAAAGCAAATATCAACCAGCATCTAATCAAGAATATGGGATGCTTAGGGGGCTTCCAAGTGATGCATCTAATAAAGGCGCTCTGAGTGGAGTGCACCCTATAGCCTGGAGGTCGCCGGTTCAAGTCCAGGCTATTCTATTGCCGGCTGTAGACGGGAGCTCCCAGGGTGCGGTGCACAATTGTCCGAGCAACGCCCGGGGGGGAGGGATTAGGTCAGCCAGGGTGTCCTCAGCTCACCGCGCATCAGCGAACCATGTAGTCTGGCCGGGCGGCTGCGGGCTTGCCTGTAAGCTGCCCAGAGCTGCGTTGTTCTCCGACGCTGTAGCTCTGAGGCGGCTGCATGGTGAGTTCGCAGTGTGTAAAGAAGCGGGCGGCTGACAGCACACGCTTCAGAGGACAGCGTGTGTTCGTCTTCGCCGCTCCCGAGTCAGCGCGGGGGTGGTAGCGGTGAGCTGAGCCTAAAAATAATTGGATATGCCAAATTAGGAGAAAATAATAAAAGAATTGGCAATTACTAAATTAAAAAAAAAATAAGGGATGCTGGACCTCATCAGCAATCAAAGCTTATATTCATTCTTAATCATCGGAAATATCCTCTGCCCATCAGTCTATTGCTAGTATGTCCGGAGTGGGGACAACCTTTCCACCGTACAGAGGGTCTTCACATAGTCAGTAGGGTACAGCTTACTAACCCCTTTGTCATGTTAAGTGTTTTATTTCCTTCTTGTGTTAAATGTTTTCTCTTTTTTTCTCTTTTTCTATATGCATTGGCAGTTCCCCTTTTTCTTATCATAGGTGTCTTCAGCAGGGAGCCAGGGATCCATTCTTTGGGGGGTTAGTGATTCCACTTTCTCCAACCCTTTGTTAAGCATAGTTTCATTTACCTCATAGAGGAGGGTTCTCCATGAGTCAGCGGGGACCCCCGGCCAAACCCTTCCTTTAGCATGCATGATCCCTTGTCATCTTCTCTTTCAGGTTCTGATGCCTCTATTCATATGAGGGCCCCCAAGCAGTGGGACCCCTCTTCGTTTGTCGGGTCTCCTCAGCGACGGAACCTGTCTATCTTGCTGAACTCATGATTCTGTTGTTCACAATGCGTTGCATGCTCTGCATTTTGATCAGCCAGTTAAGGGAATTAAATCTCCATCTCCTTTAATGGTTATTCCTTGTTTTGATATGGTTGATGACTTTGTTCCAGATTACATGCATGCAGTGTTACTAAGTGTTAAACAAATTGCATCTTTGTGGTTTGGTTCATGTTATCATGGGAAACCATGGTATATTGGTAGTAAGACAGCAGATGTGGATGATTTGCTACAATGTTTTACACCTCCAGACAAACTACCCAGGTACACAAGGACTAAAAGTTAGGAGATACTGGAAGGCAAAGGAGTGGAGAAATGTTTTACTTTCTATTCTCTGCCTTCTCTACATGCTAAATTAGAATGGAAGTATTATTTTCATTGGTCGGTGTTGGTTTATTCTACTAATGCCCATTTTCAGAACAAGATGCAGCCCAGCAAAATCTCCAGTTTTTTGTAAAATTATTGTGCACCTTTTGTTGCACATTTGTCAAAGTGTCCGTAATTGGAGACCTCTTGAGCATACAGGTCTACTTTTTCTTTTACAATCCTCAACTACTGTTGTTCTGTCATGTTGCCAAAAGAGTATCTATGCAAATATTACAAAATATTTCCCTGTTGAGGGATGTGCAATATAATAGTCACTTTTATTTTTGAAATGCCAATCAAAAATGTCAGATTTTAGTGCATAAATTAATGAAGTATTTTATTCCTAAACACAATTTGGCAAATTTTACACAAATTAAATGTTTTAATAGACCTAACCTGTTTCTATTTCTCATCGGATAGCGGCTGAATCATTCTTTAACTGTATTTATCCAGAAATACTTTAGAAGAGTATGACAGATTGAATCTATGTAATGTAGATTATTCATCAATAAGCTATGAAAGGCACACATGAAAGGGAAATTATGCAGTATGTTTCCATGGAAGATTTGCTTTCATTACTGGTATCTTACAAGTGCACTTTCTAGATAGAACTGATGTTGTTGTTGTCCTAAAGCTTTTACAGGTTGTAAAGAAATTCAGTGGAAGATAATGATGAGGAGATTGCAGTTCCCTTTCAATTCGAAGACGACCACCAAAACATTACTTATGTGATATGCCTTCCTATTGGTAGGTCTTCACTGAGATCTTTATATCAGAGCTGCCGATAGGCCCCTTCCTGGAGTGACGTCCTCGGTCCCGCCTACCGGGTGATTAAACAGTCAGCCCACGGAAGCAATGTTCTCTTTTTGTCTCTCAAGATGGTAAGGTAAGACCTCTGTCTCGCTGTAGAGTAGACCTCACCGGCTGCCTCAGCCCACCTACCCTGGTGTGTTGCGCTTCCAAAAAAAAAGTGTATTTTACCCCCTGTTGTTTTTTAACTCACCCACTGTGGCGTTAGCCTGTGTGTCTCCCTGGTGTATGCTGCGCGCTGACCAGGTGTGTGACTACATGCGGTCAGGGTAGGCACTGCTGCATTAGCTGACCCCTGGTGCTTCGATACCTCGGTGCACGTTCAGCCCTTGGTACTTCTTTGCCTGGTGCTCATGGTGCTCGGTGCACTTGGTGCGCACGGTGTCTAGTACCTCAGTGCACATAGCACCCTCAGTGCTCAGTACACTTGGTGCACGCGACGCTCGGTGCACACAGTGAATACGGTGCCTGGTGCTCACGGTGTTCGGTGCGCACAGTACTTCGGTACCTCGCTGTGCGTAGCGCCTCAGTACACATGGTGCTCAGTGTGCACGGCACACGGTGCGCACGTTATCTAGTACCTCAATGTGCATAGCGCCCTCAGTGCTCAGCACACTCTGTGCACGCAGTGCTTGGTGCACACGGCGCACTCGGTGGGCACGGTGCGCATGGTACTTGGGCCACTCAGTGCACACGATACTCGGTGTGCAAAGTGCTCAGTATGCACGGTGTCTAATAACCCAGTGCGCATAATGCCCTCGGTGCTCGGTACACTAGGTGCATGCGGTGCCTTGATGCACTCTTCCTATAGACGGTGCTCCACTCCGCTGTAAGCTTCGCACTGCCCCGGTTGGGTGACTGCACGTAGTACAGGCTAGACACCCTTGTCCAGTTGCTGGGATCGATCCTGTGTGAAACATCGAGTTCCCCTGCAATTTCATTGCTGGAAGCTGGCTTGCCACTTCCCTGGAATCAGAAACTCCCCTTCTGTGAACTCAGCTATAAACGCTGCAGAACTGCGCTGTGTTTGCTCTTTTTCTATTCAACAGCCTACATCGCTTTGCGATTGTAGTCTGCTTTTCTAACCTTACAGCGTTCGCTGTTTTGTGTTTTCCTCTGCTATTGCAGCTATAAAAAATAAAAAAAGAGACCTGTGATCGTCCACCGGACCCCAGCTCTGCTGAGCTCCGCCGTGGAGTTGACTCCACTGGATTATCTCGGCCTGCCCTCTCGGTGCTCTTAAAAATTCAGTTCACCTGCGTTGCCGTGGTGTCTGTTCTATTTACCCTCACAGCCTTGCTGTTGTGTGTGTGTCTGTGTTGTTTTCTTTTACTGCCTCGCAGTTTAAAAAAAGAAGAAGAAAGAAGCGTGATTCCTCCACCGGGACCCAGCTCTGAGTTGAATCCGCTGGCTTGTTTCAGCCTGCCTACTCAGCGCGCTGGTAAAAAAAAAAAAGAAAAAAACAACAACAAACAAAAAAAATCAGTTACCCGCATTGCGGTGGTGACTGTTATTTTACCCGCACAACTTGATGTTGTGTGTGTACGTGTGTTTTTTCTTTTACTGCCTTTTACTGGGACTCAGCTCTGCTGCGCCCTGCTGTTGAGTTGCATCCGCCGGCACCTCAACTTGGTGTGCTGGTAAAAAAACAAATAAATCAGTTAAAGCGTTGCCGTGGTGACTACTACTTTACCCTGTTGTGTGTGTGCATGTGTTTTTTATTTATTTTTTATTTAGTAGTCGCCAATTTATTTTTACCCCGTTTCTCTCCCAATTTGAAATGCCCAATTGTATTTAGGTTCAGCTCACCACTACCACCCCTGCGCTGACTCGGGAGCGGCAAAGACGAACACACGCTGTCCTCTGAAGCGTGTCCCTTCAGCCAACCACTTCTTTTTAGTCTGCAGGCCAGCCATGCAGCAAGCCCAGAGCTACAGCGTCGGAGGACAACGCAGCTATGGGCAGCTTACAGGCAAGCCCGCAGACGCCCGGCCAGTCTCCAGGGATCACTGGTGCGTGGTGAGCTAAGGACATCCTGGCCGACCTAAGCCCCCCCACCAGGGCGTCGCCCGGCCAATTGTGCGCCACCCCCTGGGAGCTCCCGTCCACGGTCAGCAGTGGAATAGCCTGAACTTGAACCGGCGACCTCCAGGCTATAGGGCACATCCTGCACTCAATGCGTAGCGCCTTTACTGGATTGCGCCATTCGGGAGCCCCTGTGTTTTTTCTTTTACTGCCTTGCAGTTTAAAAAAAAAAAAAAAAAAGAAGCGTGATTCCTCCACCGGGACCCAGCTCTGCTGCGTCCAGCTGTTGAGTTGAATCAGTCGACTTGTTTCAGCCCGCCTAGTGCAGCACTGTGCGCTTGCCTGTACTGCTATCCTGATTGCCTATCGCAGCCACTCGAGCCTGTGTATCCACACCGGTGTATGCTATGCGCTCTGCGCCGTGGGTCACCCCAGATGTTACAGAACCGGATGTCAGCATTGCTGAGGAGGACCATTAAGCTTGCGGTATAAATGGCATGACTCTGCATTTTCAGTTTTGAAAGCAGATTGGTGTACTCACAAAATGTGGTACATGTGAGAGTGCTTGGTTAAAACTGTCATAGCTTTAAGTGTAATGGCTCAGAGACAAATTAGACATGGTTAAGTAATGAGGACCAAATGGACAGGGGCAACATCATGCTGCTCAATTATTGAATGTGTCCCAAAGTGTGGTCTCCTGTATATGGAGTCGATACCAAACTAGCGGCACTGTTAGGAGGCAACATGGTGTGGGGTGCAGAAGAGTAACAACCCCTTGGGAAGATCACAATATTCAAATTGAGTTATTTTGGCAACGTTTCGCAAATGCTACCCACTTGAGAAATGACCTCCAGAATGTAACAGGTGTTATAATTTCTACTCAGACGGTTCATAGACGGCTTCATGAGGCTGGTATGAGGTCCTGAAGAGCCTTAATCCATTTACCTCTGACACTGACAAATCCAGGAATGTTTGAGATGGGCTAGGGATCACATCAGGTGGAACATCACCGATTGGACGCCACTCCTCTTCACTGACGAGTCCACATTCTGGCTTGATTATACTGACAGACAGCGCGGTGAACGTTTCTTGCCGCATCATGTTGCAGAACACAATAGAAAATGGAGGAGGATCTGTCATGGCTTGAATAGGACGCAATTGAGAGGGTGAATTGGCCAGTGCGATATTCTGATCTCAGTCCTATTGAGTATGCTTAGTACATGCTAAAGAGTGCGATAGCAGCCCATTTAAGATGCGACGTGTCGTTGGGACTTTATTATTTTGTATTGTACTGTTTAACCCTATTTTCTGATGAAGTTATGTACTTGTAGATTATTTCAAAATCATTTGATTTTGCACCTGTTTACACAGATGTGCACCCTGCCGTGGAACTTGAGAGTTGTTGTTCTCTATTGGAGTGCTTTTTGGCTTTTGTTCCCGAAAAGCTAATCACTTACCTTTGTGACTGTACAAACAAAAGAGCATGCAGCTGCTTCACAGGTAAGCCAGCTGCAAACGGGAAGGTGTTTTGTTTGAAATGGCAGTCAGGGACAAAATACTATCAAAACACAGTACTGGGTACAAGGCAATGAAGCAGGCGTCTGCGGCAGCCAGATCCATCACAATGCCTGCGCAAAGTAGCCCTGTACACGCATTTGTGACCATCCCTCCAACACAAGGGAAGCAGAGACCACAAAAAAGGTGTAGGGTCTGCTACAAAAATGAAAACAAAAGAAAGGACACAAGAAAAATGTGCAGTGGTTGCGAAGGCAACCGCGGGTTCTGTTGTATTGAACATTTCAATAAATGGCACACGTTTTGATGCTGTTTGATTTTTATTTGATAATCACTGTTTACTGATTATTATTGTTATTAGCGTTATTAGCAGCATTTTTGTTTTCATTGTTCAAACAAAAAATAAAATAAAAAAACTTGTTTTTATCTCTATATTGTACATGGGTATGTATTACACAGGAGCATAAATGGTTAATGAACAGCACAGTGGTTAACTCCTTTGTTAATGCTGAGTGCCAGTGTAGAGATTGTCTCTCGTATAATTTAATTGTATTTGGAAAGAACACAGAGGGGCTGGAAGGCAGTACTTTCTTTTTAATTAATTTATTATATATTTCTTAGCAGACGCCCTTATCCAGGGCGACTTACAGTCGTAAACAATAATACATTTCAAGAATCACAGAACAAGTAATAATACAATTAAGAACAAGATAAAAATACAATGACTTTGGTTCTAGCAAGTACAAGTATATGACAAAATACGATTCAATAACGGAGCAGATAACAGTGTCAGTGATAGTTACATCAGGATATAATTAAATACAAAATACTACAGATTAAATACACTTGTGACAGATTACAGTACTCAAAAGTACAGCATTAAATGCAGTAAAATAGTGGGCAGATAAGGGCAGGTAAAGCGCATTTAAGGAAGTGATAAGTGTCCAGAGGGAAAAGAGGAGTTCTACAGGTGCTGTCTGAAGAGGTGAGTCTTGAGGTGGCGCCGGAATGTGGTCAGGGACTGAGCAGTCCTGACATCTGTAGGAAGGTCATTCCACCACTGCGGGGCGAGGGTGGAGAAGGAGCAGGCTCTGGAGGCAGGGGAGCGTAGAGTTGCATGCACATGGTGTATTACCAGCGCTGCGTGACAACAGTTTGGCCAAAACAGCTTTGTAACAAAGTATTCTTTCATAGATCTAGGTTGCACAGATTATGCATTTAAGTTGCTATGTGATCAAAAGTAAAAACAGTACAATCAAGTAAAATATGAGTGTAAAATAAAAAAAAAAATTAAAAAAAGTACTTATTGACAGTAGCGAAGTTGAAATGATAGGCAGGTTGCATTGATGTTAAGCCAGGCCAGAAGGCAGTATAAAGAGTCCAGGAACAGATTGTGGGAACAAGAACATAGCACATTTATTTTAGTAGTAAAAGGCTTCAGACCTTACATTGCCTAGTTCAAGGGGGCGTTAATCAACAAGCATTTGAAAAACATGCAAAACACTATGTCATGTCAAGCTTAAACTAATTCCAAACTGTGTTGTACAACTGGACTGAAACAATATAATACTATACTCCGGTGATATGTAGTAAACATATATGTGATAGTGCTAAGGTGGCGTAGTTTGTTTTGTGGGTTTGCTGGAGTTAGTATGAATCTCTGCCTCCCCTACTGGAAATGTACCTGTTTTAATTGCAATTTAAATCCAATACATGTTATTTTGATATGATGTAATTTGTTTTTCTTCAACATGCACTTCAAATACAGCTTTTCCTGATGTATAAAATTACATTCCAGAGAAAACTTTGCTCCTAGATTTGATTAAAATAGCGCCAGTGGTTTCACCTAAAACGTTAGGTTAGTATCATAACCCTGATTCCCAGGAATAGAAATGTAACCATTACCTCATGGGTATTTATCCTTTAATCATTGATTGTTCCACTTTTTTTACTGACACCTTATTCCACTCACAAGCCAGGCTTGTACACTCCACTTTGTTAAATCCCAGGCGGACAGATGCCTCCAACTTAAAAAGCACAGCCCCCACATGAGAGCAAGTCTAAAATGTGAAAAAGAAAATTATGGCAAAAGAAAACAAAATATTTGATCTCACATTCCTGAATTCATATTTGTAGAAATTAATGACTGAAGCTTGTTGCCTGTTTCTTATGCCTATGGTTATGCTGCCCTTACCCTCCCATGCAGTTACAGTGAGCAGCTATTACACTCCCATCACTCCTGACAGTTACCAAAGTCTGATGGGGTTTATCTGTCACTCTCCATGAAGGTTTGACATTTGCCTTGAAGACTGTGCTGTCTGAACCTGGAGGTTTGTGATGGTACACAATCTGCACCCAGCCGCTGACGAAGAAATTGTGGGTATCCAGAGACCTTTAGTTCTTCATTGTCGAACTTGTATAAATCCCTAAAAACAGTGATAGCAGTAACAACATGAGCAAACATGACTATAGAAGAGACCTCATAATAAGATTCAGTAAGCTGGTGTATATATGATAACGTCGACTCGTAGGACATAACTTTAGCTATAACTGATGCAAATCGCTAAGTATCTTAGCTTGTTAACTAACGTAAACTCGTTTTGACCTAGCTAGCGTGTCAGATAAAATCACAAAAGCCATTTATAAAAAGTTCAAAGAAATCAGTACATACCGGGAGATTCGATTAAGTAGCTATATGACTGGATATGTCACCTCCGGCCAGCTGGTTGGGTCGTTCCTCCAGCAATCATTTTGCAATGCGAAGGGACAGTCTGCAAGCCCTATATTATTAAGTGTTTTAATATATCTGGTCCCAATTAATTAAAGTAGTCACGGGACATACTATTTACGTTTTAAGCTAATATAGCAAATTAAATATGAATTAATCGATTACGAAAATAAGCAGGATTTCAGTGGATCCCTATGAGAGGCACCGGTATTACACAGGAGCATAAATGGTTAATGAACAGCACAGTGGTTAACTCCTTTGTTAATGCTGAGTGCCAGTGTAGAGATTGTCTCTCGTATAATTTAATTGTATTTGGAAAGAACACAGAGGGGCTGGAAGGCAGTACTTTCTTTTTAATTAATTTATTATATATTTCTTAGCAGACGCCCTTATCCAGGGCGACTTACAGTCGTAAACAATAATACATTTCAAGAATCACAGAACAAGTAATAATACAATTAAGAACAAGATAAAAATACAATGACTTTGGTTCTAGCAAGTACAAGTATATGACAAAATACGATTCAATAACGGAGCAGATAACAGTGTCAGTGATAGTTACATCAGGATATAATTAAATACAAAATACTACAGATTAAATACACTTGTGACAGATTACAGTACTCAAAAGTACAGCATTAAATGCAGTAAAATAGTGGGCAGATAAGGGCAGGTAAAGCGCATTTAAGGAAGTGATAAGTGTCCAGAGGGAAAAGAGGAGTTCTACAGGTGCTGTCTGAAGAGGTGAGTCTTGAGGTGGCGCCGGAATGTGGTCAGGGACTGAGCAGTCCTGACATCTGTAGGAAGGTCATTCCACCACTGCGGGGCGAGGGTGGAGAAGGAGCAGGCTCTGGAGGCAGGGGAGCGTAGAGTTGCATGCACATGGTGTATTACCAGCGCTGCGTGACAACAGTTTGGCCAAAACAGCTTTGTAACAAAGTATTCTTTCATAGATCTAGGTTGCACAGATTATGCATTTAAGTTGCTATGTGATCAAAAGTAAAAACAGTACAATCAAGTAAAATATGAGTGTAAAATAAAAAAAAAAATTAAAAAAAGGTGAAAAGTGAATCACCTGGATACCGGTACTTATTGACAGTAGCGAAGTTGAAATGATAGGCAGGTTGCATTGATGTTAAGCCAGGCCAGAAGGCAGTATAAAGAGTCCAGGAACAGATTGTGGGAACAAGAACATAGCACATTTATTTTAGTAGTAAAAGGCTTCAGACCTTACATTGCCTAGTTCAAGGGGGCGTTAATCAACAAGCATTTGAAAAACATGCAAAACACTATGTCATGTCAAGCTTAAACTAATTCCAAACTGTGTTGTACAACTGGACTGAAACAATATAATACTATACTCCGGTGATATGTAGTAAACATATATGTGATAGTGCTAAGGTGGCGTAGTTTGTTTTGTGGGTTTGCTGGAGTTAGTATGAATCTCTGCCTCCCCTACTGGAAATGTACCTGTTTTAATTGCAATTTAAATCCAATACATGTTATTTTGATATGATGTAATTTGTTTTTCTTCAACATGCACTTCAAATACAGCTTTTCCTGATGTATAAAATTACATTCCAGAGAAAACTTTGCTCCTAGATTTGATTAAAATAGCGCCAGTGGTTTCACCTAAAACGTTAGGTTAGTATCATAACCCTGATTCCCAGGAATAGAAATGTAACCATTACCTCATGGGTATTTATCCTTTAATCATTGATTGTTCCACTTTTTTTACTGACACCTTATTCCACTCACAAGCCAGGCTTGTACACTCCACTTTGTTAAATCCCAGGCGGACAGATGCCTCCAACTTAAAAAGCACAGCCCCCACATGAGAGCAAGTCTAAAATGTGAAAAAGAAAATTATGGCAAAAGAAAACAAAATATTTGATCTCACATTCCTGAATTCATATTTGTAGAAATTAATGACTGAAGCTTGTTGCCTGTTTCTTATGCCTATGGTTATGCTGCCCTTACCCTCCCATGCAGTTACAGTGAGCAGCTATTACACTCCCATCACTCCTGACAGTTACCAAAGTCTGATGGGGTTTATCTGTCACTCTCCATGAAGGTTTGACATTTGCCTTGAAGACTGTGCTGTCTGAACCTGGAGGTTTGTGATGGTACACAATCTGCACCCAGCCGCTGACGAAGAAATTGTGGGTATCCAGAGACCTTTAGTTCTTCATTGTCGAACTTGTATAAATCCCTAAAAACAGTGATAGCAGTAACAACATGAGCAAACATGACTATAGAAGAGACCTCATAATAAGATTCAGTAAGCTGGTGTATATATGATAACGTCGACTCGTAGGACATAACTTTAGCTATAACTGATGCAAATCGCTAAGTATCTTAGCTTGTTAACTAACGTAAACTCGTTTTGACCTAGCTAGCGTGTCAGATAAAATCACAAAAGCCATTTATAAAAAGTTCAAAGAAATCAGTACATACCGGGAGATTCGATTAAGTAGCTATATGACTGGATATGTCACCTCCGGCCAGCTGGTTGGGTCGTTCCTCCAGCAATCATTTTGCAATGCGAAGGGACAGTCTGCAAGCCCTATATTATTAAGTGTTTTAATATATCTGGTCCCAATTAATTAAAGTAGTCACGGGACATACTATTTACGTTTTAAGCTAATATAGCAAATTAAATATGAATTAATCGATTACGAAAATAAGCAGGATTTCAGTGGATCCCTATGAGAGGCACCGGTTTGTTTTCCCCCAAGCGGTGGGCATGGCATGACCAAAACGTACGGTTGAATCCACGCAATGAGTGTTTCTGGCTGGTGAATAAGCGACTAGAATCTAAATCCTCTGCACTGCCTTAAACCCCCTCAACCTAATTTATTTATCTGTCAGCTCAATCTTTGGAAGGTAAATCTATACAATAAATACAATATTCTGCGTTTGGAGAGTCAGGATATTTTATATTACTATAGCAAGGTGTAGTGAATTAGATATACAATATATTTACATATAAATTAGTCATAGTCACCCTCTTACGGACGTCAAAATGTAAGAAATGAGACGTACCATATTTAAGTTCTGGATCATGTAGAACTCGGATTCCCTTGACAATAACCGACATTCACACAACATGTCAGAAATATAAAACAATAGTTTATTGAAGAATAAAAAAGGGTGCACAACTAATCTAATATTGCAGAAAGAAAAAGCTACTGGTTAGAGATATGCTTGAATAATATTATTGTTTACATAGTCAAACGATTACAACGACCATAACATCATTAGCATACAGCCTTAGTATACTTTGCATTAGTATTTTCAATACGCGTTTCTCGTTGTAATTCATATCAATATGCACGAGAATTAATTCAACTTCCCATTCAGAACGGAATCCAACATTCCAGTACCTAATTTAGCAAATTAGTTTTACTGTGTTAATTTAGTTTAGACATGATGTACCAAACTATTAATATGTTATCAACCTTAGTTGATTATATATTCAAATTAACTGAGAAATGGGGCAATGATCAAATTCTCTGCATTTACGAGGCAACTCCTTTGAGTTGCACATTTCAACAAACAAAATACATTTCTTACACACTCTAAAACAAGAAGTAATATTCTATTCCTAGAACAGTTTATCCACTAACTTGATAGCATTTGCTACAGTTAATTTCTCGAGTCATAAAGTATTTAATGTGCTGAATACTTATCGATTTTCAACAAAGAGGTCAATCTGTGTTGATGAACACGGCAGCTCTCTGGATCTGAAGTTCCAATGAAAGAAGACGGTACTTTGCTTGAAGTACGCATTGTATTGCATCGGTTCGCAATAAACACCTTACCCTGTAAAATTACCCTGTAATTTTATGGTAATAATCCAGTTTTACTGGGTAAATACCAATTGTCTTCCGTTCTTTCATTGTAACTACTGTTGGAATAAGTAGATAGTTCAATGGAAATGGTCTTGTGTCCTTCTATAATTACAGTTTTAACAATTTACTGTTACCTAAATGGATATACTCCTATTTCTCAGTGATAAGGTGCTGTGCTGTTGCCTGTCGTCTTAAAGTGGTTTTCTCATTAATGCAGTTACTGATTGCAATGAGAAACAGGCAGCAAATAAATGAGTTATTCAGTTACAGTATTCCAGCCTATTCCAACAGTAGTTACAATGAAAGAACGGAAAACAATTGGCATTTACCCAGTAAAACTGGATTATTACCATAAAATTACACAGTAATTACATAGTTATTTGTGCACTGTAATCCAAAGTTCTACCATAATTGCTTTATAAATATATACCATGTGCATGCAGGTCTTTTCATCTTTTCATCTGCAGTGTTGGAATTCAAAATATATAAGTTCTGTTCCTGTGTTTATTTGCTTCATGACCATATTGTTTGTGGTCAATAAAGCAAAAAAGAATAATTGTTGTTTTTCTTTTTATTAAAAGAACAAGTTTTTGTACAGTAGTTCAAAGTAACATTATAGTTAAAATGTAAAGCTCTAGTTAATGCATAGCCCATAAGTTAGCACTAAAGTATGCACAGTATTTATTGAAAGTACTCAAAGTTGCATAACTTGACAAATATACAGATTTGCATTAATAGGCACTGAAATGTGAAATTTATATTTTAAAAAAACAGAAGCCAGAATTATAATATACTGTACATCAAGAGATATGTGCAAAGATATTTCAGTGTCTTTACAGTTTAGAGCTATTGCTCAATTAATATGTTTATTAATTTTGATTTAACTTAGAATAGAATCCAATATTTAATGGAGAATCACTTGAGTTTGTGACTTCATGCAGTCTGTGGATTTCTGGAACAAAAAGAAAGGATTCAAAATGATCATTGGTATTTTAGAACCCTTTTCATAAAGGTTTAGCTCATTAGTAATTGAACCGTATCAATGCCTTTAGCAAGAGGTCTTGTCATTTTACAATCCCTCATAATGTGCCAAAGGCAGTTTGCATCAATAAATACAGCTTTACAAACAAAGCTTGTAACTCCTCTGTTTTTGAATTTCTGTCTGAAATATATCAGTGAAATATATCAATGGATTGATGCATTTACATGTAAAATGCTTAACATATTTTACTATGGTACATTCTATTTAATGGCAATTTAAAGGTTTGATTTTTTCATGAATATCAAACTCCACTTAAATCATGATTAAAGCTTTGTTGATATGGTCCATAATTTCATAATTTGTAGTACTATGTATGCATGCTACACAAATTCTACTAACATTCAACACACATCCTTTGGAGTGCTAACATGCACAGTACAACTAAAACACAGCACAAAATGTTAGGTTACTTACCGTAACCCTGGTTCCCTGAAAGAGAAGACGACCACCAACATACTTATGGGATATGCCTGCCTTAGGTAAGTATTTACTGAGCATTTTATGTCAGAGCTGCCGATAGGCCCCTTCCTGGGGTGATGTCCTCGGTCCTGCCTACTGAGGGATTAAACAGTCAACCCACGGAAGCCATTTTCTCTTTTGCATCAAACCCGTGAGGGTGACCAATGCAACAACGCTGGTTGGTGGTCGTCTTCTCTTTCAGGGAACCAGGGTTACGGTAAGTAACCTAACGTTCCCTTTCAATTCGAAGACGACCACCAACATACCTATAGGAAAAGTATACCAGAGCAGTCGCGAGGGAGTAGGAACGGCAGCGGTTGAGAGACGCATCAAAACCGCATAACCCAACATTAGCAGTGCGATCTTACAACCTCAAGGACCCTCGTGCCTAATTAAGGCAGGGCAGGATCTACCACATTAAGGCGGCAGAACCTGGAGAAAGTATGTGGCGTAGCCCAGCTAGCCGCAGTACAAATATCAGACAGCGAGGCCCCTCTGAAGAGGGCCCAAGATGTAGCCAAACCTCTGGTACAGTGCGCAGCTACCCTCCCAGGTGGGGACAAGCTGGCATTGTCATACGCAGTCAAGACTGTGTCCGCAATCCAGTGCGACAGTTGCTGCTTCCAGATGGCCTGTCCTAGGGTCTGTGTAGCGTGACAGACAAAGAGCTGGTCAGAATGACGCAGAGCGCTTGTCCCATCTATGTAACACCTCAATGCCCGCACAGGGCAGAGGAAGTTCAATCTCCTATCCTCCTCCAAAGGAAACAGAGGTGGATGGAAAGACTTCAGTTCCACAGACTGGTTCATGTGGAAGGCTGTGATCACCTTAGGGAGGAAAGCAGGGTTTGTACGTAGTGACACCCTGCTGCCATCGTCCCAAATATGCATACAGGAGCTGTGCACTGACAGCGCCTGTAGCTCACTGACCCGCTTTGTGGAGTTGATAGCCAAGAGGAAGGCTGTCTTCATAGACAGATACTCCAAATATATGAAGTGTATGGGGTCAAATTGTGCCTTCGTGAGAGCCTCCAGTACAACATCAAGGCTTCATTCGGGGAGAACGGCCCTCCGTGGAGGGCGTAATCACCGAGCACCCTTGAGAAAACAGGTTGCCAAGAAATGCGCACCCGGAGATATAGAATCAACGGGGGCATGGCACGCAGAAATGGCAGCCAAATACACCGTCAGTGTAGAACGTGACCTACTGGCATCCAGCAGTTCTTGCAGAAACTGCAAGATAACGGACATAAGGCAAGATACTGGGTCATGACCTCTAGTCATGATATCTCCACTTACAGACGTATAACGACCCAGTCGAGCCTCCCCAAATAGCGTCAAATAGCCCTAGGGCTGACCAGCGCTCCCGTTCAGGGGCCAGAGCCATAATTGGAACCTGCCTGGTTCCGGATGCTAGAGAGTGCCTTTCGTCTGACTGAGGAGATCCATGTGAAGTGGGATATCCCAGGGCTGGCATTGTAAGAGCAGTGGTATTCGCAGGAACGTGTGAAGGAGTGTCCTGGGGACCTCATGGGTGTCGATGCCGAGTGGACCGCCTAAGCGGTGGAGGGAGTACCACAGGGGCAGTGTGTCGTCTCCGCCGAGGCGAAAAGATCGACCTGCGCCTTCCCGAACCGTTCCCAAATGAGCTTGCAGAGACGCTTCGCGTTCTCTGTGGGAGCTCTGCAGGATCTCTTCCACTGCTGGCCCAAAGGTATGCCCCGGGGATAGCCGCACGTCTAACAGTGCCGCCTTATCCGCATTGGGAACCCTCGCCTGTGACAGCCATAGCTGTCTGCGAGCCACCACCAGGCTTGCCAGGCTCAGGCCTAGGGCTTGCCCTTGAAGGTCAGAGATCTGGAGCAGCATGCCTGAAAGGAGGCGTAAATCGGCTCAGGGAGTGGAGCTTCCCTTAGTATCCCATATAGGCAGTCAGTATACCTGCCGTGTTTGCAAGGTGGGTCACCTGTGCCGCTGCTGCATACACCCTCTTCAGGTGTGTCTCCGTGACCCTACACTGCCGGTTTGGGCACACAGGGTCTTTAGGTAATCCCCCCACCGGCAGAGCCTTGACCAAGGCCGCAATGGCTGACTCAAATGGGGGGCAACCATGCCCCGAGCGCCGTGTGTACTGAGGCGCCAGGCACCATAAGCACTGTGTGCACCGATCACCGTGTGTTCCACGTGCACCGAGCGGCGTGTGCACCGAGGCACCAAAGTACCATGCACACCGAGTGCACCGAGCACCGTGAGCACCAGGCACCGTAGTACCAAGGGCTGAGCGTGCACCGAGGTATCGAAGCACCAGATGTCAGCTAATGCAGCAGTGCCTACCCTGACCGCATGTAGTCACACACCTGGCCAGTGCGCAGCATACACCAGGGAGACACACATGCTAAAGCCACGGCGGGCGAGTTGAAAAAACAACAGGGGGGAGAACACACTTTCTTTTTTTTTTTGAAGGCCCAACACACCAGGGTGGGTGGGCTGAGGCACCCGGCGAGGTCTACTCTACAGCGGGGCAGGTTAGAACGCAGCCCCGGTGCACTGCAGCTGAAATTCACAGCACAACACAGGCAAAGCGGGGTTGTGCGACAGGGTCAACACACAGGAGGACATGCAACAACAACAGTAAACAATAATATTTGTTTCTTTTTATATTTCGCCCAACTGCGCACACTACAGCCGCTGGAATCACTCAGTGGCAGGGATACAGCAAAGCCTAGCCCCGGCGGAGGAACTGTGTTCTCCCCAAGAGTGTAGGCTGAAAAGACACACACACACACCCTTAATCAATAATGCACAGACAGTCGCTCACACACACAGCAGTATACTGACAGCCTGCAATGCAAGTGAGGCAGGCTGTGAAGAAAGGGCAAGAAAGAAGCTAAGTATTAGAGTCGCTGATTCCAATGAAAGCAGCAAGCCAGCTTTCAGCATGAATACAAGGGAACTGCAGTCAACTCAGACGAGCTCTTTCAAAAACACACTCAGTTTAGTAAACACAGAAGCTTACCTTACCGTAGGTGAGAGGCAAAAGAGAAAATGGCTTCCGTGGGTTGACTGTTTAATGCCTCAGGAGGCGGGACTGAGCACGTCACCCCAGGAAGGGGCCTATCGGAAGCTCTGACATAAAATGCTCAGTGAATACCTACCTAAGGCAGGATTATCCCATAAGTATGGGTGGTCGTCTTGAATTGAAAGGGAACCACCACACAGGACAACATCTATGGCAGCAAGCAGAACAGACAGACAAAGTGTAGGAGAGCAGGTGGAAGGTCTATGACACCAACACCCAGTAAGTCCAATAAGGATGCGTTTACTGTATATGATTTATGTCTTCAGAAAACCAAGATGGAGTCTCATTCCACAAAATCAACCTTCACAGGAATGCAAAAAAAGAGAATTCTAACAGCACTTCAAATACTGTGTAAAATAGGGATGTGTCCAATATTGAGAGGAACGGTAGTTAATCGCGCCAAGTTATCAGCGAGAACTGCCAGAGACTCTCTATACAGCAAGGATAGTTTACATGTTTTTAGGGTATTGGTGCAGCAAAAGTAAATCAGCCAAAAGCACCATTTCACTTTTAATTTGTAGTTCCCAACACTCTTAGGTGAAATGTAGAAAAAAGGTCAATACCTCTCATACAGTAAGAGAACGAAGTCGCCAAAGTAAGGTAAAAATGTCCTTCTTTATTTTGTTTTATTTGCAGATTTTTGCAGACCCCAGGCACTTTTATCCATGCATATGTATATTACAGGACACTGGGCCAGACCAAATCAAAGTTAGCACTTAGCGAACTAGGATGCAAAAGCATTTGTGGTAATAAAACACAAGAACAATTCCAAGCAAAATCTTGCGGAACCAAAACAAGTCCTTTTCACCCTTCAAAAAGCAGCTATTACTTGTTGACTACTAGTGGGTTGAGAAAGGTGAGTGGTTTGCTATTGTCTGACCAAATCTAAAATAATAAAATAAAATACAAATACCCGAATCTGTCCATTTAAAAAAATTTAAAAATCCGCAATCATCTATTTCTTTTTCATGGCACTGGACAGCATTTCATTCAACGTCTTATTGTATAATATGTACAGTGCCTATAGAAAGTCTACACCCCTTTCAAAATGTTCACCTTTTGTTGCCTTATAGCCTGGAATTAAAATGCATTAAAATGTTTGTTTTTTTTCATTGATCTACACATCCTACCCCACAACTTCCAAGTGAAAAAAATATTCTAGAAATTTGTAGAATATTAATTAAAAATAAAAACTGAAATAGCTTGGTTGGATAAGTGTCCACCCCCCTTGTAATGGCAATCCTAAATTAGCTCAGGTGTAACCAATCGCCTTCAAAATCACACACCAAGTTAAGTGGCCTCCACCTGTGTTAAATTGTAGTGATTCACATGATTTCAGGATAAATTCAGCAGTTCCTGAAGGTTCCCTGTGCTGGGTAGTGCATTTCAAAGCAAAGACTCAACCATAAGCACCAAGGAGCTTTCAAAAGAACTCCGGGGACAAAGTTGTTGAAAGGCACAGATCAGGGGATGGGTATAAAAAAATATCAAAGGCCATGAATATCCCTTGGAGCACGGTAAAAATTTTTAAAAATATAATCTTTCTCAATACAACCTTTTTTCCCCTTAACAGTGTGGAGTATGGTGTGTAGATAAGTGGAAAACATCCTCATTTAAATGCATGAAACTCTGAGGCACTGACACAACAAAATGTGAAAAAAGTTCAAGGGGGTGTAGACTTTCTATAGGCACTGTACCGGTACTGATCCTGGCGACAGTGTTACGTTGGTTTTTGGATGTTCTATTCACCTCAAGTTTTTATACTCTCACACTTTCTTTGTTATCCGCCATTTTCTTTTGACATTTAATCTTCGTTCTTGTGCAGTTATAGCCTACTATACAGCCTTGTGCACAACAGGGCTGTACCATGCCAGTCAGGTATGAGGATGCTGGCATTGCATGGTGCTGACACAAGCCAGGGCATGGTACAGATTTTTACCAAAATCATGAAAACAACGTGGCTCACTTTTATAACAGTGACAGAACAATGCAACGTGAAGCTGCAGACATCGTGGAAACAAGGTAATTGCCAAGTGTGTGTGTGTGTGTTACTATTATTATTAAACATATTTTTATTAATATTACAAATAGTAGTAGTTGTTGTATGTAATAGCATTCACTGATATTCAAAAGAAACAGTAGTACAACACAGATTTTTATTTAATTTTTTTCCTGCCCTTTCGCTTGTTACCACCCTTCAAAAGGTCACAAATACCGTCTGGGGATTGGTCAACAGCTATTTTCATGTTGCTTTCGGCGGTCCTTCCTACTCCTGCGAAACTTCTCTCCGCCCCTTTCGTGGATTGGAAATGGCTAGTTTTGGTTTCGGGATAAAGAAAATGTAATATGGAAACTAGTGATATTATCGCATGAACACTCTTTCGCAAGAGTGATTGGGGTTTGATTTGATCCGGTCCATTGTCATATATGTGTAGACAAAAGTGCCTGGGTTTACCTTACTTTGGGTTTACCTTACTTACTTTTTATTTCTCTTACTGTATGACAGGTATTGACTTTTTTTCTACATTTCACCTAAGAGTGTTGGGAACTACAAATTAAAAGTGAAATGGTGCTTTTGGCTGATTTACTTTTGCTGCGCCAATACCCTGAAAACACGTAAACTATCCTTGCTGTATAGAGTGTCTCTAGCAGTTCTCGCTGATAACTTGTTTTGTCAACATGGAAATATACTAGGGA
Organism: Acipenser ruthenus; assembly: GCF_902713425.1. Lineage (NCBI taxonomy): Eukaryota > Metazoa > Chordata > Actinopteri > Acipenseriformes > Acipenseridae > Acipenser > Acipenser ruthenus. Next base: position 12,042,358 of record NC_081193.1, read on the forward strand.
ATGCATTTATTTTGATGTCTGTATCATTTATATTAAATGATTTATTTATATTTTAAAATGGACTAATAGCACACATCACACAGAAAATTAATTAAAAAGAACTTTTTTGAAGACCCCATGGAATTCTATCCATGCATATGTATATTACAGGACATCCGAGTTTAATGACAATTAACTTGTTTTGTCAACATGTAAATATATTTCATTTATATTAAATGATGTATTTCTGTTTTAAAATATAAATATTAAAAAGTGTCTTGCATGTGTGGGATTTGAAACTATAACCTTCTGTTTGCAAACGTGTTGTGTTACTGTCAGTGTTACACTATTAGTTGAGAAAATAAGCAGTATTTTGAAAGATGAAGTCAGCCAGCTGAGAATTACTTGACACTTATTTTTTACATTTTGGAGATTTTTGGGGGATTTTTTTTCTTTTCTTTTCGAGTCATCTCATCATTCTGAGATTCTGATCTTAATCTCTGAAAAATGTTGGTTTCTTGTCAGTGTAACGCACATTGTGGTCCCTGTTGGCACAAGGAAGTACGGTTTCCTCTCGATACTGGTTGATGAGAGTAACACTATTTGTGGTCCCCACTGGACAAAAAGGAATGTTAATTTCTGAGAATTAGCTATGCTGACGTCAGAGCCTATATTTTTGGTAAAAGTGAAACATAAATACATTAGTAAATATTGAAATAAATCAATACATAGACATGTATTTCTTTCTTTATCTACCTTGATATTTATGTATTTCTTTTTCACTATCAGATCTAAAGACTGCCATTTAATACTGTATGAAACAAAAATAAATACTCAACAGTTCTTGTTCAATTGTAAATTAGTGAAGATTTTTTTACATAAAGGTTGTCATGCTTTTGTATATTTTTGCTTTGTTGCAGGACTTGTCTGTTCAGTTTGTCTTGTCTGTCGGGTCACATCGTTACTTAGCACGGGAAGGGGGAGTGAGTGAATGAGTGGGGATACAATACAATACAATCATATCAGGCAAGTTAGAATGCAATTAAAAACATCTAACTGGTCTGAAGTACCAGCCTGGTAAACAAGAAAAAAAAAACTTCAACTGTAGAGGTCGGAATTAATAGGTTGCTGACTGGAGGCCATCATTTGAGCTGACATACGTATCTGGAATTTGACTACTCAACTCAGCTATCAGAGAGTCCATTACAAGAGTGAATAAACAAAGATAAATAAATAAATAAATACATACATACATCATTATCATGTTTCATGATGTTTTATAGTATTGAATAAATTATACAAATCTTCAGCATTCCCCATAACTCGTTTTAAAATCATTACATTTCTTTCTTTGTGGGTGTAACTAAAACAGGTTTCTTTCATTTTTTATACTTACTTTTTTTGCCAAAGATATTATATCTATCACTCGAAATACCACCAGTTGTACTCTGTAACAGGAAAATAAAACACAGTAAGTGTATGTTCTTCTACATCATGAAAGTACTGGACAGTTATCTACTGTATAGCTTTGTGTACTGTAGGTGCTGATAACAATGCCTGCAAAAATATGTGCTTGTAGATTTGCCTTCTAGATTTGTATGTATATTGAACTGGTGAGTTATGTATTACTAGCAACATATATTTTGATGTATAATCTCTATTTATTTATGTTCCAGATGAAATCCCTGTTTTAAATTGTTTTAAACTCATTAATAAAGTTTTATTCTGAAAAAAATAAATTGCAAGTTATTTCAATTTGATTTACAAGATGTCATTTATAACAGGGGTAGACAACTCTGGTCTTAGTCCATTGCAGGTTTAGTAAATATAATTGACTATTAAGCGCATTATGAGAGGTCAGGTTTAAAAGATTAAATTGACATGTTTGGAACAAAGGCCTGGACTAGAAGTGTCTATATTGTCTACCGTTGATTTATATCTGTAGCGACATGGAAAGCCTGTTTTTCACACATCTCTCTGGTTGTCAGACTGCTCTAAGTGATTTGCACAGTATATGCTCCATGGCTTATTGTTCTTGAAGTAGCTTTTGAGAAAGTGCTTGTTTTGATCTTGCATTAAAAACACAAAATTGCACTCACTGTTTGTTGAGAGCTGTATTTTGATATCGAAAATTTCTTCAGCAGTGCATCTCGTATCTGTAGTTAAAGTACATAAATATTGGACATTAGACATGTATCATGATTTGAATTACAGGGCATGTACTATATACTATAATAAGTATTTCATTTTATTGTAACCATTAGGTTCCTATGGTAAAATGACTTGGTAAGAACTTAGTAATTACAGTCATGAATATAGGTGCAATTGTGTAAGGACTACTGAGTACAGACTAATAACCCTCTTTTGATTATAATTAAACAATTTAGTGTACTGTAGTAATAACATATGCATGATAATGCATGCTGGGATGTTCCCGGTAAACTTTACCACTTACCTCAATTGTAATGCAAACAGTTAGCAAGTAAAGCTTAAAAAAATGACCCAATAGACACACTAGTTTTCAAATAATGTATTTTAATAAATAATGATGTATTATGTGGCCAATTGAAATTGTTACTGAGCATTACATATCACCAATCCTAATTTCTCAACACTCGTTTAATAATATTAAAAAAGATTATGAAACCTACCTTACTGTCCAATAGGGTTCCAAAGACTAGAACAAAGAATCCCTAATAAAGAGAAAAAACATTAGCACACATTATTGATTCACTTGTTAATGCACTTGTTTTAGCCAGTTTATTTGAGGTCCTAAGGTATAGGTCCTGGTCTTTTTCCCTTTAATGTTCTTAATTAACTGTATGAACACAAAATAAAATAAATAAATTATTTTCAACAGTTAGTATATTAAATGTATATTTGTCTACTGTGTTTCCTGGATCCCTCTTGAAAAACAAGCTGGAGGTGCCAAATTAATGAGGTTTCCCTGATGTGAGTGTGTAAAATTTTAAATAAATACATAGATTAGTAATAGCATACCCCAATGCATATTTGTCCCTAAAATGCATTTAATAAAAAGTGGCCCTGATTTTTGTATGTATTTTACACTTTTGTTTGCCATCTGGTGGCAGGAAGAATGAAGTACAGCTGAAATGAAGGCTGACAGAAAACAAACAAACAAAAAAAAAACTGCAGCCTTGCGTTTTGTTGCACATTATTTCCGTAACCATGCAGCTCAGGGGCAGCTGAATCTGGCTGTGATTGTACTCTCCATTTAAGTCAGTGACTACAGAAATACATTCATCTCTATCTCATGCTAGAATTATTGGGATAAATAAGCATAAACTTTGTCTAAAATATTCAATTACTGATCAACCTAGTTATAGAAATATATACAATTGAGTTAATATTTCGCTATGCTGCAGTGTATTATATCTAAGAACTTCATCTCTGCACTCTACCATTCATTATGGATATAGTGTTTCATACAAATACCTGAAATGCATTGAGCACTGTGAACACAACATGGATTCCCTCGTTGTCAGGTGCAAGCAATGTTCCAATTCCAAATCCCCAGGTAAGACCAAGAAATGGTGTTAAGATGGCGATGCATCTAGCAACTACTTTTAAGGTGCTTGTTTCTTCAGCCCTAGACATGTCTCCAATAGTTCTTCTTAGCATCTTGACAATTACCACAATCAGTATGATCAAATTGATGGTAATTATGACCAGGGCAGGTATAACAAAAGCAAGAAGGACCATGGTGTTATCCCAGTTGAGCCAACATGCATCTGTTCTTGTGTAATTACTCTTAGGGGCAGTAACAGCTACCGAGATAACAGCAATAATAAGTGGGCAGCCATAGCCAAGGCAGAATGCAATTGCCAGCATTTGTGACTTGCCTAGGTCTTTGAAGACCAGGATTACTCGGAAGAAAAGCAGAATAGCTAAAGTTAACATCCAGAAGAATAAGGCCAGGTAGAAAAAGTGAGTAAAAAAAGTGGCTGCACTGCAGGCTGCTGTGTTTGCATTAATCGCAGCCCCTATGATGAACCATATATCAGCGATCAACAAAGATAAAGCGAGGTTCACAATTGAAACGTGTCGAATGTAAGAGGTTTTATTTTTGTTCACACTGTGCCATACAATTGCTTCAATAAGGAGGCACAAGACTAAGCTTCCTATGGAGATGCCCAATCCGATATAAGTAATGTAAGTACATATTTTACACGGGTCTTTGGGTGACATTAAGATTGAGAAGGAAGTCAAGTGTTCACATTGACAGCGAACGTTGTTTCCCAATATCACTGATGTACAGCCAGACGTATCCCATGATCCTGTGTTGTTGAAGAGAGTGAAGTTCCAAAAGACACACTCAGGTTTATCCAAAAAAGTGTTTTTCATTTCAAAGTCCAAGGAAACCTTTTTAATTACGCTATTCACTACTGTCGTCAACACAATGCCATTTACTTTTCCTTTTGTTGTGTTGTTTCTGAGTGGGAGGATGTCTGAAATGTTTAAGTAAGCAATGCTAACGATAACAGGAAGAGTGCTTAGTTCTGATGAAGGAATAGATACACTACCATGGACTGTATTATTAAATTTAAAGCTCTCATTGTATGCAATGTCATTGTTAGTTATTTTAATCGCATTCAATTTAATGTTGTTTGTTTCTAGTTTGAAAAAAGAATTTGTAGAGAATGACGTAGCGAAAAGTTCCACTGACTGCAATAAACGAGAGCTGGTACTATCAGCATTTTGATTATTTAAGGCATCCCAGGATTTTATTGATTCCGATCCTATTATATTGTTCACTGTTCCAATAAATCCCTACAACAAAGAAGAAAAGGTAAACAATATTAAATAGCACTCCAAATATCAACATTACTCTCATCTGATTGCAACAGCAACAAGTCTATTTATATATAGCAACAACTGAGAAGTAAATGGGTCATGATGGTAAAAGGCACTTATACCAGGCCAAAACAGTGCCTGATTATGGGAAGCAAAGTAGAGGCAAAAAAAGTAATGTAATGCATCAACAAGCATGAAATTGAATCAATTGAATCGCTATAATAATTACTATTTGTTGAAAATAAAGAAGCTACAGCAATGCGTACATTGTAGGAAATAACTAGGCTAATTGTAATTGAAAACAACACACTTTCTAATTGTGTATTAGGAGAATATATATATATATATATATATATATATATATATATATATATATATATATATATATATATATAGAGATATATATATATAGAGATATATATATATATATATATATATATATATATATATATATATATATATATATATATAGAGATATATATATATATATATATATATATATATATATATATATATATATATATATAATTTCTATTTTAGTCTGTACAGCACACAATCACATAAGCAAAAAATATTTAATCAATGTAATGTAAATATTTCAAAATAGAGTTAGCACATTATCACATTTCCTCAAGATGAGGTCCTATAGTACTGTACTGTGTCAGAACTGCCTGGTACAGTAAGTGCAAATTAATGTGACATCTGATAACCTGCTAACTATTTTTTTTCTCAGTTAGTGAATGGAAACTTACCCCCAATTCAGCCTCAGTAATGGTGACATTTTTAGCAGTGTTTGAAAAGATTGTCAATATATCAACCACTGAGGAAATGGTTGCAGCTGATGAAGTTATATTGTTTTTAAACACTGTTGAAGTATTATTTAGCTGTTCAATTAAGATGGGTAGCTCAGTTACTGGTTCTGGGCTGTTTGTCAGATTCTGTTGTAAAGGGAAAATAAACAATAGTAGTAAACAATAATAATAAATAACTAAACAATAATAAAATAACTAAGTGGTAAACATTCTGAACCTGTGATAAAATATATTATAACATGATTGAGAAATTCCACCAAAGAACTTTGAACACGTTCCTCAGAATGTAAGACATTACAATACTGTTTTAGTTTAGGCGTTTTGCCTGGACCCTAACATTACAACACACTGATTGATTCCTGTGTGTTATTATGGTTCTGAAATAAGTGTCATAGATTTATTTCAGAAATAATAGAAATACAACCCTATTTTACTTGTATTTTTCATTGTAAACATAGCCAGAGAGAGAGAGAGAGAGAGAGAGAGAGAGAGAGAGAGAGAGAGTTTTCATAACTATTAAACAGCACTACTGCTTGCCCAAAGAAAACCTGGGCCCAACACAATACTCAGCTGTAGCTCACTATTTGAATTAGCAACTTCAAATTGAATAGAGCTTATTATATAAGTGTGTTTATATGTTTTGAAAAAAGGGACATTACCTGAGCGTTAGACAGAATGTTATTGATTTCTTTTAATACACATGTGTTCTCTATGATACACCATTCCCCATTTTTGCATTGTACATTGATATTTCCAATCTGTTGTGCTGGGCATGCTGTTTTAATTATGTCAAGGTCCTGTCCAACACCGTAGTCCGAGTTATTACATAACCCTTGAAATCCTGGTTTAAACAAAGAAGAACAGGGTCAAACATTTCCTCACAGTAGGGTTTTTTTTTTTTTTTTTTTTTTTTGGACAACAGTAAAATATTGTAAATATTAAAACAGTTCTGCTTTGTTCCTAGTTAACCAACCATGCTCAAGAAAATGTCAATCAACATAAAAGGACCCCCTTGTAAACAAGGCCTTGGTCTGAATGGATAACTCTCCTGGTTAAATAAATTAAATACAAAAAATGTTCCATTTGAACTTGTTAGTTGGGCTTGCGAAGCAAGAGTCCCCACTTTAAATCTTCGACATACTTCTTCTTCTTCTTCTTCTTCTTCGGCACGCTACTCCTCTTACACCGTTTAAGCTAGAAATGCCGTTCAAACTTTAAAACGGGTAGACCAGTCTGGAATAGTGTGCTTGTATACAACTTTTAAGAAAAAACTATTAAGATTTTTGTCCTTTTTTGTCCATCTTCATTCACTTTAATGGGACTTTTTTCAACATTCTAAAGCTCCCCATTGTTTAAAAACTCCCAGACTTCCAACATTCTATTTACTGTAAACGATGTAACTTTCGACACAAATCAGCTACTTTGACCACTTTCCCAACAAGTAAGACAAAAAGTTAGAGGGTATGACATGTTCCTCTACTCTGCTATTCAAATATGAAATCAAAACAGAAATAACTTTTACCAATCAAGAGGTACACCTGTTTTAGTAACCGTACCAACTACGTTTCCTGTGAACATTTAGAAATAACTGCCGTTTTGACCACTTTCCCAACAAGCTAGACAAATACTTAGAGCAAATGAAATCTTCATCTACTTCTCAGCTATTCAATTATTCAAATCAAAACAGGAATGGCGTCTACGAATCAAGAGGTACAGCTGTTTTAGTAACCGCATCAATTTCAAATTATAGCACATTCTAAGCATGAGGCAATTAGTAAACAATGTGACTTTTGACACAAATCAGCTACTTTGACCACTTTCCCAACAAGTTAGACAAAAAGGTAGACAAATCTGAAATCAGTTCAAATATCTTCTACCAATCAAACGGTACATGTCTGATGAAATGTGTGATCTAACTGCCCCACAGTCCAAAGTAATAAGGTTGATATAGTAGTCTATCAAAGTAATCAGACCAATTTTACTAAATTTAACTTTGACTGTATGTAACTGCTTTGCTTTAAAAAGTAAAACTTTTTAAACTTCTTCCACTACCACAAAAATGCTTTTAAAGAGCTAAAGCAAGCCCCACAACTTTACTTGTAAAGTTACCATCGAGTTGAACTTGTTGTCCAAAGGGCATGGCCGTAAATTGAAATATTCCGCGAGATGTCCTGAAAGCAGTGTACTCTCGAGACTTGGCAGCTAAGGGAATCTGCCAATATCACTTGCTGAGATCCAAGGTGGTGATGTATCGGGCCTTCCCCAGTCGCTCAATCAAGTCTTCTATGTAAGGCATTGGGTACGGATCAAAGTCAAGATTGAGACAGACCACAAACCGTTATTAGCCTTACTAGGATCGAAAGCTTTGGACAAGCTTCCACTGAGAATCCAACGGTTTCGCCTCAAGTTAATTAGGTTTTCGTTCCACATTGTGCATGTCCCAGGAAAAGTGTCACAGGGTGACTACAGTCCGCACTCACATATCTGACCCTTGATTTTGTTGGTACTACATTTTGAACAGAAGACGTATTTTAATTCAGAACGATATGATTCTCAAAATATCACTTGCCAAAATAGACAACTGTGGACATGTGGACTGTAATACAGTAGAAACTGTTAAATCTGATATGTATTGTAGCAGTATGTCAAATTCCCCATTAACGACCCAACAGCAAAATTAAATTAAAATGTTATCCATACACAGAACTCGGTAAAACATAAAAGGCAATGCAATTTAGCAAAAAAAAAACCAAAAAAAAACACAACAGTTTCCAGAATTAAAACAGTATCCAAAGTCAGTCTTCAAAATGGCAGAATATAGTGCTCGATAAGGCCCTAATGTCACAGTTCACTTGCAAATGAAAATGCACAATAAAGACAAACTGATAATCAAATCAATTGTAACATTGAAGAGAAGGGCTATGTATATAAAAAAAAAAAAACTGGTGACAGAGTCAGAAATCGCGTGTGACGGTTAAGTGCATTAGATTGTTCAAATATATATAATGGAAATTGATTTGTTTAAAACGCGACTGACGTGTATCCGAGTGTCGTATATTCCAGTGCCGACTGTATTTAATTCACAAGCCCAGTTTCTGACCGTAATTTATTTATGTATGTTTAAAGCACGATTTACTTTATTTTTATAAACTGTGTGGAAAGCACATCTCACTTTTGTTTTATTTGAGGTAAGAGATAGTGCCACAGGCACACAAGAGTTAATGGCAGAAGCATACGTCACTAGGATGGATGTGCAGGGGTAAGAGACTAGAGACCAGTGAGACGAGAGTGTCAGGTGCTGGAGCAGAGTATTAGGAGGTACAGGTAATGAAGTGCATGTTTATTCACACCCCTGTGTCGACCTCCTTTTACACACACACACACACACACACACACACACACACACACACACACACACACACACACACACACACACACACACACACACACACACACACACACACACACACACACACACACACACACACACACACACACACACACACACACACACACACACACACACACCGAGGAGGCTGTGTGGTCCAGTGGTTAAAGAAAAGGGCTTGTAACCAGGAGGTCCCCGGTTCAAATCCCACCTCAGCCACTGACTCATTGTGTGACCCTGAGCAAGTCACTTCACCTCCTTGTGCTCCGTCTTTCGGGTGAGACGTAGTTGTAAGTGACTCTGCAGCTGATGCATAGTTCACACACACCCTAGTCTCTGTAAGTCGCCTTGGATAAAGGCATCTGCTAAATAAACTCATTATTAATAAATACAGTGCTTAGATTACAGCAATGGAATATTAGCCTACATGCAAATGTGCTGTTGGGTTCAGTTCTCATCTATGCTCGTTGCACATGTTACATTTACAGATGTCTGACATTAGCCAGGTGGGTGGTTCCAGGTACTGTTGTGAGTCCTATCTCCTCTATTTCATTAAACACATTCTGATTTGCTTTGAACACATTTTGAACATCTGGAAAAGGTAAATACACACTGCATGATTTGCTGTATAAGTAGCACTTAGTCAGTGTTCACCGATACTAATAATTATGTTCTTACCGGTAAAAGATGCTGCGTTAACGTTATAGCCTTTCTCAAGAAGAGATGATGTTATTTTGTTGTTTCCTGCCTGCAAGATGGAGGATGATAATGTCCCAGTTGTTGCTATCTCATAGTCTACAATAACACTGCCGCTTCTGCATCAATGAAAACAGACATTTCTAAAGAAAGGAACTGATGGCAATGGGAAGTACCAACGGTTGTTAAAAGTACATTAATCATATGCAATTTAATTATTATAATTATATTATTCCTGTGGATGAGAGAATAAAGTGGAAACTCCAAAAGATGGAGTCCTTCATGCTGTTAATTAATGTAGAATAAGTTACAGGAAACATAATTGTTTGGGAGTGGTGATACATTTTCTTTGGAAATAAAACAACAAGAAAAAAAGATGTTTAAACTGCACATTTTTATACTGAAGAGTGTCATTAAAGTTTGGCAGTGTCTGAGTCACTGTTCAGGTAAGCAAGGTATTCTACATCGTCTGCTGTGGCACTAAAAGTAGTCAGTAGTTGTGCTATTTAAAATAACATAGGAGAAAACCGAAGTTGAAATAATAGATATGCACACAAAATATGCATAGGTCTAGAATTACCATTTTGTTTATGTAACTGCTTCAGTATAAGTGGTGATGCCCCAACTCCTCAGCTAAACAGAAGATATATTTAGGTTACTACAACTACAACTACTAATAATAAACAACTTACCTGAAACCTGTGACTGCTACTGTCTGAATACCCATTACAGTTCCAGAATAACTCTGAATTATCTGAAAAGAGGAATTCCATTGGAAATAAAGCATGTGTATAGAACTAGTAGTCATTATATAAAGTAATTGAGATTCATTGAACAAAATTATTATCTTGATATTTTACCTCAGATATAGGGCCATATTCGCACAGCATTTATCACAGTGCAAAGTTAATGAAAAATAAACTTCTAATTACAGAACTAGCAAGATCCAACTATGTATATACAGGAGTGTTATTGTTTCCTTCCCATTTTTGTTATGTTCGTGTTGTTATTCAGAAGTTATAATTAGGTTTGCTAATATTCGACTTTTTTTTGACAACTCGACGATTAATATCAATGTTTATTTTAGTTTTTGTTTGATTTTTATTTTTCATTTCATCAGAGAATGGGTGAAATCGACCTTTATGCTTATAAAAAAAATGTATGCCATTGAAAAACGTCTCATTTAACTAAACCACTGTATCATATTCAAGATGCAACAAAACCATGGCTACCAACATTCTAATTAAAATAACGTTTGGTCACGGCGGATCCTACACAAATTTAAAAATTGTCTCCAATAAACCGTAGAAAATGCAACATATAAAAGTGTATTACACAGACTTTTATAGCATTTATTTACGAGTAAAAATAATATGCACAGAACAAAACATTAGGTAGCTGAATAGAACTAACTTGCACTTATTATTCGGAGTCTGAGCTGCACCCCTCTCCTTCAGCACAGCCGGACTCTGAGTCACTGGAAGGCAAGGCAGACGGGCCCGCTTCATCCTGCCGCAGACTTCAGCTGTTGGCCAGGGTATTGTGCATAATATTCATTAAGTGTTTTCCTCTTGCACCCCATTTTCAAATCAAACTGGTAACTGTCACCGTATACCTAAAGCAAAAGCTCACCTACACCTTAACCAGATAATTTCAAAGTAGGCGCTGTGAATGACATAAGCGCTGTAGCTAGCAAATGGAAGTGCATAGTCGGTGCAGGTCTTGATGATTCACAATCACTTTAACGAATGAGAGCATTCTAGCGCTGCTTCAGTCGACAAGATCTGCCAGAACACAGTGAAACTACACGACTAACGGACCACTGAGATGACTGAGAGACAGCGACCCCCAGCCATTCAGAGCGGAACGGAGACAGGACAGACAGCAAGTATAAAAAAACTATACAAACCAGAGATGATTTCAAAATGATTATTTTTGGTAAGAAAATAATAAAAAAAAAAGAGTGAGTGATTTTACCGACATTTATCCTATATAAATGTATTTCAGTCTAACTGTTTTTTGGGGGGGGGAATTCGATGTTTAACGTTTTACCGATTAATATCTTAAAGTAGCACGCCCAGTTATAATCAAATCAGTCAATCCACAGTTTATGTTTTTTTTTTTTTTCCGTCTTTGAGTTAGCAAACACCTACTCTGTCTTACCAGCAAAGCAAATGAAATTCGATTCACAGTTGCTTTTCACTAGATCTGGCGTAATAATGTACAGCCACTCTGGCTGATCTAACTTATCTTTTATTCATCCTTGGGCTGGCAACTAGAATTGAACAGCATATTTTTTTTAGTACCTTTGTGACGGAAATATAATGAGTTCTGGTTGTAAATCTCCCTCTCGACCTGTGAGGATACAAAGTAGCGAAAGGGAAAGGCTTTGGACAGGTTGTCCTGACAGTTCATTCCCTGGGTCGGGAAGTCAATCAGCCTGGAAAAAGACGAGACTCCAGTGCGAGAATGCATTGACCTGGAGAGGTATGACACAGGCCCGTTTTTTGGGATGGAACCGCATAACAGTCCCGCGTTTTGATTGGTTGATGTCTGTCACATGAATATGTCGTCACACGAGTGCTTGCAGGAATTTTTAACATTATGATCAGTGAGAGAGATCTGCTTTCCACAACCTTTCCTAATGTGGTATTACGCTGTACTGATATAACAAACTATGGGTGATTACTTTAAAAGTCGAAACATCTGGGTTCAGATAGGCAGAAGCAGGGAAAAAAAGAAACTTCGTCAAACACAACCACCAGAAATCCAGACAGCCAACACATTTGAGCCACTTCAACATTTAGATGACCAAAACCAACATCAAGAGAATGAAAGAAACAACACCCAGGACCCTATAAACAGTGCTGACCAGGCAGCAAAAAGAAGGGAGGTCATGATTGTTGGGGACTCCATACTGAGAAACACAGCAAGTTCAGTTCGCAGTTTGGACCCCCTTACTACAACAGTGTACTGCCTTCCAGGAGCCTCAGTCAAGCACATCACTGAGAATGTGGACAGGCTCCTAGAACGAACAGGAGATGACCCGGTAGTAGTCATCCACATTGGTACAAACAACATTGGAAGAGACAGGCCAAGATCCCTGCAAAACAAATTCAGAGAGCTAGGAAGGAAATTAAAAGACAAGACCAAAACTGTGGTATTTTCTGGGATACTGCCGGCGCCTTGCAAAGGACCATATGGACAGCTGGAAATACAAAATCAAAATGCATGGCTGAAATCGTGGTGCACACAGGAAGGCTTCACCTTTCTTGAACATTGGAGCACTTTCTACAACAAGGACTATCTATACAGGTGGGACGGACTGCACTTAAACAGAAAGGGACCCAATCTACTCGGAGAAAGGATCCTTCAGGATGTCCAGAAGCATTTAAACTAGAAAGGCAGGGGGGAGAAAACAAAAAAACAGAAGGGAGACTACATCAAAACAAGGGCAACAACTCAGGTAAGACCACTATTAAATGTATTTATCTTAATGCTAGAAGTCTCAGAAACAAAATGTTAGAACTTGAAGCTACTGCACTAACAAGTAACTACGATGTGATAGGTGTTACAGAAACTTGGTTGTCTGAGAGTGATGGAGACGAATATAATATTAGTGGGTACACACTGTATAGGAAAGACAGGCAGGACAGAAGAGGCAGAGGGGTAACGCTATACATAAGAAATAGCCTTGAAGCCCAGGTGTTAAATCAGGACAAAGAAAACAATTGCTATGAAAGAATTGCTACGAAACTGGGCATATTACATTCAGGCTGGTCTAGCACCCTTCGAACGGTGGTTGTAGGTGCTCTGGTTCGAGAGATATGACTGAAAATGTGTTTTTTAACACTGCCATAGACATGAATGGGGCTGAATACCCGAAAATATATTTTGCAAAGAATTGCTACAGTGGGTGTATGCGTGCAGGGGTTGCATGGTGGTGAGTGCATGTAGGGGTTGCATGGTAGTGTGTGCATGTAGGGGTTGCATATTGGTGTGTGCATGTAGGGGTTGCATGGTGGTGTGTGCATGTAGGGGTTGCATGGTGGTGTGTGCGTGCAGGGGTCACATGGTGGGTGTATACATGTAGGGGTTGCATGGTGGTGTGTGCGTGCAGGGGTCACATGGTGGGTGTATACATGTAGGGGTTCCATGGTGGTGTATGCGTACAGGGGTTCCATGGTGGTGTGTGTGTGCAGGGGTTGCATGGTGGTACACATGTGTGGAGGGGAATTGGAGTTCAGGTTTTGCACAAAAGAGGGGCGGGGAAAAGACTGGGAAGGGTAGGGTAAAAGAAAAATTACTACAATCATTTATTTTCACTTTCGACTTCCAGTCTCCTTACCTTCACTTTATGATTTTATTTTGTGATTATTTAATTATTGTCAAAATAAACGGCCTTCTTCTACTCACAGTTGCAGTCTCATTTCTGTCCAAAAAGAACCTGAAACACTACAATATATTGATGGACGTTACATAAGAAAATGAGATGTCCTTTTTTCGGAATACCATGTTCCTTCCCAAAATGTGTTTTAATATTAGTCTTTAATAAAGGAAAATGACTGCTTTAATTAATTTTAATGTATCTATTTCAGTGCAATGTAGTTTCTTCATGTAATAAGAAATACGTTTTTTTAACATTTACATTTTATTTGTTTTTTCATAAAAAAAAAAAAAAAGATTTCTGGGGAGAGTAAAAATACATTAACTTTGATTCATGTACTAAGGGTTACTCTCAAATGAATTCACGATCCAGTTTATGGTAAACTGCATGGATGACTTAGAAACTCGGCTGTCAGCTGAGTCCCCAAAACTGGGCAGAATTCGAAAATGCAAAGCGGCCCAGAATTTGGGACGTTATCTAAAAACCAAGGTGGCCCAGAATTTGGGACGTTATCTAAAAACCAAAGCAGCCCAGAATTTGGGACGTTATCTAAAAACCAAAGCGGACCAGAATTTGGGACGTTATCTAAAAACCAAAGCAGCCCAGAATTTGGGACGTTATCTAAAAACCAAAGCGGCCCAGAATTTGGGACATTATCTGCAAACCAAGTCGGCCCAGAATTTGGGACATTATCTGAAAAGCAAAGTGGCCCAGAATTTGCGACGTAAATGAAAACAGGGGCAGTCTATATGTAAAACTGTGATTACATTAGAGATAAACTAATGTATCCTCTAACAAAACTGCAATAGTGTATACATTTTATATTAAAATATATCGCAAAACCGATTATAGATATATGCTACTTGAAAGAAAAAAGTACACCACCACAGAAAGCCAATTCTTACATTCGTGCATAACATGATAATTTATATAAAGTAATCACCCAGAGTTTGTTATATCAATACAGTGTAATACCACGTTATATTTTAATGGAAAGGTTGTGGAAAGCAGATCACGCGCTCTCTCTGATCACAATGTTTAAAATGCCTGCAAGCTTTTCCACTCGTCTGACGACATATTCATGTGACAGACATGGACCAATCAAAACGCGAGACTGTTATGCGGTTCCATCCCAAAAACCGGGCCTGTGTCATATCTCAACCTGGAAGGTAAACGAGGTAGCAGCTGTAGGCAATAGAATCAGGTGCAATCTTTTACCAAGGGGTCATGCATAATCGCATAAAAGGGGCTGGAGTATTGTAACTCTTTTCCTTCGCTTGGGATTTGACGTGGAAACTGGAAGGACCAGGAGATTGCCCAAAATAATTAAAAGAAAAGAGTTTGTGAGTGTTTTGTTTGTTTGTCTGTTTAGTAATTGTCTGTGTTCGTTATCACTAGACGGCTAAACACAAATCCGGAGCTGTCACCGAGGGCCAGCACGAAACCGGATCACCACTGCACTACCGTCACGAATAAACATTGTTATCAGCACCTGTTTCACTAAAAGCACGTATTATATAGTACTTCACCACAAGCACTGAGAGCACTCACTTTGGAACAGCGATCATGTGTGTCTAATTGTGTGTGTTTGTACCGTGTCTATTATTTGCAGGACTGCAACCCTTCGTTTCATTACTGTGCAATACACATTGTTGTGTATTGCCAGCTCTTTATTATTTACCAGTGGGTCATCAGACCATTGGATTATACACCATTAAATCAATCATTCTCACTAGTACTTTGTTGTCTGTGTGTTCTTGGGATTACTGTATCCGCACTGCATCTGCTATACACCTGCTACCACTTACCACTTTGCCACAACCTTAAACACACATATCAAGATAAAGAAAATAAAACACAATGTGAGTCTTTACAATAAATCCATGTGCTGTACTTATGAACTTTTAATGCTTGAAGCTTCTTTCATTTTTCTAGTATGTGATGAATACTTTGTGATATGGTTTCTTAGAGATCTGCCCTTGGAGATCAATCCAACAGATGCTTTGAGCCTCACAAGCTTTCATAGACATAAACATCCAAAGAAAGCGAGTAATGTGTGCTGCGTATGCAGCTCAAGCACATAACAAAACACACACAAAAAAAAAAAAAAACCACTCACTGCCTCTTCAATGTCACTTTTGTACTGGTTATATTCCGGGGATGATATATTATTTAGAGCAGGTACAAATTCTTTATCCATCGAAAAACTCATTTTTAGAACAAAAACTGTAAAACAAGAACATTTTCAGTAAAATTTCTAAAATTAAGATTACCAATCTATAATCTGAACCATGTGTTGTAAGGACCCCATCTGTAACATTAACATTCTGTTCAACATTAAGAGGATATGGTATTTTCTTAAACAGTCATACTTTTCTCTTTCCAGTTTGACACAAGTCTAAAATCCTCATGAAAAAAACTTTTTTGTTTTTGATTGTGTTTTATTTTGGAAGTGTGAATAAAGTATAAATTACCTAGATTACTTTTGTTTTAATTGCAAAGTAGCACTATATATTTAAAACTCAGTATAAAACCTTTGCCAATGTAGGTTAAGAGAACCTGAAGTGTAGCGCAAAACAATAAGATTAAAAGCTTTGTAGCATATATTTCTTACAAGATTTTGCCAGGCAATAGAGTCCATCTGGTGAAGCCACTTGGATGCAATCACAGGTGATAGCATATTCTCCTGAGCAAGATCTGTATTTGTTGCAGATTGTAGAAGACCAGGCATAATCTTTTTCACACTCGCACTGTGTGTATTCACCATTTTGAGTGCAAGCTAAAATTTTTTTTAAAAAAACCAGTTACACACATTCCAACTTCATTTTAAGAATTAAAAAAAGAATAATAATATAAAAACATGTAATGACAGGCTTTTTTTTACAAAGTAATTTTAATCTAAAGAAAACTGGTTGGATCGTTTCATGATCTCTTTTGTTCCACCACAATGGAAGCATTTTCACTTGTCAGGCAAATTCTTACCAGCAGCCACAGTAACCCCGTATATTGAGGACCTTTAATAAAATTAAACAAGTTGTGTGGCTAGAGTACCTGTAGCTAGCAAAATACTTGAAAATAAATGTCTATGGCAAAAAAGTTCTTGACATATAGAAAATCCACTTGTATAATGACTCTGCCAGCGTACTTACTTGTTGTAAGGACCCCATCTGTAACATTAACATTTTGTTCAACATTAAGAGGATATGGTATTTTCTTCAAGAATTGTTTCAGTCCATCTAGATAGGATTCATCAGGAATAGTGACAAACACCTCAATATCGATAACATATTCCTGAAGAGAAGTTGCTGTAAAGAGGAACAATCGAATTAATACAAAATAACAGGTGTTTGTAACATTTAAATAGTTGTTAGCAAGGATCATTATTTTCAACAATGAGTCAATGGCCGGGTTTCCAGGCAGTTTAGAAAGCTGATACTCTCTCTGATTTATGTGACATACCCGGGCTGCCAGATGTTTCTTTGCCAAATTTTGGAAGTGACCAGCAAAAAGAGTAGTCTCTGTATTACATATCAACAGTGGCGCCATGTCAAATTGGTACTCGGACAAAAACATTTAAATACACCCTCCTGTATTTTAATATTAATTAGGTTATTTGCATGTGGAAGATTTCTCTGGCTAAAACAAAGATAACTACGCGGAAACACACGCAACCCGAAAGTACTACCGAAACAGAGTGAGAAAAAGGTGAGACTAATTTGTCTTTTTCCATGGAAGCTGCCCCAATGTTATGGACTCTGTTATTTAATGTCAGATCCTTGCGGTGAATGGCGATGGAGTCACAGCCTCACTTGAATTCTTCTTCTTATTTATTTCTTAGCAGATGCCCTTATCCAGGGCGACTTACAAGATATCAGATTATTTTTACATACAATTACCCATTTATACAGTTGGGATTTTACTGGAGCAATGTAGGTAAAGTACCTTGCTCAAGGGTACAGCAGCAGTGTCCTCCACTGGGGATTGAACCCATAACCCTTCGGTCAAGAGTCCAGAGCCCTAACCACTACTCCACACTGCTGCCTTACAAATAAATCCCACTATTTTGCAACCACTCTCAGCTACTTACACAATGGAATTTAAATACAGCATTAGAGGTAACTAGACCTCACTTTTTTTTCTTCTTCTCAAAGCCTGCTGTATACAGGATACATCCAGAAGCTTAACCTAATGCGTTACCAGACTGGCAGGCCATTAAAAATTATCTAGTGGCAGAAAACAAGTTAAATGAAGTAAAACTTAAAACGAATGCTGAATTTAGTAGGTTTACAGAACAAAGTAATGTACTTAAACAATATTAATGTTGTACTTAAGAGTTTGTTTGTGTAAGTTAGGCAGACCAAAAGACAGCATTTTGTGAGTTTTCGGTAAGAAAATATGAAATGTTATGGTTCCATATTAAACGTGCTTAAGGACTAGAATAAATTGCTTACCTTCGCGTTTTTGCCTCAAAGGGGCATGGATTTGATATTCATGATTTACAGAGGTACTTCCTACCTAAGATTTAAAACATAAACATGCATGTATTTAGGAATAATCTAATTCAGGGTCTCTGAAACACAGTAGTTCTCAAACTTTTATTTTGTTTGGGAATCATTTATAATGGCTTTGGACTGGCACAACCCCCCTTATAGAAAAAAAAGCCATTTACAAATACATTTTAGACACATCAACATTGAGTTGTATAAACAGCACATGCAAAGCAATGCACACATGGTTGTTTTCTTAATAAGAGAGAGGATCACAATGCAATGCAGGCTTGCATGGTTCTGATATGGCCATTCTGGAAACCTTTCCTCCACCTGTCAGATGGTCCTGCACCTTAGCTTGAGAACTACAGCTCTAGCACATATGATTTATCTATAAAGATGCAATATTGATAATGAAATAAATAGACATGACGAACAAGATGTTGCTATTGTCCACGATAGCTATCATTGTAAGTTGTCCTTCCTGTAGTTTTAAATACGTTTCTCATTTTTCATTAATGCCAATGCAGTAGAACTTTTATTTTTAGTCGCCTACACTCTGTTTAGTGGGAGAATGATTCATTTCCAGTCCACACTAGGTTCTACTAGTAATATTTACAATAATTCTGAATAGGTATTCATGCTGTTTCTGAAATATTTGGATAACGCTAGTATTTGGCTTATTTTTATGGTACTGTATGCAATTATTTAATGGATTAAAAAAAGCTGTAAAATGGTTACTTACTGTTAAATTGTACTGGTCTTCATAGCCATGTAATACTTGTGCTTGTGAAAAGTTAACTAAAAGAAGCAGTATTATGGAATACAAATTCACTGCATGCATGGCCATTTCTGTTAAAAAAAACAAACAACACAACACAAATAATTATTTTAAAGTCAATTGGAAATTATAAAAAGAGAATATTCATCATAATAATTATCTGGAATACCCGCTTCCGACCCGCTGCAACACCGTCCTCTTACCCACGACCTGACCTGACCCGACCCGCTTTAATCAGACCTGCAACCCGACCCAAACCCGCAAGTTTTTGTCCTTTACCTACTGGCTGCGTCAATTGACCCCCACGCTCTCATATTCGAACACCAGTCTCTACCATTCTCCAAAGACTGAGTTTATACAATAGGCTATACAGTGGTAGCTTTCACTAGTGGTCTGGATATATTTTAACATTGTAACATTAACTATCTCTACTTACTTTACTATAAAATACCTGTATATTCATTTCGTGCCACCCGTCAATATGGAGCTACACCTGGGCTTTCACAGAGATGTAACAGTTTTGTGGCTGCCCCCCCCCCCCCCCCCCCTTTGTGGGGCATTAGAAGGGACCGCTAAACAAGAGGTGCTAGTTCTTGAGCAAGGAGAGCGGGCCACTTGTGCCACTGGAAAGTACTAGATGAACTGATAAGGCTTCGGTATGAAAACTAAGAGTAGAATTCTTTAAAGCACGACAGCATGGGGGTGAATTAACGGGGGCTTTCATTCTCCGGCTTCGGGAGTTGTTTTCCAGATGGCAGCGACAGGAATGTGGTGACGCCGCACAACGAGAGAAGATGCTGCGAGACCAGCTCATCTTCGGGCTAACCCAGAGACCTATCCAACAGGAACTGCAGCGACGGGTACGTCGAAACCCGCAAATTACGTTTCCGGAAGTGGTCGGAGAGGCCAAGATACTGGAGCAAGAGGGAGACAATATGGAGACTGAAGCAACGGCCTGCCCCTAGAACTGTCACCAATGGACCTGGAGGGCTGGAAGAACAATACCCGGGCAGAACTGGTTAAGGAACTACAAGGGTAACTTAGAGAACTGGGTAAGTCCCTCTGTGAGAAGTTATGTGGTCAACCTAATCAACCAACCATGGGTGTGGTCTCTGTCTTCCCTATCACCACTAGGGGGAAAGTTGAAGAAGGACGACATCGCCCCAGACCAGAGTTACAATTGGATGACCAGGGACGTTGACCAGGGACGTTGACCAGTGACGCTGTCTGTGTGAAGGGGACCCTTAACTCAAAAACCTGGGCTGGCTGTCGTGTGGAGATGGGTATAACTGCAGGCCGGAAGTGTGCTCTGTGGCGGCATCTCTGTGAGAGGACCGTCTCTGTGGGAGGCCTTGCGTGCGCAGCTTCAATCCATATTGACAAACTGATTAATATTGTTAAAACAAATTGCAAAGTCTTAAAACTAATTGGAAGGTATTTTATTCAAGCAACCTAGGCGTTATGCATTCATAGAGTAATGGATCCTACTATTAAAGTAATGTTAACAATTTGGAAACAATTAAAATAAATATATAAAAAGATTTGATTTATTAATAATCTATTTAATTTTTAATGCTGCACTGGGATTAGGCAAAAGCAGCCCCCCACCCCCTTACAATATCATATCAAAATCATATAATGCCCATTTGCCAACTATTTCTAAAATCAGCCTCCTATTTCAAAGTTTTTCATAAGCAGTACATTGTATGTGTGTAACAGGACAGGAAACAAAAAGAAAAGTGTTTTGTGCAAGGCACGGAATCTAGTTATATAAATTAGCTTCCCTCATTACTTTTTTGGGGCATTGCAGTGTTAAAATAATAGTTTCAGAAACTAGGACAAGTACTTTTCTTTAACTAATTTCACAACCTATTAAGTTTAATGCTGTATTTCAATTCGTTACAGTGTTTCAAACTATCGTTCTCAGGCAATCCAACCCATAAATTGTTTAAAATCTGCCAATAACGTCTTTCAGCTACGGAAACAAAGCAAGTACATTGTTTCAAGTTTTGCTGAGAGTCAATAACAATGTATTTGTTCATGTTTATCTGTTCAATCTATGTGTTCAACTCCACCAAACGGGCGTTTATCCACTTTTGTATTTACCAGTACACTAACTCCAATACAGATTCACATAGTACAGTACACACATAGCCAAGGTAGGACTGGAAGTTCAAAGGATTGTCCTTTTGATGCAGCAGTACTGCCAGTAGAGAAGCCTGGCTATAGATTTAGTATTTGTTTTGCGTGCAAGTTCAGAATGGTTGCAAAGTATTTCCCATGCTTCGGAACAGTTTAGAATTCTGGTATTTTTCCCTTGTGAAACACGAACACTCCAACACCATAGTTAAATTAAACGAGGATCTTTATTTGCATTATATCAGAGACAGTCCAATTATTGAGCGTGCAAACTATACCCGACAAATAAAGACAAAAACAAAGCATAGGAACAAAAGAAAATAAATGGATAAATCAAAGCTAATTTAAATACGCAGAATGTTACGTCGTTAGGTTGCCTGCTATAACCTACACTTAGTTATAATAAGTATCAATGTAGCAAACTAAAGCAACAACGAAGCAAAGTGTTACTTTCAATTCCATCTCGTCTTTAATCTCAACCCCCTCAGGGAGACTGAACAAGCTTTTTAACTTGTAAACCCCTTGTTAAGGTGGCGGCTATATCGAAAGGTACAACATCCTCTATATTAAAACATACGTATCCATCCCAACAATCATATCATTACAATCAATAACACATATACATGCACAGTTGAAGTTTTCCTTTAGTTCGCGAACTTAACAAAAGTGATGCATTATTTTAATATAAGTTTATAAAGTAGCACGGAACACTGCGTCCTGCAGTAATTCAGGGCAGCAGTGTGGAGTAGTGGTTAGGGCTCTGGACTCTTGACCGGAGGGTCGTTGGTTCAATCCCTGGCGGGGGACACTGCTGCTGTACCCTTGAGCAAGGTACTTTACCTAGATTGCTCCAGTAAAAACCCAACTGTATAAATGGGTAATTGTATGTAAAAATAATGTGATATCTTGTAACAATTGTAAGTCGCCCTGGATAAGGGCATCTGCTAAAAAATAAATAATAATAATTCAAAGAATTTATTAAGACTGTATCTGTGGCAATCAGATTAACTGTCAGTTTGTTTATCTTTAATAATGGGTAAATTATGTTGCATTTTCAGTCCTATAAAATACCTAGTGCACACGCAGCACTAATAAAAGTGTCTCTCTTGGTTTTATGTGACTGCTGTTGTTGATATTGCTGTCGTGGATACCTCACAAAAGGTAAATTGAGTGACTAAGTAATTTATTACATTATCAGTTAGAAGTGTATTACATTATCAGGCAGGTCAGAGTTATTACATTATCAATGAAAAGTGATTACATTATTGGGCAGAAATTTTTATTACATTATCAGTTGAGTTATTACATTACTGGAAGATTATTACATTAATGGTTGTTACAGTCATAGTTCTGATGAATTCTTCATAATCATCTAAATGTAGATCTACAACAATCCTTGCGACAAGAATGTTGAATCCTGGATACGGTCAGCTGCTTGCAGTTGTTTAAAATGCATTTTGTTTAACACTGAAACAACTGATTGTATTCGGGATTCAATATTCTGACTGTAAGGATTGTGGTTAATACATTTTTAAAAAGCACATTAAGCACTTACAACCCTATAAAATACATAAATAAATAATATAAGTTTTAGCTCAGAATAAAAAAAAAAAACATAAATAAAAACACGCACGCAAGGCCGCCACAGAGCATGCCTCTGGCCTGCAGTTATATCCTCTTGGGTCATAGTGTGAGAGAATGTTCGTAGAAGTGGGGGGCATTTTTGATGCAGATCTATCATTTGAAACTCAAATTAGGAAAATGATTAAAGTATAATTTTATCGTTTGAGAAATATAGCTAAACGTAGACCTATTATTTCTGTACCTGATGCTGAGAGGCTAATGCATGCCTTTGTTTCATCAAGAATTGACTGTAATGCACTTTTTTCTGGGATTCCAAAACACCTGGTATCTGGCTTACAGCTCATCCAAAATGCCGCCATAACTAAAACCAGCAAAAGAACATATTGCCCCATATCTTGGCCTCTTTGCACTGGCTCCTTGTACAGTTTAGAATACATTTTAAGACTTTACTTTTAACTTATAAATCCCTGAATGGATAAGCACCCAGTTATTTACAGTTACTGACCCCGTACACTACTAGGGGCTGTTCGTTATTCTAGGGTGAACAGACATGGTATGGGAGGAAGGGCTTTTTCTTGTAAGGCTCCAACACTATGGAACTCTCTGCCTTATTCTGTCAGAGAAGCTATGACTCTTACTGCCTTTAAATCAAGACTGAAAACACATTTTTACAAACTAGCCTTCTTATCATAGTTTTTTATTATACAGTATAACTGCTTTTTTGTTGTCCTTTCTAATTTCAAATTGTATTAATGTTCCTACTATGTTGTTTGTATTCTTTTTATATGAACTGGCTTTCTTTCTGTTAACTTCGTGTAAAGCACCTCGAGGTCCATGTTACATAAGGTACTATATAAATGTGAATAAATAAATAAATACATACATATGGGGCCCTATTTTCATACCCGACTATGGGGTTCAGCGTGCATGTGGCAAAGCGCCCCGCCCCTGTGTGCATTTGTGTTCTGTGTTGTATGTTGCGTGTGTGTGTAAATGTTGGTGTATAGATTGGTACACGGGATATAAACGGGTCTGTGTTTCACGTATATTTAAAAGGTGTATATTTGTATTTAGGCACGGGATTGCACATCACGCACGTGCATTTAAAATATAATATGTGAACACGGGGTTTCACGTAATTAATTCACGTGCTGGGATTCAAGTGAATAATTAATTAGTAATTGAATCCCAGCACAACAGTATAAATAGGCACATTTTTAGTCAGTTAGGGGTTGGGTGTTCGGAAGAGGAGAACGGGTGAGAGAG